>NW_027185694.1:26634119-26651509 GCF_028583685.1 Petaurus breviceps papuanus | reverse complement strand
AGAGAGAGAGAGAGAGAGAGAGAGAGAGAGAGAGAGAGATCACCACTGTTGATTTAGCAGCTTGAGCAGGAAGGAAATCTGGCAGACTTAGAATGAAATCAGACTATAAGGAAACATTGTAATATTAACAAAAAATCATTTTGCCCATAATCCTGGTGCCTATAGTTACCACCTCAACCCTGCTCTCCACTACCAGAAGGTGTGGTATTAGGGAAAGGGAACTGAGAAGGGAGCCCAAAGCCCTGGGTTCTAGTCCCAGAACCACCATTAGCTGTGCAAAGAATTTCCCTTTCCTTCTCTGGCCCTCAGTTTCTTCATCAGTAAAATTAGGAGAAGATCTGAGTCCTCATTCCATCTCTGGTATTTGCTACCTGTATAAACTTGGGTTCCTTTATGGCCTCCTCACTTTTCTTATCTGTGAAATAAGGAAATTGGATTATATGATCTCAAAAGCCTTATTCCAGTTCTGCCATATTACTAGGCAACATAGTGCCTCTTGAGAAGTGGGGAGGTATGGTTTTTCCCTCCACTCAGCAAGGAGTGGACTGCTGTCAGACATATTCACTGTTAGTTGATTTTAATGAACTATTTTTCCTTTATATAAGGATAGGTTCTGTTGTTGGGGGAATGGGGGTGGCTTAGAAAGGGACTCATTAAAAAAGCATCAACAAAGCATTTTATAAAAAGAGGCATTACTGTATAGTAGAAACATTGAATTGGGTGTCAGGAGTCTTGGTATATGTTATTATAGCCTTTTTCTTTAGTTTTTATTTCAGTCACTCTATAATTGACAGATTTGTTTATAACAAATCATTAATTTAAAAAGTTAGGAGACAAGGGCAGTGGTGTCTTATGGTGAGTGTTGAAATTGGAGACTAGAAATTTCAGCTTACCTCCTTGCTCAGCCATTGATTCCACATATGATCTTGAATAAGTCCCTCTCCTTCTCTGGGCAACAGTTTCTTTCTTTGTAAAATAAGCAAAGTTGCTTATTATACCCATTATGTGACTCCAATTCGTTTCCTCTGAAGTCCTTCATATTCTACTGGGGCAGCCTGAGTATTGATCAGTCAATCTTTAAGGTTGATCAGAAGGTCTGTATTAACTTTGGGTCATATTTAGAGTTGTGTAGTGGTATCTTTCTGAGGTTTGTGTGTAACTTGTAGCACTTCTAGGGGTACCCATCTGATAAGACTTGGTGCATAATTCTAAATGCTTACTGGGACTTGTCATTTCTCTTTGCCTATACATAATTTGAGAGTTGCCTAGACCACTAACAGCTTAAATTTCTTGCTCGCACAGTTAGACATGTGTCAGAGATTGTACTCAAACCCAGGTCTTCCTGTCTCAGAGGCCATCTCTCTATTCAATATACCATGTTGATCCTAGTAAGTGTTTAGTACTGAGTTTTGGGTTCAAATCTGTGCTCTGCTAGTCACTAATGATCTGACTTTTGATTAGTTCATCCCCACCTCCCTCCAACATAATCTCTAAAAAAGAGGGACAAACCCTGACCAGTCTATTCATGTTCATTATTAGCACACTTCCCTTGAATTAAAAGCCAAAATAAAGTGAGAAAATAGAATTCATCTTCCTCTTGGAATGCAAGGCCTCCAGGCCCATTACAGACCAGGTAAGTTGGGATGGCCAAGTTACGGGAGAACTGGAAAGGTACTGTCTGTTAACAGTGAGGAGAAAAGGAAAGTCAGGCAGCTTAGAGATATTTCTACCAAAGTGAATGGTGACATTATTTCTGCAAGTGATACTAGATGGATCTCATTTTGGGTGTCTCTCAATGCAGAGCAACCCTGGTCCTAGAGAGCAAATATTCTGGAAGCGGCCTTATGTGAGTCCCCAGAGATAATTGAGGAATAAAGGAAGTACAATAGGTTGTTCTGTCTCAGGCGAGTGATGAAACCTTTCTCAAGGAATTTGTTTTCTAATGCACTCAGCTCTTTAAAAGCCAGGCTTTTAGGCTGGCAGCTTGTGCTGGTCCTAATGGGCTCCTATCTCCAGTTTGGCCATTACCCCTCCTCCCCCAACCCCATCAGCCACTGCTGTCCTTGACTTCTCCTTGGGCCTGGCATGAACCAGATTACTAGACTCCAACAAAGTGGAATCTAGGAAGATAGGTTGGAGTTAGGCACTGACCAAGGGCAGTAGAGTAGGTAGGCAGACAGGTGGCAGTAGGCATCGCCAAGGGTCTTGAGTTTGTATAGGCAAGGGAATGTTATATTAAGTGTGGGAACCACAGTTGGATTCTCTCTGAGAAAGGTCATAGAATCATATACCTAAACTGGAAAGAACTTTAGAAGCCACTGGGTCCTTTTCTCCCCTGTCATTTTACATATGAAGAAACTGAGTCACAGAGAAGTTAACTAACTTGACCAAGATCACAGAGCCAGTGTCCAAGGCAGGATCTGAATTAAGATCTTCCTACCTTCAAATTAAGCCCTCTATCCACTATGCCACCCCACCATACCACCTAGTAGTGTGACCTTTGACACATACATGCTTAAGGGAATAGGGAAGGATTAAGAAGGTATCTTCAAGGATGCAGTTATCCTTGACCATGGGGTATTGTCTGATCCTATGGGTTGGTCTATGCTGGGGAGTGGGGGAATCAGTGGCCTTGAGGCCACATGTGGCCCTCTCTGTCCTCAAGTGTGGCCAAATCCAAACTCCACAAATAAGTTTGGATTCAGTCAAAGGGCTGCACTTGAAGACTTAGAGGGCCACATGTGACCTTGAGGCTGCAGGTTCCCCACCAGTGATCTGTGCCTAAGATTTCAGGCATCTCAAGGCATAGCCCAGTCAATACCTATGGCATTTTGTAGAGAGACACATGACATGGGGGAAAACAAAGAGACACACAGGAAAATTCATCCAGGTAACCAGAGTTCTCACTACTGGACTACTTTGCCACAGAGAGGTCTCACTTGACTTTCTTTGCTGTTCCTCTTGATAAGTCATCAGCTCTGTCATCACAGTACAAGGACTGGTTTAAGGAACACCAGAGGCCTAAGCTATCTCTACTTTTATGAAGTGCCAACAGGCGGCCTCAGATTAGGAGAGACAGCTGGTGCCCTCCTTTGTTAGAACAATTGACAGAAACTGCTGCCTTTCTGCTCTCACACTTTAGGCGTCTGGCCGCCCTTCTTATAGTAATAGCTGGTCTCCTGAGGGTGTTTAGTCTGCATTAGCATGATGTCTTTGGCTCTCTTGATCCAAGAAACCTCTGAGCCAAAAGTCAGGACTACATCTTCAAGGTAAATAGGAGAATTGGCACCAGGATCATGGATCCCTGAACCCTCTGTGGTTCTTTTCTAAACCTCCTGTCCTTTTCTTCTTAGAATCAGGGCCTGAAGGCAATTGGTACCAAGCCAAATCTCTACTTAGTTTATTTGACCAAAAGTCAGTTCTGATTCTCATTTCATCTGCTAATTAATTCAGCAAAAATTAAGTACCTACTGTGTACAGAGTACCCTGCTAGGGTGTTAGAGGAGATACAAAGTTCAGGCCAGTTAAGAACTTTGCCTGTAAGCTTGCTGTTGTTTTTTTGAAGACCAATGACATCATGATTGGGTGATGTCTTGACTTGCTTACATGAATTGGATTTAAGTGAGGCTGAATTGCAAAAAGTCATCCACTTCACTCTTACTTCAAGTCATCAAAGTCCATTGGCAACACAACAGTCAAGACTGGCGGTAGCCCAGGATGCAGTGGATGACCTCAGGGTCTTCAATGTCTGACCAAGCTTTAAGTGTTCCGAGGGGCCTTCTTGAATTGCCTTTATGGCTACTGGAACAAATTGTTCTCACCTGGCCCTTCTTCTGGGGAAAGTCTTCACATGCTTTACCCCCTTAACTCACCGACAGGTTTGAAGTCTGGTGATTACTCTCAACCTGATTTAGGCTGTCTGCCAAGATGGTTTTACTGGGATGTGTTTGCTGTGCATGCTACAGCTCCTTGGAGCCACAGGTGAGAGTTGGTTGATAGGTGGACACCTAAGGTGGATGGGCAGCTCGGAAAAGGGCTCAGCAAGCTCTCACAGGAGAGGTGCCAGTCCTCCCAGAATACCTCATATACCACACCCATTAGTTTACAGACATTAGTCTGTAACATTATTATTCAATAGTGCATTAGGGGTATAACAAAATGTTAAATGGAGAGTTCAAGGCACACATACAGGAAACAATGTGAGAGGATATCACTAAATATTAAATATAAGGCATATACAGTCATTGCTTCAGGAAGATAGGGAAGAAAGAGGGGGAAAGGAACAAGCATTTATTAAACACCTATTATGTTCCAGGCACCCTACTAAGTGCTTGACAAATAGCACATTTAACCATTAAAACAACCCTGAGAGGAAGGTGCTATTATTACCCTCATTTCAGAGTTGAGGAAACTGAGGCAGAATCTTATTTGACTTGCCCAGGGTCCACACAGCTAGTGTTTGAGGTCAGATTTCAGTTCCAGGGCTCTATATATTGTGGCCCCTAGCTGCCTTGGGCTGGTAAAATCAAAGATATCTTCCTAGAGGAGGCCATGATTGAATTGTGTAATGGGATAGGTTGAAGAGAGGGGAGGGGAGGGGCTTTTGGGTGGGACCTAAGATATTACAGGGAAAGTTAGAGAATTATCTGACTGAGGGGTTGAGGGGTGTGTGTGTGTGTGTGTGTGTGTGTGTGTGTGTGTGTGTGTGTGTGAGAGAGAGAGAGAGAGAGAGAAACATTTATTAAACACATATTATTTTCCAAGCAGGCTACTAAGTGCTTGACAAAGAGCACTTGGAACCCTTACATGTCATTCTAGGTAGTGTGGACTTTATCCTGTAACAAAAGACAGCTACAGAAGCTGCTTGAGAAGGAGTGTGATATGCCTAGGGAGCAATGTTGATCATGTAATAACTCACTTTTACAAAGCCTTTTAGTGCCTGCAGGGCACTTACCTCCTAACAGCCCTGTGCAAATATGCATTTCATTAATGAGGAAACTGAGGCAGAGAATTCAGGTAATTTATTACCCATGGTCACATATCCAGTAATTGTGACAGGTAGGAGTGCTGTGGAGAATAGAGGCAGAAGGATCTTTGGGGTGTCTGTTGACATAATCCAGGTATGAGATGATGAGGTTTGGTCCTAGGAAAAAATATCAAAGTCAGTGAAATTTGTTTTTCCCCATCCATGGCAACTTCCCTCCTCCCCTTGTTCAAATGCCTTCTATCTATTCCCCCCTCCCTCTTCCTTACCTCCCTTCCTCCTCCCCCACCAATCCCATTTAAACCTGCTCTTCTCAAGAGCATTTGATTTGGAATCAGTAGATTAAGGTTTGAATCTTAATCCTGTGTGATCTTGGGAAAGTCACTCCCCCTCTCTGAGTCTCAGTTTCCTCATCTGCAAAATAAATGGTTAGACTCAACAATCTATTTCATCCAGCTAGTCCTGACATTCAGTATCCAAGGACAGTTTCTTTCTCCGTTTCCCCAGCCAAGGGATCTCTGCATTTTAACAGAATTAAAAACTTTCAACAAATGGCCAGAGGGGCTGGTGAGAAGAGGGTAGGGCTCTGATAGGCATTCCAGGCATTAGCCAGTGGGAAGGAGCAGATCTGGAGGCCATTATGACCCTTCCTAGAACTCCCCAGATCATCACCTGCACACAGTCATGGGATTTAGACCAGGAAGAACCCTTAGACATCCTTTAATCCAAACCTTTCATTTCAGAGAATGAGAAAAGGGAAATAGCTTGTCTAACTCAACACAAAGGAAATAGGAGAACTGGGATAAGAGCTCAGGTCCTCTGACTTCAAGCCCAGTGTTCTTTCCATGACACCTCTCTTATTTTACTTTTTCCCATCTATGGATGGGGCCTGTCTTGACTTTCTTGATTATATCCTGTAGTGGCCAGAGGGAGAGAACAGAAAGAAGACAAAAACACCTGATAAAGGCAGGGGGAGAACATTGAAAGGGGTCTCTGCCTTCCCTCTTCTCTAGCTCACAAGTAGCCCCAGGGAGCAGAGCTCTTTACAGGTCCCCAGTATCTCTCAGTCTGGAGCATTCAGAGCTGGTGGAGACAATGTCTGTTAATCTCAGGTTGCTGCTGCACAGAAAGGGAATAACAGTGAGCGACCTGCATATACCGCAGAGCAGGTAATGGAAAAACCGAGGCGCTGGCAGGCAAGCTGTAAGCTCTGCAGAGCCTGTGGAGAGTCTGATGACAGCTCCTCCCTGATGGACTACAGCAGGGTCCTTCCTGCTGGGAAACAGGCTAGGGAATAGAAGAAGCGTGAAGCCGGCCATGTCCTCCCCTCCCCTCCTCCACCCCCAGAGTGGGGTGAGGTGAGGGCTGCTGTACTATGCTCATACATTCAATTTGTTCCACAACCTTTTATGAAACAGCTCCTGCTATGTTCAAGGCCTCACTAGACTCTGGGGATACAAAGGCAATCCTGCCTTCATGGAGCTAATGTTCTACTTGTAGGATCACAGCCTGGTATCTCCTTGGGGTCCCTCCCAAGGCTCTGGGCAGTTAGCATTTCTAGGAAAGCTCATGCACAGAGAGGGTCCCTTCTCCATCCCTACCTCCCACCTTCAGATCATGCAGAGATACCTCTGACTGCTCCCTGTCTGCCATGATGAGTCAGCCTGTCCTATTGCATGGTGATGAAAAGTCTGTTAATTGAGTTAGAACATCATGGATATGCTAACGGGGCGATCTCTGCCCCACTGCCTTCTTCCTGTTGATTTTGAAGTTAAAGGATGACTCAGAAAGCTGTGTGTGGGTATGGGTGTACATGCAATTCCCACTTTCCTCATCCCTCCAAACTGGCCACAAATCAAGAGCCCACGACCTCCTAGGTAAGCCTGTGTGTGGGATAGGACCACCTCCCATTTGTGTCTTCTCTCCTTTGGTGCAGTGCCTTGTGAGATCTCAAAAAGCAGCTGGCATCATCCCCTTTTCAGGCATCGGAGAAGCAGGGCAGTGTCAACCATAGCAGTTGCATCTACCACAGTAGCAAAAGATAGCCTAAAAGGGAAATAGAGAGAAAGAAGAAGGGGAGCATCCATCTTCTATTGAAGAATCCAGTGCCTTGAGCTGAACCTAGGCAAACTATAAGGGCAGGCTAAAAACAGAGATGAAGAGAGGAGAAAGAGACAGAGAGAGATATTGGAAAGAGAGATCCATTTGGTGTGGATAACTGTGTATGATGGAAATGAAAATGTTAAGTGTGTAATTAGCAGGCTTGGAAAATAAACTTATTGGAAATGTCCAAATGAGGCTTGAATATTAGCCTCTTAACTCATTGACAACTACTGACATGCTAATATATTCTTCTCTAATCATTCTATGCTTCCTTATTGTTTAATATTCCATTTTATGTAGGCAAATCAAATTATCTATTCCATACCTGTGTGTTTATATTCTGAGTGCTTGTTTTTTTAACTTTTCTTGGGAGAACCCTAGGGCTACAGTCAAAAAATACAATTGTCCCCAGAGTACCTGGAGTTGGATTATGATTCAATAAGCTTGAGTTGGGGTCATCGTTGTTCTGATCTATGTCTTGCCACTGAGCTCTGGAGGAGAGAATAAGGCTAATGACTTAGCACAGCTCCGACTCATTTAAATCCAATTCACTTGGAAGTCAGGACATCACCCTCCTGATGTCAGGGGTCTTCTTCGAGAATGAAGGATCAACAACAATCTATGAGTAGTAGTAGCTGCCCTTCTGGGGACCCAACTGGCTGGTTCCAGTTGGGCAATGCTGGTATTTCCTCCTCTTCCTCCTTTTCCTCCTTCCCCCCTCTTCTCCCTCTGTCCACATGGGGAATCACATCCTCACATGTGGTCGCTCTATCCAAAGGAATATGAATTTTGATCACTTTTACTTCACAAGGTATCTTGGGATTTGGGAGCTAGATTTCTCCCCCCCCCTACTTATTCTACCATTTTTTTTTAAAACACTAGGACAATTAACTCTTTTGTTTAATGCAGTTTTTAGTTTCATCCAGTCACTACTTGAAAACCTATGATCACGGAAATTGACTACCTCATGAAGCAGCCCATTCTGGCACTGGGTAATTCTGTATATTGAGCCCAAATCTGCCTCCTCTTAACTTCCACTCACTGGTCATGATTCACAGCTCCGATGGAATATCCACTAGAACAGTAAATCAGCTGGCTGGATGCGCTCTGAGCATCTATTTTCATTTTGTTCATTTGTTTATTTAACTGATGGTGGCTCTCTTCATTAGGGACTATTAGCACATAAAAATGGTGTTCATTGAGCCTGTTGAAATGTTCTGTTATATTCTTTCACTCACGACTCAAAAGCCAGTTGCTTAAGCTTTGAGGAAAGCACTTTTCCAATGTGCCAAGAACTCTCCATCAGTATAGTTCAATCAACAAACAACTCTTCTAACCTATCTCAAGCCCTTCATTGGATTCTAAGGAGGAAAAAGAAAAGTAGTTGTGAAGTTTTTTATGAATATATTAAAAATACATCTTTAGTCATAAGCACCTACTAGTCATGTATTATGAACAAAAAGAGAAAAGGTGAATGTCTCAGTATAAAAAACCAACAAAGTAGTTTGAGGAGAGAAACCTGAAATTTTGGTCCCTACTATTTCTCTAACTCATTCAATTATGGCAACCTTTCTAAGTCTCAGTTCCTTCAACTGTAAAAAGGGATAATAATCTTTGAACTACTTACCTAAAAACACTGAGGAAAGCATTTTGTAAGATTACTGATTTTTTAGTTGAAAGGCACCTCAGAAGTCTCCATTTTACAGATGAGGAAACTGAGCATCAAAGAGCTTCAATGAGTTACCTAAGATCACACAAGGCAAAACTTGAGCCTAAGTTCTTTGACAACAAGCCAGCTCTTTCCTTTTTGTTTTTAATTTATTTTTTTATTTTTATTTGAGGGGGAAGGCAGGGAAATTGGGGTTAAGTGACTTGCCTAAGGTCACATGGCTAGTAAGTGTTAAGTGTCTGAGGCTGGATTTGAACTCAGGTCCTCCTGACTCCAGGGCCAGTGCTCTATTCACTGTGCCACCTAGCCACCAGTTTTTTTTTTTATTTTTTAAATGAAATTTTATTTCAAATTAAAACCCATTTTTTTCTTTCTCTCACTCCCTTTCCCCCTTTTACTCTGAGAAAGCAAGAAAAACAAAACCCTTGTTACAAATGTGTTTAGCCAAGCAAAACTAAGTCCTATATTGACCATGTCAAAACAAATCTCTTTTTGCACTGTGTCCATCACCTTTCTATCAGGAAGTGGTCAGCATGTTTCATCATGAGTACTCTGGAACTTGGTCATTATGGTTGATTAGAGTTGCCAAGTATTTTTGCCTTCATGATGTTGTTATCATATGGATTGTTCTCCAGTTTCTGCTCACTTCACTCTGCATCAGTTCATTCTGGTATCCTAGGTTTCTCTAAAGCCATCTCCTTCATTACTTTTTTTTTTTTGCTTTTTGGAGGGCAGTTGGGGCTAAGTGACTTGCCCAAAGTCACACGACTAGTAAGTGTGTCAAGCATCTGAGGTCAGATTTTGAACTCAGGTCCTCCTGACTACAAGGCAGGTGCTCTATTCACTGCACCACCTAGCCGCCCCTCCTTCATTACTTCTTATAGCACATGTTCATTCCATCGTGTTCAGATACCCGAATGACCTGTTCAGTCATTCCCCAACTGATGGACATATCATCTGTTTCTAATTCTTTGCTGCCATGAAAAGAGCTGCTATAAATATTTTTGTATACATATATCCTTTTTCTTTTTTTTATGTTTGCGGAGTATCTCTGAAGCAGTATCTCTGAACTCTTTCCATTATACCATGCTGTCTCTAAGTCACTATATAAACGTAAGGGATTATTATTGTTCACCAGGAACTATGTAGAATCTGGTTGGTACTAAGGACAACAAAATACCAAGAGTTTATCAATCTATGTAGTGAGTAATCAATTGGATTGACAGGGTTGTAACAACCTACATGGTTATGAGCAAGGGAATTGAGGAAGTTTTTGCTTTTTAAAAGATTTTTGAGATAATTATGTCTAGTACAATGCTGTGGAAAGAATATGGAATTTGAAATCAAGATTCCAGTATCCAGTTCCCAGTTCTAACACTTAATGCTTATATAGTAGTGAATAGTGAACAAGACACTCCTTCTGCTCTTCTCTAGAGTTTTCTTATCTATACTAAATGAATTTAATACTACTTTACTGAGCTGTTAAGACTGATGTAATTACTAAGCCACTGTCAGTGATCTTGAACATCATGAAGAATTAGAAGATACCATTAGACGAATGGTTTGTGAACACTTAGGAAAGAGAGATATGGTCAAATCTCAGCTTTCACAGGGGTATCAGTCTTAGAAAAAAATGAGAATGTTGATACATTGAACTTATGGAAAATAAGGGTTAAGTTCCCGTAGTCACCAAAAATTGTAATCTTTTGCTAGAGGCTGTTGAAAATACACTTCTCTGCATACAATTCTTTAAAAAAATTATTTAGTATTTTATTTTCCCCCAATTACTTATAAAATATTTTTGCATACAATTCTTTATGAAAAACATAAATTCTGATAATATGCACATTTCCTAACATATTAATTATATATAACTGCAAAGGGAATGTAAATTTGTAAGATCTTCCCTGCCCCTAGGCTAAAGTGCACCTGGAGCCTGGGGTGGGAGGCTTGTTTTTCAGTAGATACTTCTTGATTGGCCAGTGAGTCAATATGGTTGTTACATTCTCTGAGCCAGGAGAAGGCTATATAAGCCCTGATGTGTAGCTTTGTTTTGGGGCTCACTTTGAGAAGTGTTCTGTGATTTGATCTGGATTCTGGGAAGCCCTTGTTGAGAGCCCCCCCTCGGCTTTGAAAAACCCAGATGTTGAAGCCCAGATGTTGATTTGGTATGGATGTAATGGTTGGACAGTTTGGAAATCTGTCTACTTGATCTGTTTCTGTCCTGATAATTCTGTCTGTATATTCTGAAGTTCGGGGTGCTGACCTTTTTCCCCCTGAACTAGGTAAACAATACATATCTGGCTGATTAAAGTAAGCTTGTTAACCCATTTTGAGTTGCTTTCCTTTATCAAAGCAGATCCAAGAACCTGTATTGGCAGCCACCCTAGGGATGCTGGGGTGCTTGCTGCTACAATAACCTAAAAATGCAGGAGAGAGGAGAAATAATGCTAGGCTGGACAGGGTGGGGAAGGGGGAAACTGGAGGTAAAAAAAGGAAAGGAGCAACTTGCCATCTTTAATCTTTAATCTAGTCTCCTGATGAAAAGTAGATGCCTTAGGGTGAATCACTGACCCATAGTCTGAGTTCAGAATTCCCACCTGGGGACCCTTGGCAAAGGGTGGGGGTAGGGGAAACAGCATGGACATTGGGGGAAGCAGAATGCTTGTGAGGCTAACCACCATCTCATTTACCCACAAACTTAGCCTTTTTTTATTTTATTTTTTCAATTCTCTCATCACACACTTGAAAGGTTACTTTAGCAATTTCTGGAAAAGAATCATGAACACTTTTACACATACTTTTTGTGTATATAAACTTGCCTATCTCATCTCTCATTTTTTTTCTCTGCTGCTCAAATGTACATGGTTGCCAATGTGAAAATGAGGTTACTAATAAAATCATTCTAATGCTTGAAGTCATGAAAGTTAAATTCGGGAATGCTAAGGATTGACTGTAACTAAAGCCATGACTTGATGAAGCCAAGAACAAGTCATGCCAAAGTAACCCAATTTTCTTTCTTAATAGAACTACTCTGGTAGATCAGAGAAAAGCTGTAGCTATTGTTTACCTACATTTTGACAAAGCATTTGATATAGTTTCTTATGTTGTCCTTATGGCCAAGACAGAGAGATGTGTCCTGCATGACTGTACAGATACAGAGCTAGTAAGTGACTAGATTCAAAGAATGACCATTAAAGACTCCATGCAAACTTGGAAAGAAGGTCCTAGTCTGGTCCCTCACAGATCTCTCCTTGGCCTCATGCTCTTCAATTTTTTTAAATTAATGATTTGGATGAAGATATATAATATCCTTAATAAATCTGCACATGAGACAAAGATCAGAGGAATAGTGAATATTACATTGATTGACATGATCCAGAAAACTTTTACATATGGGCTAGTTCAATGCAATAAGGTGACATTTTAACAAAGATAACTGTAAATTCCTATTCTTGATTTAAAAAAATCAACTTCATAAGTATATGACAAAAGATATTTGGTTAGACACTGATGAGGTGGGGTGCTTATTTTTTTATTTCCCACCTGACTGCATGCCTTTAGAATTCTCCATCATACTTTCTATTCTGGGCACTTTCCTCCTTACCCCTACTTTTCAACTTCTTTCTGTATATTGTCTTCTCCCTTTAGATTATAAGCTCCTTGTGGGCAGGGACTGCTTTTCTCTTTTCTTTTTTCTCTTCTTTTCTTTCCTTTTCTTTTCTTCTTTGTATTTGTATTCCCGGTGCTTATCACAATGGCTGATATATAACAGATACTTAATAAATGTTTATTGAATGACTGACTGATGTAACAGTCTGCAATTGTTTGAAGTCCTTTCATTTAAAAGGTGGGTATGACTTGTTTTACTTAGCTTCAGATGACAGAGCTAGGTATAATGGGTGTAAAGTACACAGAGGCAGATTTTTCTTGAGTAAGAGCTATCAAAAAGTAGGACATTGGGGCGGCCAGGTGGCTCAGTGAGTAAGAGCACCGGTCCCAGAGTTGGGATGACCTGGGATCAAATCTGGGCTCTGATACTTAGCACCACACCCAGAAATAACTGGCCGTGTAACCTTGAGCAAGTTACTTAACCCCTATTGCTTTAAAAAAAAAAGTAGGACATGATGATTTATTAGATCCTGACTTACCATCTCTAGGAATGTTTGGATAAAGTTTGGATGAACTTTCATCAAAGATGCTGGAGAAGAGGTCTTTGCATAAAGTGGAAAGTTAGATTCAATGACCTCTAAAGTCCCTTCTAACTATAATTCTATGAAATTTTGTGAATCTTTCAACTGAGAGCTTTCTGTATTTAATATCTTTGCTGCTACTTTTTTGCTCAGAGTCTGAGTTGCCAATAACTTCTTTGTTAGAGTGACAAAAAATTTGCACTCAGAGTCAGAAGACCTGAGTTCTAATCCTTGTCCTGACATTGACTCACTTTATGTCTTTGGGTAAATCTCTTTACCCACTTTGACCTCAGTTTATCCATCTGTCAAATGTGGGAGATGGGCTAGGTGATTGCTAGGATCCCATCCAACTCTGATTCTCTCTTTTCTAAGGTACTTTTGAGTTCTAATGATGCCTTTCCAGAGGACCATACAGACTCTACCAGTTTATATTACAGACTCCTTTCCAGCTCTGATACTCCATTCTATGTTCTCAGGTCCTGTTCAACCTTGACATTTTATGATCTAATGATACATTAACATTCTGTTTCCCTATGATTAGAACCATTCCCAAATCCTTCTAGGAGGCAGTAGGGAAATTGAGTGAAGATATATATATATGTATTATTGGTTAATGCTTTATATGAGGTCCATTCATCAGGGTGTCCCACCCCTTGAGGGCTCTATGCAAAAATCCAGCTCTTCTTTGTTTCTCTAGTCTGGCTCACATTTTATTCAACAAGTGATCCCAGGTTCATGACATTAGTTTTCCGTGAAACATAAAACACTTATTCAAAATTGCACATTAAAAGGAGTTGAAATTCTCAATCCCCTATTGTTCATTCCATAATGTTAGGGTTTATCATCCATATACAAGGCCCAGTTCAGCAGCTGATTCACACAGAGAAAAATGGACCCCTTTTCAGTAAAAGTGTCCCTGTCCTAAGTTCTGTGTGAAATCTTTGCAAACCTATCCTGGAATTTTGGCAACCAATATGTGAGTGGGGGTGGGATAACCAAACCTATTGTCACTGAGATAATGTGCAGTGGTTTTTTTAACATGGTTCTGAAGATCCTCTATAGTTTGGCTCTAATTTATTTTTCTTTTTTTCACCCACTTTTCTCAACATCCATTCTATAATCTAGATAACTGGATGTTCCCTGAATTTGATGTACCATCTCCCACCTTTGTGTATTTCCTTAATTTCTTCCCCATGCTTGGAATGTACCCCCTCATCTCTTCTTTTCAGATTTTGCATCTTATTGCTTTAAGGTTCACATGAGGGGTCATTTTACCTATGAAACTTTCTCTGATTTCTGCCCATTTCCAAATTGTTAGTATTTTCTCCTTCCTGAAATATTCTTAGCAACTTTGATCTCCCATTCATCCCCTTTACAATCTGTGTGTTGTATTATACTTATCTGTGTACACATCAGAGCTCTTCAGGTGAATACAAGCTCTTTGAGGTAAGACAGTGTTTTGTATCCTCAACACCCAGCACAGTACCTTTGCACATACTAGGTAGTTACTGGAAAAGATGCCCTTGAACAGATGGATTAAGATTATAGAAAAAGTAAATATGGGAGCAATTTTCAGGATGGACAGGATTGAAAGCTGAGAGAGACCAATAGAATACAATGCAATAAATATTTACTAAACACCTGGTATGTGCTGATCACTGATACTAAAAGAGACCAAAGACCAGTTTTAACCTCAAAGAGTTTACAATCAAGTGGGGGAGGCAACATGAAAACAAATAAATACAAAGCACGCTATATATAAAGGATAAATAGGAAATAATTAACAGAGAAAAGTACTAGAATTAGAGGGTTGGGGAAGCCTTCCTGTAGAAGGTGGGATTTTAGTTGCCATTCAAAGGAAGTCGTGGAGGTCATTTTATAGATGAGGCCTAGAGAGTTGAGGTGGTTTTTATTTTGTCATTGTTCAGTTGTTTCAATCATGGCAGACTCTTTGTGATCTGCTTTGGGGCTTTCTTGGCAAAGACACTGGAGTGGCTTGCCATTCTCTTCTCCAGCTCATTTTACAGCTGAGGAAACTGAGGCAAACAGGGGTAAGTGACTTGCCCAGGGTCACACAAATAGTAAATGTCTGAGGTCATATTTGAACTCAGGAAGATGAGTCTTCCTGATTTTCAGCCCAATGCTCTGTGCACTATGGCACCACCTAGTTGCCCCTAATGTGGCTTAACCAGGTCATATAACTAGTGATGAGTGGGGCCCAAGCCCCCAACCCAAGTCATCTGACCTTGTAAGTTCCATTGCATATTCTACTCTAACAAGATAAGGCATCTAGGTGGCACAATGGATAGAACACTGAATCTCAGTTAGGGACTCCTGAGTTCAAATCTGGACTTAGACACTTACCTCTGCTTGCCTCACTTGCCTCAAATATAAAATAGGGATAATAATAGCACCTGCTATTGATATGTGATAAATGGAACTATAACACTCATGAGAAAATATTTGTAAAGCACTATGTAAACCTTTAAGTGCCTTACCTTAAATAAGCTTTAAACCTTAAGTATACCTCAAATAGCTATTCCTATTATCAAGTGAGGGGAAAAGAAGCAGAAGCAAAAAATAGAGACAATTCACTTAACCCCCAAGGGTTTTTTCAAAAGAGATATTTTCTACCCATACTTTCTCTATCCTGTACTTAGGAAGTCACTTTAACATTTTTAATGGTTCATACACATTTCTAAATTGTGGAAAGCCTTTGAGCCCAGGCTTAGGAGTGTGACTTTTGTTCTGGAGGCATTGTGGAATCATTGAAGGTCCTAGCAGTGGAGCAGCATCGAATCTCTGTACCAGAAAAGTTATCAGACCTCCATCATGTGTAGGATAGACTGGGCAGGGAGGGCCTGAAATCAGCAGACTGCTTAGAAATATTCTGTAAATTAAAAGAATGACTTCAGAAAAATCTGAAAAGACTTATGTGAACTGATGCAAAGTGAACTGAGCAGAACCAGGAGAACATCGTCTACGGTGACAGTAATATTGTATGATAAACAACTGTGAATGCCTTTGCTATTCTGAGCAATACTATTGGATCCAAGACAGTTCCAAATGACTCATGATGAAAAATGCTGTCCACCTCCAGAGAAAGAACTGATGGAGCTTAAATGCAAGGCAAAGCATACTATTTTTTACTTTTTTTTGAGGGTTTTTTTTTTGAGGGGGATATCTGTTCTTTCTTTCACAATATGACTAGTATGGAGATATGTTTTACATGATTGTACATTTATAACCTATATCAAATTGCTTTCCATTTTAGGGAGGGGGGAATTTGGAGCTCAAAATTAAAATAAAATTAATTCTAAAAATTGTTTTATGCATATTTGGGAAAAATAAAATATTCAAAAATTAAAGTATTTGGAGAAAATACTAAATTTCAGTTAGAAGTTAATGAAAATAAAGATATAATCTGACCTACTCTCACCAAAAAAATGAAGTATTCTGCATAAGTCCATGTGGGTGATGACAATTTGAATTATGGTTATGGTAACAGAGATGGAGAACATGGGATGAATGAGAGAACTTGATGGAATTTGTTGACAGATTGGATCTGTGGGAGAAGGTAAGGATATTAATGTTTCAAGTCCACATGACTTGGCTTGACTTACTTCAAAAAAATCACAAAAATTGACCAAATAAGGTATGAGAAAGAGACTGAATTTGGAGGTGAGACTTGGACTTCAGTCCTGGCTCCAGTGTGAATTGTATGATTTCAGGCAAATGTCTTCTTCTCTCTGGGCTTCAATTTCTCTTTCTTAAAAAGATGGGATTAGATTAGAAAATCACTGAAGTTTCTTCCAGTTCTGATGCTGGCAACCTAAGTTGGCTATCTCTGCCTGAACTGTGGAGTCCTGAAAGCATTTGAGTGAAGCACAAAGTTCTAGGACTATCAACAAGCAGCAATGCTTTCAGAAACACTACCACTTACACAATGCTTAGGTGCCCTGACTTTGTAAGAGATGGAATTTTTAAAAAGAATTTTGTGGACAAATTAAAGTCCAGGTTGAATTATTTTGTTAATCTAAGTGATAGATGCATCAATAATGCTTTACAGGGTCTCTTCTCCTTTCCCATTAGGAGGAAAAAAAAAGGAAAAGTGATTATTTAGGTAACAATTACAATGGGAA
Organism: Petaurus breviceps papuanus; assembly: GCF_028583685.1. Lineage (NCBI taxonomy): Eukaryota > Metazoa > Chordata > Mammalia > Diprotodontia > Petauridae > Petaurus > Petaurus breviceps. The sequence goes on along the minus strand of NW_027185694.1, from coordinate 26,634,418 downwards.
TTGAATACCAGAAAATCATCAGACATTGGTCAGGAGATTTTCTGATCAGCTGAGAATGAAATTGGAGCTGTTGGATGGACAGATAAACTTGGTCCAGGCAAATGAAGGCCAAATAGTTTCTGAGGTTATGATGCAAGGGATGCTATTCTAGGTTTTTCTTAGAAGAAAGCTTGACACCTGGGTTTAACTATCAGGGTATCATGGGTGCTGAGGAGTAAAATTTGATCTTTTTAATGGTTTACTTGGCTTGGGCACCATTCAACTTAAGTCAGGTAAAATATTTTAATGTTTACTAAGAC
>NW_027185694.1:26603824-26634109 GCF_028583685.1 Petaurus breviceps papuanus | reverse complement strand
TAGTGTTTGTGACTAGGTTTGAACTCATGAAGATGAGTCTTCCTGATTCTAAACCCAATGCTCTATCCACTGCACCACCCAGCTGTCACTAAGAATCAGGGTAGTGGGGTGAATAGGATGTTAGACTGAGTCAGGAAAACCTGGCTTCAAATTATCTACAATTCTATTTAGGTTATTTCTGCGTATTACTGTCCCTTCTCTCCCTTCCCACATAAATAAATCCTAAGTAATAAACTCTCATGATCCAGAGCATGAGGCAGCTGGGAGAAAAAAGTCATGAGGTTCTGGACAAAGACAGACACAGAAGATGGAAGACGGGCAATTTGTGATTAGCTGGGGGCAGATCATAGGATTGACACATTGACCACATAGAAGAAGGAAAGGGGAGGAGATTGGGATGACTGGGGTTGTCTTGTCTAAGCCCCTTATTTTATAGATGAGGAATCATCTTCACTCACGCAGGGAAAGTGACTTACTCAAGATCACACAGGCAGTAAGCACTGGAGGTGGAATTTGAACTCAGGTCTCTTGATTCCAGAGCCTAAGCTATGCTGTGCCACGCTGAGGCCTCTATGCCCAAAGAATCCAGTGTGCTTGACTCAGGAAATAAGCTTTGAGCTGAGTGTCTGAGAAGAGCAAGTTTTAGAATACAATGATAATAAAATAATAATAAGAAGAAGGATGATGAGTAATAATAACAGAAACAATCATACTAGCTAATGTTTCTGTAGCCCTCACTATGTGCCCAGCACTGTACTAAATACTTTATAATTATAATTGTATTTGATCCTCAACAACAACCCTGGGAAGTAGGTGCTTTGATTATCTCCATTTTACAGATGGGGAAACTGAGACAAAGGTTAAGTGACTTGCTCAGGGTCGCACAGCTAGTAAGTGTCTGAGGTCAGATTTGAACTCAAATCTTCTCAGTCCTGGCACTCTATCCTAGAACCCAGTAGAGAACGAAGACCAAAGGTCTTGGTCAAGGTCCCTCGGATTAGAGCTGAATGAATGTGAATGTGATCAGTAAGTGGCTAGCAGCTTAGGCAGGACATTTTACCCGTATGAGGTCCTGAAAATGCAGGGATATTCTGGCAAAGAGGAACAACTCTTTGCCTCAAAAATGATCAGGCTTCTTGAAAAAAAGAAAATGAATGAAGACGAGAGGGGAGGAGAATAGAGGAAAGGAGAGGAAGGAGAGGAGAAGGTAGAGGAGGGGAAGGAGAGGAGAAGGTAGAGGAAGGGAAGGAGAGGAGAGGGGAGAGGAGAGGAAGAAGAGGAGGGGAAGAAAGGAGAGGAGGGGAGGAAAGAAGGAGAGGAGGGGAGGAAAGACGGAGAGGAGAACGGGAGAAGAAGAGAGAAGAGGAAAGGAGAGGAGGAAAGAAGGAGAGGAGGGGAGGAAAGAAGGAGAGGAGAACAGAAGAAGAGAGAAGAGGAGAGAGGAAAAGGGAGGGGAGGGGAGGAAAGGAGAGGAGAGGAGAGGAAAGGAGAGGAGAGGAGAAAAAAGTGGTTCAAGTCAGTTTAGGAGGGGGCAGGGGAATTCTACCTCCCAGATTCCTCACTGAGAAATGGTTGTGACATTTGCCAAAGCCAGGGACAGGGGGTGCGATTACACATGACACGGAAATATGTGGATTCTCCCAGTGATGTGACAGCTTTGTTAAAAGGCTCCTAGATACTGTGCGCACCTTCACGCAGGGCCAGTGCTCGCTACACCCCAGGCGGTTCCTCTCCTGTGAGGAACTCTCTTCAGTTTAGGTGGAGTGTCAAAGCTCACACAGGTGAAAACTCACAGCATACATTTATCCTGCAGGCACTTTGTATGCTGATCAACCCAGAGAGACCCCAGACAGGACTGTGGGCCTGCTGAGCATTTGTCTAGCTTCTTCCTCACCTCATAAATCTGCTGGTGCTAATACTTCCTGGGAGGTGGGGACAGCTGTAGGACAATGGAGAAAGTCCTGGTCTTGAAGGAAGAAGACGTTTTGGTTCCAGTCAGAGCTTTGGCAATTCCTTGCTGGGGGACCTTGGGTAGATCATTTCCCTATTCTGTGCAGTGAAGGAATGGAACCATTCAAGTCCTACAGTTCTGCAAGTCTGTCTTCTAGGGCTGGAATAGAACTGCTTCTTCTCACACCAAATTTCAGAGCATCACCCCCAAAGGGATCAATGAAGGAATAACCTTAAGCCCTATTCTTTCTACTGAGGCAGGTGGGCACTTTTTTCTGCAATTTATGTCCTTAGTTGCCTAGCATCCCACAGCTAGTAGATGTCACAGGTAGGATCTGAACCCAGATCTTCCTGGTTCAGAGGTTGACTTTCACTGTGGCTGTCCTCAGGTCAGTCCGTGTAGCACAATAGTAATTCTATGATCATTCTCCAAGTTAACTATTTCTCTTCTAATTCCACTGTATTAAGTTTTGTTTGTGTCAAAGCTTTTTAATTTCAAGTTACCCAAAATCCCTGTTTTTCTCCATTATGTTCATTTCTATCTATTGCTTAGTCAGAATCCTTAGTTGTGTAATATCATTCCTAAAAGTCTCAACTATCTTGTCTCTCTAGCCCATCAAAGGACAAACAATTTGATAAAATTAAAATTTTTTTATTTTATAATTTTAACAATTGCCTCCTGGGTGGGATCATTTGTTCCATAGTATGTATGTGTGAGGTACTGAGCCAAGTGTAGGGGATGCAAAGATAGAAAACAATGGACAGCTCCCACCCTCATAGCTCCCACCACCAACATGAGCTGAGCCCCCTCTATGGGGTCAGGCCTGGACTTGGCTCCCCTGTGCATAAGGCATAGAAGGAAACCAGCATCTTTGTTCTCAAGGAATCCAATCTAGATGAGGAGTCAAGCCTCTGACAGATGAAACTATCAGGGATCTATGGAAGATAGCCTATGAGCAAGAGTCAGAGGTTCAAATAGAATCAAAATGCTGTGAGCTAGGGTGTTCAGGACTTCCTGGGGGAGGGAGGACTTGAGTTGAGCTTTGAAAAAGCATCAAGATTCAGATAGGCAGAGAGTAAGGGAGGGCATTTCAAGCAGAGGGAATAGCTTAAGCAAAGATGCAGAGGCAGGAAGGAACATAAGCATTGAGCACAGGTAGGGAGGTGAACAGTCTAACACCTTTTAGCTTCTTGCATATGGAGAGAAAAGGTGTACATGTTTTGTAACAAGAGCCCTGGCCAGAACTCTGATGGTTTTCAATGGCAAGTCACAGTCATGGTCAGATCAGTCACCAGCTCTGGGTAGGCACATAATTCTGCACTTTCTAATTCTCCCAGATATCCTCGTCTTCCCTGCCACCAGAATGAACCAAATCTTGGAGCCAAGTATCCTCTTCTTGGCTTTTATCCCTCCTTCTCCTTACTTACAGACCTTACTTACCAAACAGTATCACAAATGATGCTGATAGCACTAGAATTCACAGTTCAGGACATGAATAACTGGGTTATTCCAAAATCTTCCTAAGTCTTGTTAGTTTCCACATCTGTATATGTTCTTTTTCCTCCTCCTCTTCCTCATGATCATAAACATCATCATCATCATCATCATCATCATCATCATGGCTTACATTACAATAGTTTGAGGGCTTGCAAAATGCTTTCTTCCCATGGAGTAATATGCTATCATCCCCATTTAAGAGATGGGAAGACTGGGGCCCAAAGAGGTACACTATCTTATCTTTAAACCTCAGTTTTCTTTAGTTGTAAAATGAGAGGAATAATATCTGTAGTACAAACTTCATAGGGTTATTATCAAGATCAAATGAAATAATGTCATGTATGGGATTTATTAGCCTTAAAATTTCATATAAAAACCAAGTATTATAAATTTAATAATAGTTATTATTATTATAGGGGAAACCCGTGACTTATGGAAACAAAACATAATATGAGAAGCTCCAGGAAGTTTTCTTTACCTGGAGACATTTTCTCAACTAGATGCCTGAAATTTCCCTAAGCAGAGCTTCCAATATTTTGGCCAACCATAGTAATGGACAAAAGAATGACTGATTACATTTATACAGCACCTTTAAGTTTGTACAAGGTGCCTTTTTCCACAGCAACCCTGAGAGGTAGGTAATTTACATATCATCTGCTTTTATTAGTGAGGAAATTGGAGAATAGACTACAAATTAAGGAATGTGCCCAAAGACACAGAAAATGCTGATAACTCAAACTTAGGTCTTCTGACTTCCAGACTCAGTCAGCATTCAGGATGTAACATTTTGGTAGTGGATGGAGATAAATCATCTTGCTAGATCTTTGACTTTCTTGAGTGTTTTAATGGGAATTAGGAAGCTGAGCACTTAAGAAAGAGCTAAGGCTTAGGGCTTTTAATCTAGCGTCTGTAAGCTTGTCTTAAAATATTTTGATAACTGTATTTCAATATTGATTTTCTTTGCAATCTTGTGTACTTAATTTATGCACTTAAAAAACATAATTATGAAAAGCGTCCATTGATTTTACCAGATTGCCAATGGGGACGATGATACAAAAAAAACTGAAGAGCCACTGTTATAACTAAAGCTTTGGATAGAAACATCTAAGGGAAAGTTTTGATGAATGGTGGTGTTCAGCTTGAGTAGAGGAAGAGAGACGGAGACTCAGAAGGTGGAGGCACTAATAGAGAAGGCAGGTGTGGCAGTCAGGGTCTTCACATGGACATTAGTGTGGGCAAGGAAACAGTGGGCACCTGCATCCTTTACCTTTCATAGTGTTGCTGCCTACCCCCCATCTCTGCTGCTTTTTGCCCATCCTGCGCTGGGATGGAAGGTGGTGTTTCAAGGCATTCAGGCATGTGCTATTAGTACATTGGATGGGTTTGAGTGCATCATCTGCATTCTCCAGGGCCAGGTTCATGAGTAGGAATTGGCCAATGGACTGTGCAAAGTGCATATGGGGCATATGTCTTGGGCTAACAAGAACTTTATAAATAGATGATCAGACTAATGGAGGGAAACATGGCACTTACCAATTTTATGCTTGTAGGCACCTCCTTCTTGGAAAGAGTACTGGGATGGGCATTGGGAGCCTGAGATCTATTCCTCTGCCCCTGATCTACTCCATTACATATTGTTTACCCATTCTTGGACCTCAGCTTCCTTATCTATAGGCACAAGAAGGAACTTGAACTAGACAATTTATAAGTTACCTCCCAAATCCAATGTCCTAGGTTTTCTGTTCCAAGGCCCCTTCCATTCATGATGTTTTTGTGTTCTCTGTTCCGAGAATCCTTCTACCTCTAACATTCTGCATTATAAAAACCCTTCCATCCCTAAAATTCTATGTTCTATATGTTACTCATGACCTTGTCAATAATAATGTTTTGTCTCATGCCCTTTGTCTAGGGTTTCCCCTGAAAAATCAGAATTTGGCTCAGAAGCCAGATTCCCACATCTAGAGGAAAATAAACCTTGGTTGCCATGTAAGCACTCAGGCTTTAATTACAAGGCAGGTTTTAATTAACCCAACAAAAGTGAAAAGGACCCATATGTGAGCTATTACTATCAAGATAACTCCTTTCCATGCTGGTGAATTCCCACCTCCCCAAACACCATTATAGTCTTCAATACTTAAAGCACTGTTCTTGAAGTCATCACTCTTGCTGTCTGGCTCTCTAGTTCACTTTTAAAGACCAAGTTCAACCATGTAGCCTGGGTGCACTGCATGGACTAAGTATTAATCAATCATCCTCACGTTGTCAATGGGACAAGCTGTAGACATTATATTAGGGTTAACTGCTAACATTATATGTAATTACAGCCTTAAGTGATATATTAGGGTTAGTGTTGGGGGGGGCAGATAGGTTATCTTATTTTAAAAAATTAAATGGAACAAACAAATCATGCTCATTGATCTTAGAAGGTCATAGGTTATAAGGGCAGGGTAGGGCTGTTACAGAAGTATTCTCTTTGTTCTCAAATTTTCTTAAAACAGTCTTCTTTGTTTGGATCTCTCCTTTGCCTTCCTGTACTCTCTACCTTGCATTATATTTATATGTGTCTTTCTGTTTCAAGTGTGTTTCTTGTAAACAACATATTGTTGGATTCTAGCTTTGAATTCATTCTGCTATACACTTCTGTTTTATGGGTGAGTTCATCTCATTCACATTCACAGTTATGATTACTAACTGTGCATTTCCCTTATTTCTGTTTTCTTATGTTTAGCCCTTTCTGTCTCTCTGTCTGTCTGCCTGTCTGTCTGTCTCTGTCTTTTTATCCTCTCCCCCTCTAATGTCTGCTTTGGTTCTGACCACTGTCTTCTTTTATCTGCCCTCTCTTTTATCATCCCCTCTCTCTTGTTCCTTTCCCCTCCTAATCCCCTGTTCAATAAGATAGATTTCTATTACCAATTGAATATATATATATATATATATATATATATACATATATACATTTCCCCCCTCTTTGAACCAGTTTAGATGTGAGTGAGATTAAAACATTGCCCACCCCCCTATTGATTCCCCCTCCACTGTAAATGCTTTCCCTCATAATACCTATTTTAGGTGAGATATTTTTCTCCATTCTTTCTTTCTCTTCCCTCTTCTCCCAGGACATCCTCTTTCTTGCCTATCCATTATTTTATATATTATACCAACATAACTGATTCACTCCTATACCCTCTTGCTATGTAGAATCCTTTTAATTGCCCTAATAATGATTGAATCATAATGATAAAATTCTTAGAAGTTACATGTATCATCTTCTTATGTAGAAATATAAACAGTTCAACCTTATTGTGCCCCTTACTATTTTCTCTATCAGGTTTACATTTTTATGCTTCTCTTGAGTCTTCTATTTCAGAGCCAAATTTTCTATTCAGTTCTGGTCTTTTCATAGGGAGTGATTAAAAGTCCTCTATTTGATTAAATATTCATTTTTTCCATTGAAGGATTATACTTTTTTTTTTTGAGCAGTTCATTCTTGGTCTAGATCTTTTGCCTTCCAGAATATCATACTTCAAGCCCTCTAATTCTTAAAGTGGAAACTTCTGAATCTTGTGTGATCCTGACTATGCCTTCATGATATTTGAATTGTTTCTTTTTGACTACTTGAAGTATTTTCTCTTTGACATGGGAGCTCTGAAATTTCTGGGAGTATTCATTTGATATCTCTTTGAGGAGGTGATTGATGAATTCTTTCAATTTTTATTTTACTCTCTGGTTCTAGTATCAGGGCAGTTTTCCTTGATAATTTCTTGAAATGGGTTGTCTGGGCTCTTTCTTTGATCATGGCTTTCAGGTTGCCCAGTCATTCTTAAATTCCCTCTCCTCAATCTATTTTACAGATCAGTTGTTTTTCTAATGAGATAGTTCACATTTGCTTCCATTTTTCATTCGACTTTGTTTTATTTTTTCTTGATGTCTCATGGAGTTGTTAGTTTCCACCTGTCAAATTCTAATTTTTAAGGAACTATTTACTTCAGTGAGCTTTTGCATCTCTTTTTCCATTAGGCCAATTCTGCTTTTTAAAATAAGTTGTTTTTCTTCAGTGGATTTTTGTGCCTCTTTTACCATTTGGCCAATTTTTTTGCATTCATTTTTAAAATTTATTTTTAGTTTTTAACATTCATTTCCACAAGATTTTGAGTTACAAATTTTCTCCCTGTCTCTCCCCTACACCCACCCCAAGACAGTGAATCTACTGAATACCCCTTCCCTCAATCTGTTCTCTCTTATATCCTCCTCCATTCCTCCCCCCTAACTTTCTTGTAGGGCAAAATGGATTTATACATCCCATTGCCTGTATATGTTTTTTCCCCCAGTTGCATGTAGAAAACAGTTTTTTAACATTTGTTTTAAAAACTTTGAGTTCCAGATTCTTTCCCTTCTTCCCTCCTCATCCACCCCCACTATGAAGACAAGCAATTCAATATAGGTTGTGCCTGTGTAGTTGCGTAAAACATTTCCATAGTAGTTATATTGTGAAAGACTAACTGTATTTCCCTCCATCCTATCCTGCCTCCCACTTACTCTATTTTCACCTTTGACCCTGTCCCTTTTCAAAAGTGTTTTCTTCTAACTACTCTCTCCCCCAATCTGTCCTCCATTCTATCATCCTTCCTCTTATCCCCTTCCCCCCTACTTTCCTATAGGGCAATATACACAATTGAGTGTGTATTTTTTCCCTCCTTAAGCCAGATTCAATGAGAATAAGGTTGATTCATTCCCTTTCACCTTCCTGCTCTTACCCTCCATCATAACAGTTTTCTTTTGCCTCTTTTATATCTCTTCCTTTCTCCTTTTCCCAATATATTCCTCTCACACCTCTTAATTTTATTTTTTATTTATCGACCCTTCATATTCAACTCATCCTGTGCCCTCTGTCTATGTATAAATGTACACACATATACATACATACATATATATACACATATACCCATCAATACATGCATATATATGTATGTATATATATACACACACATGCATACACACATATATTACCTTCAGCTATCCTCATACTGAGAAAAATCTCATAAGTTATAATTATCATTTCCATGTAGGAATGTAAATAGTTCAACTTTAATAAGTTCCTTATTATTTCTTTTTCCTGCTTACCTTCTCATGCTTCTCTTGCTTCTTGTATTTGAAAGTAAAATTTTCTGTTCATCTCTGTTTTTTTTTTTCATCAAGAATGCTTGAAAGTCCTCTGTTTCATTGAAAATTCATATTTTCCTCTGAAGCATTATACTCAATTTTGCTGTGTAGGTGATTCTTGGTTTTAATCCTAACTCCTTTGACCTTGGGAATATCATATTCCAAGTCCTGTGATCCCTTAATGTTGAAGCTGCTAGATCTTGTGTTATCCTGATTGTGTTTCCCCAATACTCAAATTTTTTCTTCCTGACTACTTATAGTATTCTCTCCTTGACCCCAGAACTCTGGAATTTGGCTATAATATTCCTAGGAGTTTTCTTTTTGGGAACTTATTGAAGAGGCTATCAGAGAATTCTTTCAATTTCCATTTTGCCCTCAGGTTCTAGAATATCAGGGCAATTTTCCTTGATAATTTCTTGAAGGATGATATCTAGGCTCTTTTTCTGATCATGGCTTTCAGTTAGTCCAATAATTTTAAAATTATCTCTCCTGGATCTATTTTCCAGGTCAGTTCTTTTTCCAGTGAGATATTTCACATTGCCTTCTATTTTTCATTTGTTTGGATCTGTTTTATAGTATCTTGATTTCTCACAAAGTCATTAGTTTCCATTTGCTCTGATCTAATTGTGAAGGAATTATTTTCTTCAGTGAGTTTTTCAAATTCCTTTTGCATCTGGGCAATTTGGCTTTTTAAAGCATTCTTCTCCTCGTTGGCCTTTTGTGCCTCTTTTGCCATTTGAGTTAGTCTATTTTTTAAGGTATTATTTTCTTCAGGGTCTCCTTTAGCAGGTTGTTGACTCACTTTTCATGATTTTCTTGCATCATTCTCATTTCTGTTCCTAATTTTTCCTCTACTTCTCTTACTTGATTTTCAGAGTCCTTCTTGAGCTCCTTCATGGCCTATGAACAGTTCATATTTTTCTTGGAGGCTTTTGATGCAAGAGTTTTGACTTTGTTATCTTCTTCTGGTTCTATGTTTTGATCTTTTTTGTCCCCCCAAAAGGATTCTATGGTCTGATTTTGCTTCCTCAGTTTGCTCATCTTTTCAGCCAATTACTTGACTTTAGAACTCTTTGTTACAGTAGAACTCTGCTTCTAGAGTGGAGAGAGCCATGTCCCAAATTTATGGGGTTTTACACAGTTGTTGTCAGAGCTATGAGAGGGATACCCTCTTTACAGTCACCACAAGCTCTGCCATGCTAGTGCTTCTCACCCTAGGACCACCACCTAAGACTGCAACCCAGATCCAAGCAGGTCAAGGCAAGACCAATTACCCTTTGAATGGTGACTTGGTCCCTCTATGGTCTGTAGGCCAGGAGCTCTGGAGGCAGCCACACTATAGAAGCTGCAGCTGCCGCACTGCCACCACCTCTGTCACCTCAGGGGCAGGGGCCAGACCTCACTTTTCTCTCACTCAGTTCCAACAGAGTTCCCCAATGACTTTTTACTTTCTCTTTGGTGTTTATGGTTTGAGAAGTCTGGAAACTGCCACAGCTGCTGGTAATTCACTCTCCTAAAGTATGCTCCAGGTGATTTGGGCCACGAGTCTGGGCTGGAGTGGCTCATGTGGGACTGTGCTTGGCTCCCAACCTGGTGTGATAGACCCTTTCTGTCAGCCTGCCAGGCTGCCTTCAGCAGGAGATTTGTTTCTCTCTGTCACTTTGTGGGTTCTGTAACTCTAAAATTTGTTTAGAGTCATTTTTTTTATAGGTATTGGAGGTGATTGGAGCAGGAGTTCAAGCAAGTTCCTGCTTTTACTCCACCATCTTGGCTCCACATTCCCCCCATCCCCATTTTCTTTTTTTAAAGTATTATTTTCTTCATTATTTTTTGTGACTCTTTTACCAAGTTATTGACTTTCTTTTTGCAATTATCTTGTATTATTCTTATTTTGTTTCCCAACTTTTCCTCTACCACTCTTATTTGATTTTGAAAAATATTTTTTAGCTCTTTTGGGAATTCTCATTGGGTTGAGTTGTACCCAGTTCAGTTTTTTTCTCCTTTGAGGCTTTGCTCATACCTGTTTTGAATTCATTGTCTTCTGAGTTTGTGTCTCGATCTTCTCTGTTGTAACAGTAGATTTTTGTGATTAGGTTCTTTTTTTTTGTTGTTTGCTCATTTTCCTGTCATATTTTTTATTTTGAACTTTATGTTAAAGTTGGACTCTGTTCTTAGCATGGGGTATGGGGAGGGACACTGTCTTAAGCTTCAAATTTTTTTCCCACTGCTGATTTCAGAGCTAGTCCTGGAGAACTTTTTTTTTTAGAAGCTTTTGGTGCTTCTAGGATGTTGTGATCTGGGGAGAGGTGTAGTGACTGATTTTCTGGCCTGTGCTCTGGTTCTCACCTAGGAATGATTCCTGATACCTTGGGACTGAAATCAAAACTTCTTCTTAGAGCCCCTTTTTCCTTTGGACAGAAGATAATACTGTTCCTCAGGTCCTTGATTGCTTGTAACCAAAAGCATACTCCCCTCAGAGCTTCTGCTCCCTTTGGACTGGAAATTGTTACTCTCCATCCTTGAACTATGACCCAGAAGGGGGCATAGGTAATGGAGATGCCAGACAGCACCCTATTCTGCACCCATTACTAGCCATGATGTCCCTTGTAATCTCTTTCTGACCAGGTGCCAGATCCCTTAGCAGTCTCTGGTTTGAGAGCTCTTAAAGCTGCTTCTACTTCTGTGGCCCACCACTGGTATTCCATACAAGTGGGCTTCAGGTCAGCCTCCAACCCCATGTTACAGATCTCTCTTTCCAACTTCTTAAGTTGTCTTGGTCTGGAAAAAAGTCTCATTCTGACCTTTTGTTGGCTCTGCAACTTCAAAATTCAATTTGAGGTGTTATTTTAAAGTTGTTTGGAGCAGAATGTTAGGAGAGCTCAACTGAGTGTTTTATTCACTCTACCATCTTGACTCTGTCCCTGAAAGCGGGAGGTTTAATTTATGCTAAAATCCATCCTTCATAATCACATTGTTTGGTCTAGCCATCAGAAAGCTAAATGGGCACTAGATAGCACGCATCAGATGGGCCGTCAGAAAACTGGGGTTCTAGTCTCTCTTTTGTCATGAACTTGCTATATGGCCTTGAGTTTTTACCTTTTCTGAGCCTGTTTCTCCCTCTGAAAAATGAAGAAGTTGGATTAGATAAACCCTAAAGTCTCTTTTAGCTCTGACAGCCCATGTTGGAGAAGACATACTCATTGAAACCTTAGTAGGCATCTGAGTCATTAAAATGGCTGTTAGCATTAATTGTGGTCTCACTTTAACATATGATTCTCATCTCTGGGTAGACCAGATTTCAAAGCAGAGAAAAAGCCTTCTAATGCTTTCAAGGTCCAGGGCAAAGGGAATGGAATTTTTTTTATCAGGAAATAATAATTTTCCCTGAGAACAGGGCTGGGGGTGGGTGGGAGAAAGCTGCAGTGAGAGGCTTGGGAACGCTGAACATACTTTGTTCAGAGTTGTAGTCTTACAATCTTGTGTGGAAGTTGCCCTTATGGCCTTTAAATGGTTTTGAAGGTAATCTTCTCATTCTGACTATATTGTCTAACAAAGCATAGAATTATTAGGAGCCCTCCAGCCCTGGAAGTTGGGTTATGTGGGAGTCCTCCCATTGCCAAAGGATGAGAAAAAATGTCCTCTCTTGCCATCATTATTGGAGGGCAGGAGCTGTTCTGCTGGAGCCAGAGAGGAGGGAAAGCCACTTTGGGAACCAAACATTTCTCCTCTGGGCAGATGGAAGCCTGGGGGCAGGGGGAGGGGAACAGAAAGAAGCCATAATGGATGGGATGGAAAGGCGAGCTCCCTATAAAGTCAGTTATTAGGCCAAATGAGAGGAGAGGTTGGATTTCTCTCAATGGCTCCATTACCTTGTTCAGAATAAAAAAAATATCCCAGAGATGAAATTCATTAGGATGCATACACAGACTGGCTCTTCACTGAAAGGCTCCAAGAGGGGAAAATCACTTTAGCCCCACCTCACCCCCAAGTCCCTCCCCTCCCTATGAATCCACCTTGAATCACAATGTTATAAAATGTCAGAGCCAAAAAGGACCTTAAAATAGGACCATCTAGTCAAACTTTATTAGGGTTCAGAGAGGTTAAGTCACTGACTCAAGGTTACACACTTAGTAAATGGAAGAAACAGAATTCAAGCCTTAGACCTGATTCCAAATTCTGCCTTCTTTCCTTGTACTTTGATGCCTCTAACTCTAACCCCCTAACTTTGGAAATGGGGAAACAGATTTGATGAAAGCGGATTGCACAGGGTCTTGAGAGATTTGGTTGAGTTTATTTGTGGGTAGAATGGAAAGAGGGAAGTTGGCAGTATCTCTAATGCATAGTTTACTGGCTATAGGGGCAGCTAGATGGTACAGTGGATAGAGTACTGAGCCTGGAGTCAGGAAGACTCTTCCTGAGTTCACATCTGGCCTCAGGCATTTACTAGCTGTGTGACCTTGGGCAAATCACTTAACCCATTTGCCTCAGTTTCCTCATCCATAAAATGAACTGGAGAAGGAAATGCTAACTGCTCCAGTATCTTTGTCAAGAAAACCTGAAGTGAGATTACAAAAAGCTGAACATGACTGAACAATGAAAAAGATTTCTGTCCTTTGACTTATCTCTCTTTTTTTCTTACTGAACAATGACTCCCTTTGTTTTATTCATGTTTTTCCTTCAGAAGAGGTTATCAAGGGTCTTAACCTACACATAATAAGTGCTAAGTAAGTGTTTATTAAAGTAATGATTGCTGACCAAGTTTAGTGATGGGAACTGGGAAATAAGACAGCATCGTCTACCTGTCATGTATTTTAATAGGTTAAATCTAGGTTACTTCCTCCTCCTCCTTCTCTTCCTCTTCCTCCTCTTCCTCCTTCTCCTTTTCCTCTTTCCATTCTGAATACTTGCTATGGAACCTTTCTCTATCTTCTCCTCATTCCTTAACCCCCTTCCTCGTTGGGGTGACCTGGAATAGTGAAAAATTCAGCTCCAAAGGAAAAAAAATGAAAGATTAATGCTGATTATGACTTTCTGACCATTCATTTAAATCTCTTCTTGAGACTACCATGAATGAGATTAAGAACACTGGGACTGGGTGATGGGTGATCTTGCTCAGGGCTGAGCTTGGCTGAGTGAACATCACAAGCTTTGCCATGTTTCTTCAGGAATTATAGGTGGGACCAAGCTGGCAGTGCTGGAGTGAACAGAGCCAATGGGATTCAGGGATACATTAAAAGAGGGATGATGACCCAGGTCCTTTTTAAAAAAATGCAGATAAGGATGGGAGAGGATTCAGGGAAGATGGCAGAGTAGGTCAGAAAATTCAAAGCTCTCAAGATTTCTCCCCATAAAAGAGTTAAAATAGCACCCTAGGGAAAACAAAGTATGGGTAGAGATAAATACAAAGAGGGGAACAACCAGGATCTTACTGAGACAATTTGAGAAGACCTGAAGAAAAATCCCATGACAAGATCTGGTCTTTTGAAGAATAAACACTTTTGGTCTAGGTTCCATTTTAACAATGAGCTGTAAACCTGGGGATAGTTGGTTTGAGAGGCTGCCTCCACCCTGCTGCAGGAACTTTGGCCCAGGATGCTGGGGGAAGTTGGGCATTTGAGCCCAGGGAGATCTGCTGACCAGAAATGCCAGACACAGCTGTGCTGCGGAAAGCAGCTGGGGTGAGTGCAGAATCAGTGGGGCAGAAATCTCCTGGCTGTGGGCACTCACTGGAGGCTGGAGGTTTAACTTTGGTCCCAGACTGGAGGGAAGAACTGAAGGTCTGGGGCAAGAGGCACCATTTCCCATACCTCAGGACTAGAGGTGACTACAAAAATTAAGCTATTATCATAAAAAATGCACAGCAAAGGAGAAAGAATCCAACCATAGAAAGCTATTATGGGAATAGAGATGACTGGGGTTCATCTTCAGAGGAGGATATTGAAGTAAAGAAATCCCCAAAGAATAATGTCAAATGATCACTTGCCCAAAAAGAATTCAGAGAAGATTTTTTTTTTGCTTTGAAGGCAGGGCAATTGGGTTTAACTGACTTGCTTAGTCACATGGCTAGCAAGTGGTAAATGTGAGGTAGGGTTTGAGCTTAGGCCCTTCTGACTCCAGGGCCAGTGCTCTATTCGTTACATCACCTAACTGCTCCCAAGAAGATCTTAAAAAAGACTTTAAAAATCAAATGACAAAGATGAAGGAAACCTGAAAAAAATAAGAATAATACAAGAAAAACAAGAAGGTTATAAAAGTCAACCAATTAGAAAAGGAAATCCTGAATCTTAAGGAAGAAGATGACACTTTGAAAATTAGAATTGGGCAAAGTGAAGCCTGTGAAATTATAAGAGATCGAGAAATGATTAAATAAAATATGAATAATGAAAAAATGAAGGAAAAAGTTAAACATCTTATAAGAAAAACAAGAGGTTTGGAGAATAGATCAAGAAGAGAAAATATAAAAATAATCAAACTAGCTGAAAGTTATGATAAGAAAAGAATCTTGAAACAAGAATGCAAGAAATAATTAAAGAAAATTGTCCTGAAGTATTAGAATAAGGAGGGAAAGTAGAAATAGAAAAAAAATCTATTGATCACCAGTTACAAGAGATTCTATGAAGAAAACTCACGGGAATATCACAGTGAAATTCCCAAACCCCCAGCTCAAGGATAGAATATTAAAAACATTAAGATGAAAACAATTTAAATATGGTTCTGTCACAAGTAGACTCACACATGACCTAACAGCAGAGAAATTAAAGTACTGCAGGTCTTGAAACATAATATATTGAAGTGCAAAAGAACTGGGGCTTCAGTCGAAAATATCATATCCTGCAAAGTTAAGTATCATCCTGAAGGAAAAAAAATATGGAAATTTGATGAACCCAGCTTTCAAGACTCTTAAAAAAAATCCTGAACTCAGTAGAAGGTTTGACATACAAGAACCAAGAGAAATGTAAGGTACATACCAAAGACTGATTATAAGGCATTCATAAGGATAGACTGTTTAAAATACATACATATATACATACATGCATATACACACATACATACATGTATGTATATACATATATGTGTATATATATATCAGCTGATATGAAAGATTGGGGTAAACCTGAGTATGATATGAATTTAAAAACTAAAAACATTTAGGAAAAGTTAGAAAGAGTAATTATTTTATACAAATGAGGTGCAAGAGGAAGAATCTATATAGAGGAATTAGATGGGGGAGGAGGGCTGGTAGTTCTGGTAACCTTTCATTGAGAATGGGTTTAAGAGGGAACTATATATATATATAATATATGTTATATATGTATAATATCTATAATATATAGGGTAAAGGTTGGAGAGGACAAGGGAGGGATCTTTAGAGGGGAGGAGGAGGGAATAGGTAAAAGGGGGGCATAGAAGGGTGTTTAGATTTATGGCAATGGGAGGATGGGGAGGGATCCTTGAAGGGGGGTAGGCAAGCAATAGGAGGGAAAGGTATTGGGCAGAGGGAAACTATATGTCTTTATATGGATGCGTATGTTTATATTTATAGTCATAGGGAAACATAGCTAAATTTTATTGTAGTCTTTTTGGGAGGGGGAGGGAAAAACAAGAAGTGAAAAAGAGCATAGCAGAGAAAAGAAAACTCACAAGGAAGCAAAGATGATGATTCTCAACACAACATATATTATTTATCACACAGGATTTTTTGAAACCAAAATTTATTGTTACATATTTTGAACCCTCTCTTATTTTTTTGCTATGTACATGGCATAATTTTTTTCCTTTTTAACTTTGTATTTAGATTTATGATACATTTTTGTTTCTTTTCTCTTTTCTGTATTTGTGTTCTGGCATTTGAGTCTAAAATAAAATAAAAAAAATACAGGCAAGGAAACTGAAGATTGAAAAGGACTTGCCCAAGGTAAGCAATCCAGTGATGTCAGTGACAGAATTCAACTGGGGGTGTTCTAAGACCAAGGCACATGGTCCAATAGACCATGGTGGCCCGTCCTCAAAGGAGCTAACACTAAGATAGCATTTCCTGGTACTTTACACAAACCATCTAATTTGATTCCTACAACTCTCCTGGGAGGGAAATACAGCTCAAATATCAGAAAAATATCATTCTTATTTTACAGATGAACAAAGGAATACCAGAAAGATTAGGTGATCTAAATCCAACCAAAAGGCTGTAAGTAGCAGAGCCAGAATTGAAAGTACACAAGAGACACTTACTTAATAAATACCCATTGACTGATAGGTTAAATACAGGTCTTTTGCCTCTGGGTACAATGTTCTTTTGACTGTACAGTTGTTCCCTCCACATCATGAGGATTAGGGTTGTGGTGCACCCATGATCTGGAAAATCCATGTAAAATTTTTTGACCCTCCCTTTATACCAGAGAAAAAGTCTGAATTACTATGGTTTTAAAAGATGAAACACATTGATATTATATAACATTATATACATATATTTTATGCATTTCTGAATTACTAAACGTTTTTTTCTGTGTCATCTTCTGGTCTTCACGTGTTGTCTGGGGCTTCTGCAAAATTCCCCCCAAATTTTCATTTAATTTCTTATGCTGACCCATGCCATATTGGATGTGTGATGGGGAAAGTC
This sequence comes from Petaurus breviceps papuanus, assembly GCF_028583685.1. Taxonomy (NCBI): domain Eukaryota; kingdom Metazoa; phylum Chordata; class Mammalia; order Diprotodontia; family Petauridae; genus Petaurus; species Petaurus breviceps. The sequence goes on along the minus strand of NW_027185694.1, from coordinate 26,616,887 downwards.
ATGATGTAGAAAGGATAACTATGACTGTACCAACTATATGCAAGATATTGGCATTAAAGCAGGAGGGACTGTGTAGGATTAAAAAATTATAGATCATTGTGGTGCTTAGCTCCTGTACGGTTGGAAGAGACAAGAATGGATTAGGGACGGTTTCAAAATTTAGCTGCCCGAAGGCTGAATCCAAACAGATTCAGTCAAAGGGCTGCACTTAGAGACCTAAAGAATTTTTGAGAGTTAATGAGGAACTTTGTCTCCCCGTTTATCTTTTCAAAAGATTGAAGATGACATGTGAAATGAAAATATATAGAAAACAAGACAATTAAAAGTAAAACAGAATGAAATAGAATTTAAAAAGAGCAGAATAGATGTTATTAGACATCTGAGTATACTATGGTTTTATGTAGACTTGTATTGAGTTCTGAACTACTCTAAAAGCTAAGGGAAAATGCATTGAGTTTCCTAGTTCTCATTCTCATTGGGGAACTGTACAAAAATGCAGGTCTCACTCCTTTTGTTCTTCTCCCTTTTCATGTGTGTGTGCGTGTGTGGGGAATCTCCTTAGAAATGAACAAAATCGACTTTGTTTAGTTCCAACTACTCCTTGCATTAATTTGGTTTGGGAAGTCCCTTGTGATTTTTCTCTGCCTTTTAAAGGTGATCTTTGCTCAGATGAGTCAACTCTGATCACAAAAGCCGTGAATGTGCTTTGAATGCTAGACTAAGAATTGCTTTTGGATAGATGTGTGTTTGTATCTTCTCAGCATCTAGTATAGAAGCCTGTGTTGGTCTAGATGCTTAAGTACGTGTTTGGTAGAAAAATGAATGAATCTGTCCCTAAGTTTCTAATGCCCTTAGCCTATACTATGCAGCCTGACTCTCAATCACATACCACCCTGTCTCATTTTCTGACTGTTCCTTGCTTGTGAATCCTGCCTCTCCACTCAGTGGAAGCTCCCTCATGATAGGGCCTGGACCTGTTTTTCCCTAGTCTCCCATAATCACAAGCTCCTTGCTGGCAGATCCCAGGTCTCCTCTTTCTGTCTTCACTCCACAGCCAATCTGTTTCCCCTGTAGCTCAGAGGACTATGGGCCCAGACATATTGGGGGTGCTCAGGCCGGCCTTGTAGATAGATTGTTTGTTGGATCTGAGTGCATCCCTTGTCTCCCTGAAACACCTTTTCCCCATTCCTGAAGGGGAATGAAATGTTCAAAACGATTGCATCAGGCACAGCAGTTACATAAATCACAGCAATTACTTCCTCCCGGCATCTCCCACTGTCCTGTCAGGCTTGTTTCTTCCTCCCTTGATTTTTAGACAGCAAGGGGGGAAAACCAAAGTGGTTTGTATTTTTTTATTAATAAATCAGCTGCTAACTGTAAACATGTAACTGGCAGGGAAGGTAAAGGTAGAAAGAAAATAACATCTTTTCATCTGGAATAACAAGTTGTCTTCCTGGGGAAGCATCTAAGATAAGGGGAGGTGAGTATTTTTTCTCCTGCTGTCAAAGGCCAGTGAGAGTCCCTCATATTTTAAAATCCTTCCAGCTGAAGTTTACAAACCCCTTGTTTCTCTTCCTCATATCCCTGCTGTGCTGCAAGGGTCACCTGCAGGAGCAGGTGGGAGCTCTTGCCAAATTCTTCCAAAAGGGGATCATCTGGTGGAATCTACACTGAAGCTGGGTCTCTATTGGAAGGTGACCTGGATGCTTGATTTATCACCTGACTTAATAACTAAACAGAGCTCAAGGCCAAAGGCCTTGAGAAGATCCTCCCTGTCCTCCCTCCCCTGTTTTCCCAGTTGACCTGTGTTGATGACTATTGTCACAGTGGGGGAGGCAGAACCATTGATTGTATGAACATGAAAACAACCACCTAAAAAGTTGTCACAAAGAGACGTCTGTCTCTCACCTGTCACATATTTGTTATGCTTAAATGTTTACAATGGACTTTTCTTATAGCTCTTTATGATGGATAGTCTCTCCATTTTTACAGAAGAGGAAACTAAGGCTGAGAAAGAGTAAGTGATTTTTCCTAGTTCACTCATCTAATAAGGGCAAGAGCAGAGATTCAAAGCCATGTTTCTTCTGATTTTAAATCCATTGCTCTGGAGGCAGGAATACACTTTCTATTGTGTCTCCACACATAGGTAAGATAGGAAAAAATAGATAATACAGATATTGCCTGGACTGTCCCTTATATGATGGCAATAGATCTGATTGTGTTAACAAGAGGGCATAGAGGACTGCCTTATACAGGTTCTTTGTGGCAAAGCAAGTAGGAGGTGTTTGCTTACCTGGATGGCTTTACCTGGGTGTCTGTGTGTGTGTTCCCCCATTTGTATGTTGTGTTCCTGATGAATGCTTGGTGAATCAGATTGTGCTGTAAGCTGCCTGAGGTCTTGGATGCAACTGACCATGCAATAACGAGTCGTCACCAGGTTTTGTCCTTTTAACTCCTTTCGAGTTTCTTGCACTTGCCTCTGTCAGAATTTTTAACACAGCATAAATGAGTTTGCAGTTCAAATACAGTTTCATACACTTCCTAGCTGTGTGACCCTGGGCAAATCTTGTTTGCCTCAGTTTCCTCATCTGGAAAATGGGCTGGAGAAGGAAATGGCAAACCACTCCAGTTTTTCTGCCAAGAAAACTTCAAATGGGTTCACAAAGAGTCAGACACAACTGAACAACGATCAACAAAATGAGATCTTTTTTTTTTGCTAGACAGTAACTTGCAGCAAGACTTTTGGGAATTTATACATACATACACACATACATATATACATGTATGCAAATATCCTTCCATTTCACTTAATTGTTAAATTTATTGGAATATAATTGGGCAAAATAACTCCTCATAATTGTTTTAATTTTATTTTTATTAGTGGGACATCCACTCTTTTTATTTTTAAAACTAGTGATTTGTTGAAATACCATTTTGAACAGTAGCAGGATTTTATGTCAGAAAGAGCACTGAACAAGAAATCAGGAAACATGAATACAAATCCTGGCTCTGCCACTAATTCACTATATAATCATGGGCAGATCGCTTTACTCTGGGCCACAAGTGTCTCAAGGATAATCCTGCCCATGCTTCTGGCCTTACCCTATCTTTGTGGGGATCGGATGAGACCATAGGTAGATGCAGAAAGCCTCTGCAAACTCTATGCAAGCACTTTACAGAACTAGAAAAGTCCTTAGAAATTCATCTAGTTCAGTCCTGTCTTTTTACAAATAAGGAGCCTGAGACTTGCAGGGGAAGGGATCTCTTTCTGCTGAGGTGCCACCAGCAGTCCTAGAAACTTCTAGTCCTGCAGGTGAATAACCTTGGAATTGTCCTTGGCTCTTGCCTGTCCTCTGCTCCTAGGGGCATGCTGTTCAGTGTTCAGAAATCTGAAAACACTACAAATCAGGGCTTGATTGATTGTTTTGTTGACTGTCTAGACTTAAGAAAGTGCTGGAGCAAATGTTAATGATAAGGATTAAATTTTAAAATTTACCAGTGCACCTGGGCCTGCTCCCCCCATACTCAATTTGTTGACATCAATTCTTGATTCTACCTTGATAACTTCTCCATCTCTTTCTTTCCATTCATGCAGCCAGCAGACTCTTATGTCCTTTCACTTGGACTGCTTTATTGCACCCCCACACCACCTCCATCTCTCCCCTGTCTGATCCGTCTTCCCCCTAGCTGCCCCAAATATTTCTAAAGACTGTATCTGACTATGTCATTCCCCTGCTCAAGAAACGTCTATGGCAATAAGATAAAATACCAAGTTCCTAGTCTGTCACTTAAGGCCTTCCCAATCTAGGTCTCCTCTCGAGGCTTTTCTAATCTTACTTGTTTGTTTGTTTGTTTATTTATTTATTTATTTATTTCAAATGCTTTATTAACTTCTGATTTACATCATTCATTTACGCCAGATTTTGAGTTACAAATTTTCTCCCCGTTTTTCCCCTACCCACCGCCCCAAAATAGCAGTCCCACAGGATATCCCCTCCTCCAATCTGCTCTCTCCCATATTTTCTCCCATACCCCTTTCAATTTTTCCAGTGGATTTCTATGCCCCAGTGCCTGTATATCTTATTTCCCAATTACATATAAAATAGTATTAATAATAGTATATCTATCTATCTATCTATCTATCTATCTATCTATCTATCTATCTATCTATCTATCTATCTATATATTTGAATATTTTATTTTAAAACTTTGAATTCCAGATTCATTCCCTTCCTTCCCAATCTCCCACCCTTACCGGGAAGATAAGAAGTTCAGTATAGGTTGCACATGTGTCCTAATGCAAAACATTAACATAGTAGATATATTGTGAAAGACTGACTATATTTCCCTCCCTCCTATCCCACCTTTTCAAATATTCTGTTTTAGCTGATTTGAAATACTAGCTATTCTCCAAACTCAACAGTCCATCTCTGGGCCCCATATAGTCACACAATCTTTGACCTATACTTAGATATAATTCCTCCTTAACTTTACCTCTTTCTTCAAAGGTTCATTGGCTACTTTCCCTGTCAAGCCTTCATTCATTCCTTTCCGTACTAGGGCTCTCTCCCTTCTCAATTTTCGTTGAAGTATATTTATTTGCATATCCTTCCTGGATACCCTCCCTAGGAGAAAGGGGTTTCATCCCTATCACTGTTAACTCAGCACCTAGCACTGTACTTTGCATGAAGTGACTGCTTAAATACTCTGTGGACTGAAATGACTTGACCAATGTTTCTGAAGTGACGGCAGAGATGAAGACACAGACCTCTTGATTCCTGGTCAGGACTTTTCTTCTACATTGTATTGGCATTCTCCAAAGTCAGTTTTCTTGGGTGATTATTCATGCAAGAATAACAAATGTCTAAGGATCTTATTTTCAGAAAGTATGGAGAACAGGAAAAAAAATACTGATTGTATAAAAGGCCTAATATTTACTTTTCTGCCATGGTTAAGTAATTGTTACCTATGTTCAAAGTGCAGGCTGGTCTCCATTCTAGTCAAAAGAAAGTAAAGGAGCTGAAAAATAGCATCTCTTGTCTTCACACACGTAACATTTGATGGAGAATTCAGTTAACCAGACATATGTTAGCAATCTCTTACTGATAAAAGTAGTTGTTTAGTCATTTTTTAGTTACATACAACTCTTTGTGACCCCTTTGGGGATTTTCTTTGCAAAGATACTAGAGTGGCTTGTCATTTCCTTCTCTATCTCATTTTATAGATAAGGAAATTAAGGCAAACAGTGTTAAATGATTTACCCAGGGTCGCAAAGCTAGTAAAAGTCTGAAATCAGATTGAACCTCAGGAAGGTAAGTCTTCCTGACTCCAGAGCCAGTGCTCTATCCAATGAATCACATTAGCTGCCCTGATAAAAAGCAGAGCAGTTGATAATTTCTTGTATTTATTCTAATGATGATTTTATCCTTCAAAAAGTGAATGACCCAGTGAATACAAGTATTATTCTTGGCCTGATTCTTACTAAAAATAAGAAGTATGGAATGATGGGAACCTTGGATGGGGTAGTGACCACTCTATATTAGAATGTGTGATAGAGGAGAGGAGAGTTACACATAGTGTGTCATTAGACCTAGATTTGATGAGAATAGATGTCAAAAAGTTGAGAGAAAGGTTAGGTAGGATCCCATGGCCTACAATTCTATGGAAGAAGTTAGACAATGACGAAAGGGAAACTTTTAATAATGAAATTCTGAAGACACAAAGAAAGAACTTCAATGAGGAGAAAAGCAGGAAATGCCAAAAAATATTAAGAGGGAAACACAGAGATTTCCTTAAAATAAATTTTAATGATATATTTTGCTTTTATATCACTTGTACTTTCCAACTTTATTTCTCCTCAATACAAACTACAGAGTTATCCTTTATAGTAAATAATAGAAAAGAGGAATTAAAAAAAAGTTTTTATTGGTTAGCAAAACTAACACAAAAAAGTCTGACATTTCATGAAATGTTCCTAACTTATAGACTCCTACTTTTGTTCAAAACAATTAGGATAGGGGAGATGTCTTCTCATATTTCTTTTTTGGGGCCAAACTTGGCCGTTATAATTTCATAACCTGGATTATTTGTAGTCATTGTCATTCATTTCCTTCATAATGTTGTGCCTGGGTATATTGTTTTCCTTTTCTGCTCGCCACACTTTGCCTCAATTAGCATGTCTTTCCATACTTCTCTGTAGTCATCATATTCATCGTTTTAAAAATAACACAGTAATATTTCATTACATTCAGGTACCACAATTGGTTTAGTCATTTCCCAATTGATAGGCATCTACTTTGTTTCTTGTTCTTTGCTTCTACAAAAGAAATGCTTCTATAAATGTCTTGGCATATATGAGGACTTCCTTTTTTTGTCACTGACCTCCTTGAGATGTAAGCTTACCATTCACTATCTTTGAATCATGTCAAATAGCTTTTTGGAATGGTTAGGGCAACTCACAGCTCCACCAACAATGTATTAGTAGAACAATGCACATAGTAGAGGTTTTTAAAAGCTATGCTGATGGAAGCAAGGGCTACTGATTGAGGAAAAATGTAAAAATATGGAACAGAGTCAGGGGCATTAGAGCTTTGAATGTTACGCTAGTGAAGTTGACATCAATTCTTAGAAAATTTCTAGGGCTTAATAGTAAAGGGATAGTTAGTGAAAAGGAAGTGGTGATCACAAGGAGTCAGCATAACCTAAGAACAAATTATTCCAGACCAATCTCATTTCACAAAGAAGAATTCAAGACCTAAGCTTGAATCCTACCTGAGACACTTACTAGCTGTGTGACCCTGGGAAAGTCCCTTACTCTCTATCTTTGAGTTTCCACATTGGTAAAATGGGGATAATAATAGCACCTATCTCACAAGGTCACTGTGAGGTTCAAATGAAATGACATACGTCAAGTACTTTGCAAACCATAATACACACTAAAAATGTCGGCCATAATGATTGGTATTCATCATGGAATGTTTATTAAATGTCTTGAACTGAGTTGGTATCACAATGGATAAGAGCCAGATCTACTATGGTGTTAATTTAATAGGAATATAAAGTCTTAGACTTGGATTAAAAAAAAAAAAACAACTTCCCAAGCACAAGACTGGGCTAGCTCTAGCAGTTTGTCTGAATGCTGCTATTTACAGCCTGTGTAAACTTTCTGGCAGCCGCATCACACTGTTGACAGTATAGGATGCGGTAGCCAAAAATCTAATGTCATCTCAGGCTGCATTAAAAGAGGTGAAGTGCCCCAGAAGGAGAGAAGGGATAGTTCCGTTGTATTGTGACCTTGTCAGATCACATTTGGAATATTGCGTTCAGTTCTGGGCACCCTATTTTGGGAAGGACACTATAATCTTTAGAGAGTCTAGGAAATGATAACAGGAAGGTGAAGGCTCTTATGACCATGTCATATGAACGTAGGTTGGAGGAACTATGAATTCATAGTCTGGAGAAGAAAAGATTGAAAAGTACCATCACAGTGTTGCTTTTAAATATCAGAAGGACTGCCATGGGGAGGAAAGACTACAGATAGTTTCACATTAGCACCAATAATGAATCCCTTAAAATAATTGTATGTATTAGAATATGTACTATTCAAAATTATAATGATGGAAAATAGGAGTAATTGGTTCCAGGCTAATGGAAACACAGGGCAGCTAGGTGGCACAGCAGATAAAATGCTGGCCTGGGAGTCAGGAGAACCTGAGTTCAAATCTGGCCTCAGATACTTATTAGCTGTATGACCCTGGGCAACTCACTTAATCCTGTTTACCTCAGTTTCTCCATCTGTAAAGTGAACTGGAGAAGGAAATGGCCAACCACTGTAGCATCTCTGCCAATGGAGTCACAGAGAGTCTGACATGCCTGGAACAGCTCAACAGCTATGAGAATGCACAATGTGACTTGAATAATGCTTTCACTTCAGGGCCTTTATTATTCTGACTCAATGGGACCTAGTTTTGTGTGTGTGTGTGTGTGTGTGTGTGTGTATTCTGGTTTGCTACAGAGAATGAAATGAGGATTACTAGGTGGAAATGGTAGGGAGGAAGATTTTGGCTTTATGCAAGGAAAAACTTCCAATCAATAGAGCTCACCAAAAGGATATGTATTTGCTTCATAAAGTAATGGGTTCCCCCTCACTCATATTCTTTAAACAGAGGTTAGAAAAATAACCGTTTTGGAGTATCTTGTGGAGAGAATTTTTGTTCAATCAAGGATGGGATGAGCTGACTCCTACAAGATCCCTTCCTGCTGAGATTCTTCAAACCCAACGTACCTAAACATGTGTTCCTGGGGAGAGTATTTTGTATCAGGCTGAGTTTTTTGCTGCTTGAGGTCTCAGGAGGGATGACTAAGTCACAAGGTCAACAACCATGACATTTTTGACAATATAACAGGTACCCCTCCTTATTCTCTTGAGTAGATCTGTGCCAGAGGTCATAGTACTACACCATTTGTATTCTGGCATTTGGGAGGGATTGAATGACTTCCCAGTGCTGTCTTATCGTCACAAAACAGACAAGTCCAATGGTTGGGGCAGGGGATAAGGACAACAGGTGTTGTTACTAGAGAGGACTGAAAAGGGAGTATGTGTGTGACTGATGTCAGTAACCTAGCTAAAGCTGATCTCATCTTCACCTGGGCTGAAATTGACAGCAGCGACCACAGCTTTCCATATGAGACTTCCTGAAGTTTTAATTTCCCTCGATTTATGATTTGTTCCACTGCTTTATTATTCAGATAAGGAAGGCAGGCAGGGTCCCATAACTGGCAGGATGTCTAATGCATTTTGTAGCCTGGCTTATAGATAAACTGCTAACTCTATTTCCACATTCATAGTATGATTGTCTTGCCACACCCTTTTCAGAGATTAATGGACCCCCTGCTTTGGAGAATTTTTCACCTGGGCTGGGTCTGTCTCTTTGTTTACCCAGGGACACTGTATCACTGGGGGGGAAGGGATAGGGGGCTTCCTGATGCCTAGTAAGACATCTGGGGAGGTTGGGTCCTTGCATGTTATGCATGCATATATATCCTCTCTGCAGTCTTTCCACATGCAGTCCTGTTGTATACACAATTTCTGAGATTACTCAGCTGCCATCAAGCCTGCCAGCATTTGATATATACTTGGGCCACTTGTGACAAATTATTCTATTTTCAAACCAGGGCTATGGAATAAAAAGGACTGGCCCAAAGGGAGGTATGCCCTGAGCCTGGATGTCTCCAGGTCCCCAATGATATCTGTGTTCCTTATCTTCATAGGCATCATAGAATATAGAGTTAGATGGGTTATTAGAGAATCTCTCACATAGGTATTCTTTTTTTTTTTTTTTAAAGCAATCAGGGTTAAGTAACTTGCTCAAGGTTACACGGCCAGTTATTTCTGGGTGTGGTGCTGAGCATCTGAGCCCAGATTTGATCCAAGTCATCCCGACACTGGAGCCGGTGCTCTTACTTGCTGAGCCACCTGGCCGCCCCTAAGCAATTGGGATTAAGTAACTTGCTCAAGGTTACAGGGCCAGGTATTTCTGGGTGGGTGCTAAGTGTCTGAGCCCGGGATTCGATCTCCAGGTCTTCTCAACACTGGAGCCGGTGCTCTTACTCTCTGTGCTACCTGGCCGCCCCTCACATAGGTATTCTTAACTTTTTTTTTGTCATAGATCACTTTGGCAGTCTAATGAAGCCTTTAGATCTTTTCTCTGAATAACATTTTCAAAAATATAGAATTATAAAAGAAACTAATTATATTGAAATATAATCATCAAAATATCCTAAAAACAAGTCTATAGACCCTCTGTTTAAGAAATCCTGCTCTAGTCTGTCTCAGTTTACAAATAAAGAAACTGAGGCCCAGGAGTTGAAATGAAGACGTTGTCCAAAATAATATGACAGGAGTAAAGTCTTTGGGCCTTCCTTAGCGTTTCTGGGCCTTCTTGACTCTCATGATCTGAAAGGGACTTCTAATTCACTTGGATTTAAAGAATGTTTATTAAGGCTATTACGGACAATGACCTGTGCTGGGCCCTCATGGGTATGGGTTATGAGGAGATAGGATAGCCTAGTGGGAATGAAGGGTCTCTTTTGGGGAATAGTGATCACTTACAGGCACAGCTTGAGTACCATCTTCTATGGGAAGTTTATCTATCCTGACCCCCCCCCCCAGTTGCTAGTACCCTCACCCTGAAATTACCTTGCATTTTGTATTTAATTTTCAGTATATATGTTGGTTTTCCTCCAAAAATAAAAGTAAGTTCCTTGAGGTGAGGGACTGGGTTTGTTTGAATTAATATTTTTGGTCTCCGACTCCCTAATACCTAGCATAGTGCCTGATACACAGTAGGCCCTTAATACATGCTTGTTATTGTTGTTGTAGTTAGTGAAAGACAAAGATAGAAAGATAGGGTAAAGCCAGATTATAGATGATCTTGAAGGTTAGTCAGAGGGGTTTGGATGTTATCTTGAGGGCCAGGGACCACTGAATGAACTGATTAAAACAATGTTTGTAGGAGATGTGGCAGTTAGCTTGTGCAATGTGTTTGAGAGCAGGGAGAGGTCAGAGGTGGGGGGCGATTGGTTAAGGGGCTGTTGCAGTTGGAGCCACTCAAGTTTTGAACCTCCTTTGAAATCCTGCCAATCTCCACTGCATTTCCTCTTTGCAATGGGTCATTGTCCCAGAACTCCCCTCACCTCCACCCCACCCACCAAGCACAGCCAATCCTCTGGCTACAAGTCCCTACCCCCTCTCATGGCCTGGGGTCTCCTTCACTCCCTATCCCTTTTGCTCCTTGTTTCTTAGACCCTTCCTGCCTCAGAACACTCACCATCTTGGGTGAATTCCTATCCTACTTTTCTCCAGCCTATAATGATGACCCCAGGCCTGTTTCCTTAGGGTTTCTTTCCATGCCAGTTTTCATCAGAATAATCACAACATCCTCCAGCAGACATTTTAATTTAAAACCCAGTTCTCTCTGTCTGCATCTGAACATTCTCCTCCAGGCTGAGAAATGAAAGACACAGACTAATCTAAAGGCAGCCAAAGAGAATGCAGGCTTGCTCATGATCCCTCCAAGGCAGCAACCTCACTGGAACATCATTAAATTTAAAAAAAGCATATATTTATCAAGCACCTACTATGTGCTAGATACTGTCCTAGGTGCAAGAGATTAAAAGAAATAAATAGTCCTTACTCATATTGAACATATTCTGCTGGGGAGAAATAGCATGTACAAGGACACATATAATTAATGTAAATTAATTATGTACAAAATTACTACAAAGTGACTGGGGGAGGTGGGGAGAGGAGGCAGAGAGCACTAATAGCTGGGGAATCAGGAAAAGCTTCCTGTAGGAAGCTTCACTTGAACTGAATTCCAAAGGCATCTAGATATTCCATGAGGTGGAAGTGAGGAAGGGAGCCCATTTCAGGTACAGGGTACAGCCTGGGCAAAGTGGGAGACTGATGTAGGAATGTCATGTATGGGATAGAACAAGTAGACTGGATTGACTGGATTGAAAAGCTCAGGAGAGGGACTGAGCCATCAGTCTGGGAAGTCAGTCTGTAGCTTGATTGTAAAGATAATTTAAAGGCCCATTAGAGGAGTTTGTAAATTATCTCAGAGGCAATAGGGAGCCTCTGAAGTTTCTGGAGTAAAGGAGTGATGACGACAGACCTGAATTTTAGAAATGTTAATCTGTCAACACTGTGGTGTGTAGATTAGAAATGTGAGAGGCTGGGGGCAAAGAGATCATTTCGATGTTAATTGAAAAAGTTCAGGTAATAGCTGATGAGGGTCTAAATGAGGGTGGTTGTGGAGAAAAGGTAATGTGCTATAGAGATAAAATCAATAAACCTTGAGAGCTGATTTGCTATGAAGGATGAGTGAGAGTGAGGATCAAGGATAGCTGCTATATTGCAAACTTTGGCGTTTGGAAGAATGGCAGGAGTAAAGATTGAGAGGGGTGGGTGCAGGAAGAAAGATAATGAATAATGTTTGAGGCTTGTGGAGTTTGAGGTGCCAGTGCGACATCCTGGTGGACATGGCCTGTAGCCAGCTGGAAATCACTGGAGTTTGGGAGAGAAATGAGGGTTGCATATATAGATTTGGGAGCCATCTACATGGAGAGGATAGATAAAATGACCAAGGGGGAACCATGGGAGATGCAGCCAAGCCCTGGACTTGGAATCAAGAAAGGCAGGATTGATTGCTATGTTTTTACATGGCTTAGACATGCATTTACCTTGGATCTTTGGGCAGCTCACTTCCTGTCTCTGGACCTCAGTTTCCTTTTCTGTAAAACGAGGAGGCTGGACTAGGCAAATTCTAAGGTTCCCTCAAACTCCAAATTCTAGAAAACTAGAAAATCATACAATTTAACAATTTAGCAAGTATTTACTAAGGGAAACTATGTTCATAAGCCCATGTTGGACACTGCTAGGTCTAGAGTGGGGAATGTAGATAACAACCTAGTTCCTGCCCACAGGAAGTTCACAGTCTAACAGGGGATAATAAGGCCTAGAAAGAATGTTCCAGGTTGTTCTAGTCCAACATCCTCATCTTAAGGTTATAAATGACTTTCTTCAATGAATTCTTTAAAACAAGAACACATAGGCTACACAACAATGATGAGCTGAAAGTACATGGTCATTTGGCAGCACCACATGGGCAGATTTTGACAAAAGACATTACAGTTACAAGCTGAGAATGGTGGTGATGGCCTATCATTCTTACTGGAGTTGGGGAGATGGAGGCCAGATAGTGAGAGATGGGAATTGCACTAAATATGGCACCAGAAAGGTGAAGCTCCCAGAGTGGATGGCCACCAGACTGCCTTGGGAGGGTTGAACTGGTCCATGAAGGAAAAAGAGAGCAGGTCAAAGCTTCCATGCCTTTTAGTAGGATCAACCTATGAGTAAGCCACTGAACTTCAAGCCTGGAAAAGATAGGGAAGCCCAGGTTCTGAGAGAGAAAAGAGAGAGAGAGAGAGAGAGAGAGAGAGAGAGAGAGAGAGAGAGAGAGAGAGAGAGAGAGAGAGAGAGAGAGAGAGAGAGAGAGAG
>NW_027185694.1:26587988-26603814 GCF_028583685.1 Petaurus breviceps papuanus | reverse complement strand
GAGAGAGAGAGAGAGAGAGAGAGAGAGAGAGAGAGAGAGAGAGAGAGTAGAATTTATATTTAAATTACCATGTTGAAAAAATTAAAATATATATGTATACATATTACCCAAATATATAACAATAATGGCAGGTAAGTAATGCAATGCTCTGGGCTTGGGATCAGGAAGACTCATTTTTGTGAGTTCAAATCTGGCCTCAGACACTTACTATGTGACCCTGGGTGAGTCACCTAATCCTGTTTGCCTTAGTTCCTTATCTATGAAATGAGCTGAAGAAAGAAATGGCAAACCACTCTAGTATCTTTGCCAAGAAAACTCCAAATAGGGTCAGAGTCAGACACAACTGAAACAACTCAACAAATAATAATAATGCAATTAGAAATGACAATGGCAATTTGTTTGGTTCATCAATAAGATACAATCATTCCCTGACTCCTTTTTTATCATTAAAGCTCTCATTTAATTGTCAAGCTGCAAGGGTTTCTGATATACATAGACCATCAGGCCTGTGATACTTGTCTGCTAGTGTGCTCATTAGTAAACAATACTGAGGCCCCAATTTCAATCTTTGCAGCGTGGGTTCATTGCTGGGTCCCACTATCCAAGGGCCCTTGCAACCATGATGTATACGAAAACCTTCTCAAGCCACCACACGGTGTATTCCTGGTTGATATTTAGATTTCTCTTTTACTTGTTCTGACTCTCCAAAGGCAGTCTAATGATTTTCAATAGGACCAGTAACTTCTGAGACTGTGACTGTCAAAGCAACATGTGATTTCCTCATTTTCCAGTTAAGAAGAATGAATTCCAGAGAAGTAATCTGCCTAGATTCACACAGGTAACAAGTAACAGTCAGGATCTGAACCCAGCTTGAAATTCAGATTTTTTTCTACTATTCCTCCATAAATAATAACAAACAAAACAGAATGTGATTATTGCATAAAAAAGGCTCAGAGAGTGCTAGATGAACTCTTAGGAAAGAATGACAATTTTATTTAAATAGAGGGAGACTCTCTGAGCCTAACTTTCCTTATGTGTTCAATGTGTATAATAATTCCTGACCTGCTTCCCTTGCCAGAATTCTGTGAGGATTATAACTTGAGATACTGTGAGTTCTTCTAGGGTCGTGACTGTCATTTGCCTTTCCTTGTATCCATAGCACAGTATCTGGCACATAATAGGCATTTAATAAATGCTTATTGACGGAGATAACATTAACAGTAATAACCAGTTTTTAATACAGTGTTTCAGGCTTGCAAAATGCTTTACACATATTATCTTATTTGTTCCTGAATGTAATGTGATTTGTAACTACAAAGTGCCATAAAGATGTCATTGTTATTGAATGAAAAATAGTATTTATCAAGTTTTTACTATGTGTCAAAGATTATGCCAAGTTCAGGGAATTTAAATAGAGAAACTGAGGAGTTCACACTCTAATTGGAAGAAACATTTGTCCTATGGTTTTTATTCCATCTACTAGTATTTGGAGATAATTGAATACAGGAGATTCCTTTGGAAGGTCAATGTATGTTGACTATCCTATGAGTCTTTTCTTTTTGCCATTACCTCTTTATCTAGAAAGTTCCTGACTGCAGCATCTGCCCTGGAGGGCACCCTATAGAAGATTATGCCTATGTAACCTTACCCCAACCCTCACCTCCCTACATTCCATTCCTTTCAGTCCCCTCCTCCCTCCTGACCAAAGGTCCCTCTGTGGACATGTGTTGGTGCAGGGGAAGGCATTTATCATTTTCATCTTGACAAGTCAAGTTGACCTTGTCTTCTTCCTCAACAGGATTTCTATTGGTCTAAAGATAAAATACAGAAAGCCACCTGCTGCTGTCACTTCTCCACAGCTTTCTACCTTGAGCTCATAGTGAAATGTTTCAGTTGATGAGAGGGCTGGCAGGTGTCTGAGCACTCCAGATTTCCTTAGTCAAGATGATCCCTTTGCCCTCTTCCACCTTTGTAAATTAAGTTTCCTTGATGTCCACCTATCCATCCATTAAGCAAATATTTAGCAAGTGCCTACTCTGTACAAGATCAGTGTTAGGTTCTAGAGATAAAGATAGATGTTAGGCAGACATTGCTGGCTTTCCCCACCTGTTTCTGTGTACACCTGCACAGTGTGCCTCACTTGGGAAGTCTTGTATTCTGGGCTGTGGTGTGGCATTGCCTGAGGTTGTGAGTGCAGGAATCATCAAAGGGGTTTAGTGATGATATGTTTATATCACAAGGTTAACAATAGTTGTCTCGGTCAATATCTTCTTAGTCCTTCCCTGGCTGCAAGATGGTGTGATGAAGTGAACTATCATTGATTTGTTTTGTGTGATAGGAAAATGTGTTTGTATTCATTAATCCTTGCTAGGATTTTACTTCTCTTCCTTACCCGACTTTCATCGAGACAGGGAGAGAATAATGCTATTTGTCAATGAGAAGAACTCAGATAGGACAATGTGTCTGTAGTAACAAAACTCAACAAGCTGGTGATGGCCACTTCTGAATGCCTGAGATTTGATGTGGACTTGGGAAAAAAATGCATGGGTAAAACTCAAGTAGCCAAAAGTTAGGGCTAGGGTGGGGGTGGGGCTAACTCAGAGCAGAAGAGCATGTTCTGGGAAGTTCTGGGAAGAGCATGGAGGGTCATAAAGATGGCAGGGTTTGGAATAGGATGTAGTATGGTACTGTACAATGAACCTAGACAACTACAAGACTTGGCTCTTTCCTTTATACTATCATCCCCATCAGGGAGTGATTACCTATGGTAATCTTCACTTATGGACTCCTCTCCTGTGAGAGGAACCACCCTGGCACAGGCTGTCATCACCTCAGACCTGTATCATCGCTTGCAATAGCCTTTCAGTTGGTCTCTGTGCCTCATACCTCTCCTTAACCCAGTCCATCTTTCACTCAGCTGCCAAATAGATCTTCTTTAAGTGTAGGTCTGATCATGTTATCCCACCCCCCCTTTCAATAAGTTCCAATGACTCCCTATTACCTCCAGGATCAAATAGAAAATCCTTTGTTTGCCTTTTAAAGCTCTTTTTAACCTGACTCCATACTTTCCCTGTCTTCTTAAACCTTGCTCCCTTCCCCATTCTCTGACATTCAGGGACACTGCCTCCTTGCTGATCTTTGAACATGACACCCCATCCCTGACTCCCTGAATTTTCACAGGCTGACCTCCATGCCCCGAACTCACTTACTCATTGTCTCCACCTTCTGGCTTCCCTGGCTTCCTTCAGGTTTCAGTTCAAGTCACACCTGGTTTTTTAAACAGAACCATTTGTGAAAGTTAATGGTACCTTCCACTTAGAGATCCTCCTGAGGTAAAGGCCCTGTGCCCTCTCTCTGTTATCCATTCCAACTCTGGCACTTTCTAATGCTCCAAAAGTTTGCCTTTGGGTCCAATGACAATTTCTTTTGCTTTCATTTCAGCTAACTTCTTTCCATTGGTCCTCCATGGAGACTTGGCCTTATTCAATCTGATTTATAAAGCCATGTTCGAGGACTCAGCAAGGGAGCTGGGGGCTAGCTTTACACTGTTTCTCCAGTCCTTGGGGAAACCTCTTTCTGCTTGATATATAGATCTTTTTTGTTCTGTCTTCCTCCTATCCTTAGTCACCAGTTACTCTGACCACCTGATGGGTGACCTACTTGTATTGTTGCTACCTGGTGTCTTACCTCTTATCGTATTTTCCCTCTTTGCTGAAATGTGGAAGGTGGTTTCATCAATTTTTAATGCCTCATTTGAAACAAGGTGTCAGAGTTTCCTTTTATTCTCCACCGACTCATGCCACTCTGAGCCGTCATTGATCTGTGGACAAGTTTTAAACTTTCCACTCTTGCATTTGTCTGCAATGTCTCTATGCCCATTTCCTCACTGTGAATCACCACTCCTTGGGTTTTGGTGCTTACAACTGTGTATGCATTGATTTAGGATTAGAGATACTCATCTGGCCCCTTATTGTTTTCCTCCTCTCTACCCACAAGAAAAATCTGTCAGAGTTAAGACTGAGCATGGGTAAATGTCCTAGAAAGCAAGAACGATGAACAAAATAAGGAATTTAGGTCTTTTTTATAATTCTTGTTTACAATACTGAACTTGTGTTTGTTTTCAGGAAGAGGTCTAAGGTTGAGATAATATATAAAAAGCTATTGGTTATTATGAAATACTATGTAAAAGTGAGTAGTTATTATATATAATATGCATATACATATATAGTCTTAATTATAGTCATTAGCAATTTTTCAGCACTTAGTGGATTTGTGATTTTATTGATGTGGCTATTTTCTTAAGGGTAAGGATCACCACTCACCCACTTTTCATTCTGCATGATTTTAGTTCCCTTCTCTCATAGATCATTCATGGAGGGCTCCCCATCACACTAAATGTCTTCCCCTAAACTTTAATTCTATATTATGGGCTCTAGTGAAGTACCCAACTATTCATTTCTTCTCTTTTATTCTTGTAGCCCACCTCACTTTCTGATGATAAATTTTCTTGTTAATATATCCCTGGAACTATCAAATGGTTCAACATCAGAAAAATGATATGATTTCATCAGTGCAGATGGCATTCAAGAAGATGCATTTATATCTACTTTGCTGCTGTATCCTAGGGACCATGAGACCTTTCAATCTGGCACCTTCTTTATGTCTTGTCTCCTCCATTAGAATGTGAACTTCTTGAGAGTGGGGGATTATCTTGCTTTTCCATTTATATCCCCCAAAGTTAGCAGAGTGCTTTGCATATATGTATGTGCTTGACAAATGCTTCATTCATTCATTCATTCATTCATATCTCTTAGCCTTCTTGCAATAGGTCATTGTTAGGAATACATTGCAGCCTCCATATGCCTACCATGCATTTGTTCTTTGTCTGTAGGGTCATATGCAGCTTTGAATCTTTTGGGATTTTAAAATCATACAACATTGCCAGGAGGACATCTGCATTGAAGAAAAATTGGGTTTTGTTCCAGGTTGTGAGCTAGGATTACTGAAATCACTACACAAGTTTTCAAAGATAATCCAACTTTCATTCTTTTTCCCATTCATTCTATGTTCAGCCCACTGATCATCTTCATTAGCCTTCCTAGATATATGTACTGAAGAGACCATCTCAGTGGATAGATCATCTGACTTCATGCCATAGTCTGGATCGGAGGTTGGCAAATTATAACCCAAGGGCCAAATCTAGCCATCCCCCTGTTTTCATACAGCTTGTAAGCTAAGAATAGCTTATATAAAAATTATTGCATAATGGTTTGAAACTCACCTGATTCATTTCCATTGTGTGTACATGGTTATGAATAGATGGCATAGATTATTTCAATTTAAAAGAATTTAATGTTGTAAAATCAAATTAAGACATTTAAATTTCATTTAAATTTTGGAGGACCTTTATTATTCAGCCTATAGAGACTTCCATTCCAACCAGCCTATAGAGACAGAAACCATTCTTAACTCATGGGCCATACAGAAAGAAGCAGAGACCAGATTTGGCCCTTGGGCCACAGTTTACTGCCCCCTGACCTAGATGATAAGCACTTTTCAGCCATTTAAGTTTTTCCTGTATGGATTGTCAGCCTTACTTCATTTTAGCAATCATATCTCTCACTGAGAAGGCCATATGTTCTTGACTGTATGTATTCAGTATCATATCCATAAATCGGAGTGTCTAGAAGACCTTACCATTTATTTGTTGTTGTTTCGTTGTTTCAGTCATGTCCAACTCTCTGTGACCCCATTGAGGGTTTTCTTGGCAAAGATACTGGAGTGGTTCACCATTTCCTTCTCTAGATCATTCTATGGATGAGGCACTGAGGCAAACAGGGTTAAGTGACTTGCCCAGGGTCATATACCTAACAAGTGTCTAAGGTCAGATTTGAACTCAGGAAGATGAGTCTTCAGGACCAACATTCTATCTGCTCTGCCACTTAGCTGCCCTTTACCATCTACAGGAACCTCAATAAATACCAGTCCTTTTATCATCTGCACATTTCAGTCAGTTATGCGACAATAAAGATGTGTTCTGTTGAAGAAAATCATTTGTGAACTATAACCTATTCTCCTTTCACATTTTTTCTCAAGAAAACCCTTCATGTAAAGTGGCTACAATGTCCTTACCCTTTGATACAGAGATTCCATTGCTAGGAAATATACCTCAAGGAGTATATGGGGGAGGGGGAAGAGTACATACCATGGATAGCAAAATATTCATAGATTTTTTTTTTGGTAAAAGCAAACACCAAGTAGACGTTCATTGACTGGAGAATGGCTAAAGAGATTGTGGTACATAAGTGTAATGGAACATCACTGTGCTATAGGAAAAGACAAATGTGACAAACACAGAAAAGCATGGAAAGACTTATGTGAAGTGATTAAAAATTAACTAAACAAAGAAAAGAAATGATAAATATAACAATAAATAACTAACACTATGTGCCAAGCACTTTACTCTTATCTGATCCTCAGAAGAACCCTGTGACAGAGATGACATTTATAGATAAGAAAACTGAGGCAAACAGAGGCTAAGGGGTGTGCTGTGGGTCATATACCTACTAAGTGCCTGAGGCAGATTTGAACTGAGATCTTCCTGGCTTCAGGTCCAGCATTCTATCCATTGAACCACCTAGGAAACAAAATAGATGGTGACTATGATAAAAATAACTGTTATCAATGCAATGAAAATATAAAGGACAAGTTTGACCCCAAACACAAGATATGAGGAAATACCCCTACTCCTTTGTAAAGGTGAGACAGTGCAGAGGAAGTTCATAGGTGTGGAATACTACATGTAATATCAGGTTCTTTCAATGTATTGATCAATTTTGTTTATTTTCCCCTCAAAAACATTTTTGTTATAAGGAATAGCTCTTTGGGAAGAGAAGGAGGGGGGATGGCTAAAAGGGAAAGTGTAGGTGATATATAGATAGGATATCAATGAAATCTATGTTTAAAATGCAAGGCATATGCCTTTTCTACCACCTTTCTGGAGAATAATATTATTATTTTTTGGAGAATATTCTGGAGGATAATATTATAATTTTTCATTTGATAGGTTAGGAAAACAAGTTCAAACCCAGTCTGATACACTTCCTACCTATGTGATCCCAGGTAAATCCCTTAACTCCTGTTTGCTTCAGTTTCCTCATCTGTAAAGTAGGAACAGCACCTACTTTGAAGGGTTATTGTAAGGATAAAATGAGATAGTATTTATAAAGTGCTTTGCAAACTTTGAAGCACTATAAAATTCTGGGTATAATGATGATGATGATTCTGAGAAAGGCTATGTCTTGGGGATGATGCGATGACTTAGAAGATTCAAAGTGGTAGGCAAACCTAAGGGGCATGGAAAGAGTTACATAGGAACAAGAAGTCTGCAGCATATTTCTGGCAATGGCTGATGTGCAAGAAATGACATAAGAGAATATATCAAGAAATCTTCATCATTAGATAATAGCACAAGATGCCTCTAAGGCTGATGATGCCTTATGAGGTCCTATGTTAGCCCATGTGCACCTTTCTTGAGCATCTCTCTTTGATGCCTCACTTAATGCTATTGAGAAGAGGTTCATTTGAATAGAGTTATCTCCATGTATTTTTCAAGGAATCTTTGTAATCTAAATATATGGAAGGGAATTTCTAAGATTGCCCTTTCTTTTACTGAGCCGATTTTTCTTTTTTTTTTCTTAGCAACTTATGGACAATAAACACAGGATGCTGTATCATCTACATCTTTTATGACAAAGTTAAGCTGACAATCCATACAGGAAAAAGTTAAATGGGAAAAAAAATACCCATCATCCAGTCATTTGATAACATAGATTAAATTTGCTACAAAGAATCACTTGTGAAAGTCTAACTATTCCTTTTTTATATTTTTTAATCAAGAATATCCCTGATAAAACTATTTGGTACTTTGGTACTTAATAGATTAGGTACACAAGACACAGTAGTAAATGACTATGCAGGGGTGGAGATGCAGTGTGCACATGTGGCCTTGAAGTCACATGTTCCCCACCCCTGCATAGTAATCTACTGTTTGATAAACACAAAGAATCTAGCTTCTGGGATAAGAACTCACTATTTGACAAAAACTTCTGGGAAAACTGGAAAATAGTATGGCAGAAACTGGGCACAGATCAATGTCTCACATCCCGTCTGAAGACAAAGTTGAAATGGGTATATGATTTAGACATAAAGCATGATACCATAAGCTAATTAGGAGAGACCTGTCAGATCCATGGAGAAGGGAAGAATTTATGACCAAATAAGAGATGAGACCACGATGAAATGCAAAATGGATAATTTTGGTTGCATTAAGTTAAAAAGTTTTTGCACAAAAACAAACAATGCAGTCAAGATTAGAAGGAAAGCAGAAACCTGGGAAACAATTTTTACAAGCCACTGCTTCTGATAAAGACCTCATTTCTAAAATATATAGAGAACTGAATCAAATTTAGAAGAATAAGTCATTCCCCAATTTATAAATGGTCAAAGGATTATGAAAAGCAGTTTTCAGATACAGAAATTAAAGTTATCTATAATCATATGAAAAATGCTTTAAATCACTATTGATTAGAGAAATGCAAATCAAAACAACTCTGAGGAACCACCTCATACCTACCAGATTAGCTAATGTTACAGAAAAGGAAAATTGTAAATGCTGGAGAAGATGTAGGAAAATTGGAACAATAACGCATTGTTGGTGGAGTTGTGAGTTGATCCAACCATTATGGAGAGCAAATTGGAATTATGTGCATAACCTTTGATCCAGCAATACCATTACTAGGTCTGTATCCTAAAGGGACCATAAAAATGGAAAAGGGTCTATTTGTACAAAAATATTTATAGCAGCTCTTTTTGTGGTGGCCAAGAATTGGAAATTGAGGGGATGCCC
This sequence comes from Petaurus breviceps papuanus, assembly GCF_028583685.1. NCBI lineage: Eukaryota > Metazoa > Chordata > Mammalia > Diprotodontia > Petauridae > Petaurus > Petaurus breviceps. Next base: position 26,594,906 of record NW_027185694.1, on the reverse strand, counting down.
ATTAATTGGGGAATGACTGAAAAAGTTGTGGTATATAAAGGCAATGGAATACTACTGTCCTATAAGAAATGATGAGCAGACAGATTTCAGAAAAACCTGTAAAGACTTACATGAATTGATTCTGAGTGAAGTGAGCAGAATGAGGAGAAAATTAAACATAGTAACAGCAGCATTAGCTCTTCTTGGCAATACAATGAGCCAAGGCAATTCCAAAAGACTCATGATGGAAAGTGCTAACCACATTCAGAGAAATAACTATGGAGTCTGAACAGAGAGAGAAGAATATTTTAACTTTTTTGTTTTTTGTTTCTTGTGGTTTTTCCCTTTTATTGTGATTCTTCTTTCACAACATGACTAATGTAGAAACATGTTTAACATGATTGTGCATGTCTAATCTATATCAGATAGCTTGCTGTCTTGGGGAGGGGAGAGAGAAGGAAGGGAGAGAAGGAGAAAAATTTGGGACTTAAAATCTTGCAAAAATGAATGTTGAAAACTATTTTTTTCATGTAATTAGAAAAAATAAAATACTATTAAGAAAAAAAGAATGTGTAAAATAATCAAGTTCAAATTTATTAGAAAAGGAGGCTTTATTGATGATGTACATATGTATGATATATGATATATTAATGTTGTATTATTGATGTTTGATGATGATGATGTATGAATAATTTAGTCTAAAATATCACAGAAGAAAATGGCTTCAATGTATCACTATAATTAAGTCATAAATTACACAAGAAAACAATAAAAATCCCTTTATGCTGCATAAAAAGTATATCATTGATATGTGTATATATTATTCTAAAATTTTATGAAGATGACAAGGCTGGCATATGGCTTGGTAGTTACTAATGCCCTTTCCATCACCTTTCTGGGGTAATAATTTTACCCAACATTTGTTTCTCCCCCATTCTTTGGGTAGCTTTTTCTCCCTGAGATACCTTGTACATCATCCTTTGGTCCTCTCAATATTTTCTTACCTACAGCACAGAATTTTTGGTAAGCACTTGTTCTGGTCCAACTCTTTCTGACTTTTTTTCCCCAAGTGTTATTTCTACTTCCTTGTATCATAGCACAATAGGAACTGTGGTACCATGGTTGAAAAGTGGGGGTTCTGCTGTCATTGATACTAAGATCATTATAAAAATGCTGACAGATCATTAATAACCATGAGCAAATGAAGATATGTTTGAATCACCCCAGACTCCATCATTATTTTCATGTAGGGTTAGTTGTAATCAAAATTTAAAGTTGGTATGGGGGATTCTGCAGACATATCACTGATGGGCATTCCAAGAACCCTTTCCAGTCTTCAGTATTTGGGGGATTGGATATACTTCAGAATAAAACAAAAACCTCCACATCATTTATATACAATTGAAACTCTCTCAAGGACCCACAGCAATTTTTGGGGTAATACATCTATCACTCAGTGATCCCAGAGGAGACATTGGAAGTGCAAATGGGTCTGAGGAGTCTAATTTCTCTCAGGAAGGTTTTTGTTTTTCTGCATCCTTTTACACTTGGCAGTCTATGTGGTGTTTTATAGAACAAAGAACAGCTAATGTTCAAATTCAAAATTCAAATTCACAGAATGATTAACAAGATACTGTTTATTCCTTTTTTCCCTCAATATATTTTTATTTCATTCAATATTTCTCAATTAAATGAAAAAATTCAATATTTATTTTCCAAAACTTTCAATTCCAAATTCAAAGTATCCCTTTCCTCCAAATTAACCCTTCCTAAGAAGGCATGCAATTTGATACTATAAGTCTATATATATATATAATCATGAAAAATATACCTCAACACTGGCCATGTTGCAAAAGGAAACACAGACCCCCCCCCAAAAAAAAACCCTAAGAAAACTAAAGAAAAAATTTTTAAAAAGTATGTTTCAATCTCTATTCAGCCTACTCTGGAGGTAGAATTTTTCATCATAAGTCCTTTGGAATTGCTTTGGATCATTGTATTGCTCAATATAGCTAAGTCATTCATAGTTGATCGTTGTACAATATTGCTGTTACTGTGGACAATGTTCTTCTGGTTCTGCTCACTTCATTTTGCATCAGTTCATGTAAGTTTTTCCAGGTTTTTATGAAACCAACTTATCTGTTATTTCTTATTGTATAATAGTATTACATGACAATCATATGCCACAACTTGTTCAGTCATTCCCCAATTGATGGGCATCCCCCTAGTTTCCATTTCTTTGCCACCACATAAAGAGCTGCTATAAATATTTTTGTTCAAATAGGTCCATTTCCTTTTTCTTTGATCTCTTTGGGATACAAACCTCATATTGCTGAATCAAATGGTATGCACAATTTGATAGCCCCTTGGTCATGGTTATTGCTTTCTAGAATGGTTGAGCCCCTTCATAACTCTACCAATAGAGCATTAGTGTCCCAATTTTCCCACATCCCCTCCAATATTTGTCATTTTTTTCTGTCATATTAATCATTCTGGGAAGTGTGAGGTGGAATCTCAGAATTGTTTTGATTTGCATTTCTCTAAACAATAATGATTTAGAGCATTTGCTCATATAGACAGCCTTGATTTCACCTTCTGAAAACTACCTGTTCATATCCTTTGACCACTTATCAATCAGAAAATGACACGTATTCTTATAAAATTAACTCATTTCTCTATATATTTGAAAAATATATCAGACAAATGCTTTATTTTTTACCAATATTTTTGTCTTCCTTTTAATCTTGGTTGAACTGGTTTTGTTTGTGCAAAATTTTAATTTAATGTAATAAAATTATATGTTTTATAACTCATAATGCTCTATGACTTTTCCTTCGTCATAATTTCTTCATTTGTCCATAGATCTTACAGGTTAACTATTCCAAGATCCTCTAATTCACTTACGGCATCACTCTTTTTGTCTAAATCATGCACCCATTTTTATCTTTTCTTGGTATATGGCAAGAGATGTTGGTTCATATCCAGTTTCTGTCAAACTGCTTTCAAGTTCTCCCCAGCAGTTTTTGTCACATAGTGAGTTCTTGTCCAAAAAGCTGGGATCTTTGCATTTATCAAACACTAGATTACTATGGTTGTTACCTACTCTGTAATTTGCACCTAATCTATTCTACTTATGCACCTCTATATTCCTTATCCAGTATCAGATTATTTTTAATGATCACCACTTTGTAATAAAATTTGAGATCTGGTAGAGATAGACAACTTTCCTTAATATTTTTTTTTCATTAATTCCCTTGATATTCAGACTACTTTCCTTCATATTTTTTCATTAATTCCCTTGATATTCTCAACCTTTTGTCTTTCCAGATAAATTTTGTTACTTTTTTCCTAGCTCTAGAAAATAATTTTTAGGGGCGGCCAGGTAGCACAGCGAGTAAGAGCACCGGCTCCAGTGTTGAGAAGACCTGGAGATCGAATCCCGGGCTCAAACACTTAGCCCCCACCCAGAAACACCTGGCCGTGTAACCTTGAGCAAGTTACTTAACCCCAATTGCTTAGGGGCGGCCAGGTGGCTCAGCGAGTAGGAGCACTGGCTCCAGTGTCGGGATGACCTGGATCAAATCCGGGCTCAGATACTCAGCACCACACCCAGAGATAATAACTGGCCGTGTAACCTTGAGCAAGTTACCTAACCCCGATTGCTTTTAAAAAAAAGAAAATAATTTTTGGTAGTTTGATTGGTATAGTCCTGAATAAGTAAATTAATTTAGGTAGAATTATGATTTTAGTTATATTGGCTTGGTCTACTGATGAGCAATTAATATTTTTCTAATTGTTTAAATCTCTATTTGATTTGTAATTGTATTCATGTAGTTCCTGGGTTTTTCTTGGTTGGTAGATCAATATTCATTAGAGAAATTGGTCTATAATTTTCTTTGCTTTGGCTCTCCCAGGTTTAGGTATCAAAACCACATTTGTGTCATGAAAGGAATTTAGTAGGACACCTTCTTTTCCTGTTTTTCCAAATAGCTTACATAATATTGGAATTAATTGTTCTTTAAATGTTTGGTAGAATTCACTTTTGAATCCATCTGGTCCAGGGGATTTTTTCTTATGGAGCTCATTGATGGCTTATTCAATTTCTTTTTCTAAAATAGGGTTATTTATGTATTATATTTCCTTTTCTGTTAATCTAAGCAATTTATATATATTAGAAATAGTTATTCATTTCACCTAGATTGTCATATTTATTGGCTTGTAATTAGATGCAAAATACCTCCCAATAATTGCTTTAATTTCCTCTTCATTGGTGGTAAATTCAGTTATTGTGTAATACTAAATTGCTCTTTGAAAAGAGTCTACAAAATGGCAATTATACAAGAACTGAATGTGTGAGTATACCTTGTTCTTCACAACCCTGCCAGCATCGAGCAGTTAATAATAACTAGCATTTATATGGTGCTTTAAGGTTTGCAAAACACCTTATAAGTTTATCTCATTTTAGCTTCACAATAACTCTAGGAGGTAAGTGCTTTTATTATCCTTATTTTGTAGATGATGAAAATGAGGGAGATAGAGGTTATAAGTGACTTCTCCAGGGTCACACAATTAGTGAGTATCTGAGGTCACATTTGAACTCATGTCTTACTGACTCCAGGTTCAATATTTTACTACCACACTGCCTATTATTACTAATTTAATGAATGTCAGATATTATTTTAAAATTATGTTAATAGTCATCTCTATGACTATTAGTGAGGTGAAACAATATTTTAAAGTGATTACTAGCAATTTGTTTCCTTTTTTGAAAATTTTGAAAATGATTATAATATTTTATCATCACATTTAGAGTAAAAATAATCATTATGACTTGAATAATCACACACACAAACATTTAATAAATAAGATTTGTTGATAATATCTTTTGTATTTACATTGCTGGCATTTCCCATTGTAGCCCACATCCCCTACCAGAGTCATTCTTAATAAATCTCTTCCCACCATCATCCTTAATAACAAAGAATAAAGAGAGGGAAAAATAATTTAGCAAAACTAAACATATTGAATAAGTCTCATGTTACTGACAGTTTTCCTCACTTACTGTCTCCCATATCTACAAAAAGGGGAGGGAAGTATCTTCTCATATTTCCTCTTGATTATTATTATTTCACAGTATTCAATTTCAATGGTGTTATTGCTGTTCTTGTCATTTGCATTCTTTTAGTCATTGTGTATATTATCTTCTTGGTGCGGTTTATCTCACTTTGCATTAATTCATAATTCCATCTATATTTTAAATGTCAAATTTTTACTTGTCATTTAGTCTATTGTAACTTGATGAATCTATGTTGGCTCTTAGTGATCACTGCTTTCCATTCTAAATGCTCACAAAGCCATCCTTCTAATTTTACATGAAGAATTTTGCTAAGACAACAAACCAAGCTTACTGGTTATAGTTTTCAGGTTCTACTCTCTTCCCTTTTAAGAAAACTGGAACAAAATTTGCCTTCTGCAGGCCTACAGAACTTTTTCCTTTCTCATGATTTTTAGTATAGGTGGTAGAGAATCCACAAACATGCTTGCTAGTTTTTTCATTATGCCAGTTCTTCTTCATTCTTTGGGGACTGGTGTCTTGAACTTGTGGAGGGCAGGTAGGTGTTCTTGTACCATGTCCTCATTTATGTTCAGTTCCAATTCCCTATTTGCCACTTTTGTTCCTTCTCCCTGTCTCAATATCATTCTCCTTGGTAGAGAAAATAGAAGCAAAGTATGAGTTGTATAGTTCTGTCTCCTCTCTGTCAGATTCGAAGTAAGCTAGAGGGCATCACACTGGGCCAAACATAGAAACACACATGTGTCTACAAAGTCCTGGATGCAGTAAATTGAAGAAACTCTTTTCCTATGACAATCCTTTGTCATCTGTCTCAATATTAGACCCCTCCAGTCTGACCCAAGATCTCATTTCTTTCTAACCCCTTTAAGGCTCTAGTGATTCATGCTGTGTCCCTTTTGTCCCTTTCCATCTCTTGGTTTTTAGTTTTATAATCTATGATATTGAATTTTTCACAAAATTCTTCTATATGCTTAGGAATTTGGTGACCATCTTCCACTCCTCTAAACCCACAAGGATTCAACAAGAACTATGAGAATCACAAAGTCCCAGTCCCAGTTAAATGTGATGCCACGTTAAGTAATCTCCTCCTGAGGTATCAGGATGGCAAAAAGTACAGGGGAGCTAGTGCTCATTGTTGACTCAGTCATTGATATTGATGGAAAGAGAGAAGAGGTGTGGTCTCCTTCTCTTACATTTTTATTTTCTCCATGACTTTGGGGGACTACATTAGTTCCAAATTCCTGTATGGTGTCTGGTCCGGGTCAGTAGAACCATTGGAGGCTCTCTGATAGCTGAAAGACCCAGACTGGAATGAGCAAACTGATGCTGGTAAATTGATTTGAATGTAAATCCACCATGCTTTGGAAGAGGTTTAATATTTAACTGGATTAAATATTGAAACAAGGTGTGTTGACATCATCTGTAAGCAGAGGTACACAGTGACTGATATGCTCTGAATATTCGATGCACACCCTATCAGCCACAGAGAAAGTAAAAGAGGGTAACTATGTGACAATCTATATATCACCTGTGCAGACTGCCCTAGGATATCATCCATGTAAGGACCAGACACTTCCCCTTACAGAGGGGGATAACTCCTCCTTTTAAAGAATTGTCTCTTAAGTTCAATTTTGCCATGTGCTCTCAGAAATTTTTCAGTGACAACAGACTTTTTTCTTTCTTTCTTTCTTTCTTTCTTTCTTTCTTTCTTTCTTTCTTTCTTTCTTTCTTTCTTTCTTTCTTTCTTTCTTTCTTTCTTTCTTTCTTTCTTTCTTTCTTTCTTTCTTTCATCTTTCTTTCTTTCATCTTTCTTTCTTTCTTTCTTTCATCTTTCTTTCTTTCATCTTTCTTTCTTTCTTTCTTTC
>NW_027185694.1:26572451-26587588 GCF_028583685.1 Petaurus breviceps papuanus | reverse complement strand
CTCTCTCTCTCTCCCCCCCCTACCTCCCTCTTTCCCTTCCTTCCTTCCTTCCTCCCTCCCTCCCTCTCTTCCTTCCTTCCTTCCTTCCTTCTTTCTTTCCTTCCTTCCTCCCTCCCCTTCCTTCCTTCTTTCTTTCCTTCCTTCCTCCCTCCACTTCCTCCCTTCCTGCCTTCCTCTTTCTTTCTTTTTACACTGAATTTTAGTTTTTAAATTTCTATTGATATCTTTGATTTTCCCCAGTGTAGCCCTTTCATTTCCCTTACACAGAAAATGATGCCTTGTAACAAAGACTGCAACCTAAAGAAGGAAAAGAGTAATTTAGCAAAACTAACCAACTCAGTGACCCAGTGTGATAGCAATACACAATGTTCCACATCCATAGTTCCTCACCTTTGCAAAGAAAGGAGAGATGTGCAGTTTCATATCTTTTTTGGGAGGACAAACTTGGTATATATAATTCTAACATATTTTACAAAGGAGGAAACCAAGGCCCAGAGATTTGTCATTTGGTTTTCTTACTCCAGATCTAGTGTTCCACCCCCACCCCCCCATTATACCATGCTGCCCAATCTCTTTGGATGAGGCAAATTTCTCCAATTCATATTATCATGATATTTTATATTTTTCAAAACACAATTGAGGTCTTGATTTTTACCCCAGTACATTTCTGAAACCCAGGCACTCCTGGAGAATATTACAAAGTAAGATTGTATCTTCCCACAGCTATGATGTTATAACTGGGAGTTGTTTTCCAGATTCAGAAATAAAACTGAAATAGATTGTTACCCTTAGTCAACAATATATTGTTAAAAGCCATGCAATAACTATAAACTTTGGAATTTATTTAAAATTCTGCAATAATGTTCCCAGTTCTATAAAATGGAATCAATGTCCTGTTCATGATACTTAAATGAGGTGCCTCAGTGTGTGCCAAAGTTAACAAACCACACATACAAGTCCATGGAATTATGTTTAACCCAAATCTAATAAGTTGCTATGTTAAACATTAAGTTAAACATTTGATTATCAGTAACTGTGCTGTCTTCATGTCAATAAAAGGGCTTTGGAGGGAACCATTGGAGGACCTAATCTTTTCAAAGAGATGTCCAAAAAAGCAATTTGGAATTACAATTAACAAAAAAAATACTAAAAGGTCCATATCCTTTACTCAGAAATCCTGCTGATGGTGTAGTAGGTTTTGACCCCAAGGAGGTGAAAGACAGAGAGAAAGAGCTTATAAATACTTAAATATTCAGAGCAATGACATTTGTGGAGACAAACAATCTGTAGAAACAAAGTAGGCACCCACTGACTGAGAAATGTTTAATCATATTACTGTATGTTAACTTTGTTGTGCACCATAATAAATAATGAATATAGAGAATTAAGAAAAAATAAGGAGCTATTTAGTGATGCAGAGTGAAGTGAAAAGAATTAGAGAAATACTGCTTAACAACAGCAAAATAATAACATAAAACTGGATGCTACTCTAAGGGATTTTTGGAGAATATCTTTACAGGCAGAGGAAATCTTTTAGGGCTTAGCTGCAGGCTTCTGGGAGATGCAGTCCTAGACAGACAGCTCTTTTTTTTCCCATCCTAGGAAGGACTGAGATTATTGTGAGTTACTAAGAAGGCACATGGAAGGACAGGGTTTTGTTGTTTTGTTTTTAACTGTGTTGGTTGTTATTATTGCTTTTTAAAAAAAACAGAACTGTAGCAAGTGGATGGTTATGTCAGGAATAGAGATGGTGGACCTTAATTTGAGTAAATGAAGGGATGTATTAGAAACTGAGGGGGGAGCCCAGAGAACTGAGGATTATATTGAGGCACAGCATCCTGTGGGGCCACTGACTAAGATCTGAGTGCTCCAGTTGCCTCTAATTTCAAGGACCAGAATGGAAGAAGTGGAGAAACCAAGGAGTAGGTGTCTGAACTCCTGGTGGTTGCTGACTTTTATTTGAGAGAATTAACTGTCAGACCTTCAAATATGGTCTCTCCTTTGCCTCTCTGTCAGGTTAGGACACAAGGTGATTCCAAAGCTTATTCCATTCTGTAAAGTTACTTTCCTAATTTCTGCCTACGGATTGTTTTTGCTGCTCAGATAAATTGGATCATTTTAACTTCTGTTATCTCTGTGTTTCATTGTTTGCTAACAGTGGGACTTCAACAGAGGGGAACAGTCCTTGGGTATTGATTTGTTGAGGTACAGAAAAGATTAGCGTTCAAGTCTTTATCCCCTAAAAGTACCAGGGTTTTTCCTGTCTGGGAGCAGAGTCAAACAGAGAGAACCTTAGAGTTTTGATTTATTGATTTTAGATAAACTTCCCAAAAGGCTAAATTGAATCAATCAATCAATAAACATTTACTACCTACTATGTGTCAGACACTGTGCTAAAAGAAACAAAAGATAGTCCCTGCCTTTAAGGAGTTCATGGTTTTTTTCTTTTCCTGAACTGCAATTACTCCCTTTATAAAATTCATTTCAATGAACATTTATTAAATATCTGTCACATGCAAGATACTGTGCTAGACACAAGGGGAAAGAAAGATAAAAATGAAGCAATCCCTGACTTCAAGGAGATTGTATTCTACTGAGAGTGGTAGTGCAGGGATACAACTAATATATAATTAAATAACGTTTTTTAAAAATTGCTTTTAAAAAGATTTTATTGGTGTATCTTATTTTTATATAACTTCTTTTTGTTTTTTTTTTAGACAATTTCATCTAGTGGAGAGAGAACTGAGTTCAAAGCCAGAAAAACCTGGGTTCAAATCTCTGCCTTTAACATATATATCTTGATTGTGTAGCCCTGGGTGTACTACTTACCCACTTAAAGCTCTAGGCAACTTTCTAAGATGATAAATTGCCAGGAGGGTGCTGACCTACATTGGTAAAGCGAGTTATTAAGAGGAAGGTGTTCTGGAAACATTAAAGTGTATTAAAATGTCGATTTATCACTACTATTCTCTCAAATTTCTTGATAACAGAGCAGAGAGATTCTTTCCTCCCAGAACCTCCATTTTGAGGAAATGGCCAGGCCAACCATGCTCCCTCCTTCACTCCTCTCTACTTCTGATACTCCAAATTTCTCCATCATTCCCCAGTAACTTCTACACTCTGGAGGATAGCTCTGTTCCTATGGTACCCTCCTCCAGTTCATCAATTCCTTCTAGGCATCCATTTTGAGGAAGTGGGCAGGCCAGTCATGTTCCCTCCTTCACTCCTCTCCTGAATCTCTGGACTTTACCATGTCCTCACAAGAATACTTTCTTTCTTTTTCCATTCAGCCTCTACATTCTTTAGCTTCCTTTTATGTGTTCTATTTCCTCATTAGAATGTAAGTTTCTTCAGGGTAGGGACTATATTTTTGTTTATATTGAATTTTCTGCTCATGGCGCAGTACCTGGCACATGGCAAGTGCTTAATAAATGTATTATCTGTCATCTACCTACCTACCTACCTGTCTGTCTGTCTGTCTGTCTATCTATCTATCTATCTATCTATCTATCTATCTATCTATCTATTCATCCATCCATCTATCTACTAGAATTTTCTGTTCTCTGATTTTGCTGGGCAAAGGTACAGGTTCAGATGAGTTTAGCTCTATCATCAGATAGAGGAATGAGAGTTTGGGAGGATGGTAAGTAGGTTAGGGACCTCTGGCCATACCATGGCAAATTGGCATCATAGCCCTGAGGGGGAGAAGACTGGTTTCTGACACTCACATTCTATACCACATGACCCAGCACTTAGATACATTCATTTCAACCCTTGATCAACCATTTTCTTAGTTTATGGCCTGAAGGCAATATGGAGTCTTAGAATAAGAGGATCTGGTTTCTAGGTATGCTACTCCCTATGACCTTAGTCATTTTTTTAATCTATAAAATAGAGAAAATCATATCTGAATTCTTAATCTCAAGAGGTTACTGCCAGAAAAGTGACCTGTTAGTCTCTCAACAAACATTTATTATGTGCTTAATGTAGCGCAGCTAGGTTACACAGTGGATTGAGTTTCAACTCTGGAGTCAGGAAGACCTGAGTTCAAATCCAACCTCAGACTTTTATTAGCTGTGTGACCCTTAGCAAATCACTCAACTCTGTTTGTTCCAATTCCTCATTTGTAAAAGGGGCTGGAGAAGGGAATGGCAAATCATTTCAGTAACTTTGTCAAGAAAACCCCCAATGGGGTCACAGAGAGTCAGACAGGACTGAAATAACTCAACAACAACAAACAACAACAACTAATATGTTCCAGGCATTGTAGGGATGCAGAAGGAACTCTTGGAAAATGACTTTTTTTGTGTGTGTGTGACATAAGAGACAAAATCCCCAGCTGACTGAGTGAAGAAAGGTGTCAGGAAAGGCTTGAGGAGAGGTGAAAATGTTCAAAATAGTTGTGGTGAGTATCATAGTGACTAGATTAGGGATGGATAAAAGAACTGTCTTACTATGGTGAGAACCCAGTTCAGATCTGATTACATAAGTTTGTAGTAGACCAAAAAAAAGCATGGTCAGTGAATAGAACACCTGACCTGGAGTCAGGAGGACCTGAGTTCAAATCTAGCCTCATACACTTAACACTTACTAGCTGTGTGACCTTGGGCAAGTTACTTCACCCAATCGCCCTGCCCTCCACCTCCAAAAAGCCAAAAAAAAAAAAAAGCATGCTTTTGTGATACTATCCAGTGCTATTTATCAGCATGTGAACAGGAGCAGAAGCAGAAGATAGCAGGAGTAATCCAGGGTTGAGGCTTGACCAGGCTAAAGAGACAAGAGACTCAAGTATAGAGGATGGTATGGAGAAGAACTGGTTCACCAAGGGATATAGATGTAGGCATGAGAGTCTGATGGGAGAACTGAGGATCGCAGTAAGGAATAAGAGCAAGGTCAGGAATCACGATGCAGATAGGAGGATAGAATGTTAAAAAACCATGATCAGAATTAATGAGTGTGGAAGTAGAATGCTTATGAGTGATGGCACATCAAAGATAAAACTATCTCTGTGTAGCTGAGGTAGAGTGCAAGACCAAGTTCTAAGAACTGAGTAAACTGATAAACTGGAAAATTTGAATGTTTGAAAACATAGGAATATATGTGTGTGTGGAATATATATAAATGGGATATACATACATATGCATTCATATATAAATATATGTGTATTTGTATGTATACGCAATACATGCAGATACACATACACATACATATGTGTATATATATGCATATGCATATATGTATATATTGAGGTTTTCTAATATGAGAGCAAGAGTTGGGGTGGTGAGAAAGACTTGTGAGCCAGGCACTGAACTCATTACTCATTGAGCATAGAAGGAGAGTATCCTGGGTACTCTTCATGGAGAAAAGAGAGCAACATCTTGATTGGGTGATAAATTTGGATTGAATGAACCTCAGAAGGGGATAGGTTACTGAGTGATACTGGTAGAAGGCTAGTCTGGAGGTGGTGAATGGGAAAAAGGAGTATTTCTACTCTCTCCATGTTCAGTGAATTGAATGGTATTAATAATACCAGAGCTAGAAAGCATAGCCATGGATGCAGTGTTATCAGGAGGGAAGGTGAATGAAAAAGATTTAAGATTAAGGCAAATTTCATCTGGCCTTCAAGTTGCAAGATTGATAACTGTGGAACAGGCAGATAGTACAGTGGAAGGACTAAGTAGATCTGGAGTTGGACATGGGTGAGTGTAAGATTGTGCTGGAAAGGAGTAGGGGAATGGCCAATGATGGATGAGAATTATGGTTTGTACAGTAACAGCTGAAGTTTCAAAATGACTGGGAGGGGAAGAGTATGACAGGGTAGCAGTTTGCTACATACTGTAAATGCACTCTTGCCTCACTCCTCCAGAGGCAGGCAAGCCCCATTTGCCCCTAATGGTCTAGGCTACCCATGATGGGGTTCTGTTATCAACTCAAGCCTGTACTGTTAGCTGACAGTGAAAAGTGTCCCAGTTCCATTTGACCACCTAACCTCAACTAGCTTTTACAAAAGAAATTTACTTTGAAGATACAGCAATAACAAAAATACAAAGATTTACCTTTACAGTCTCAGTTATACTCTCCCCTGTATGACCTCAATCTCAGGAGAGTGGGTTCAAACTATGCTCAGTGTCTACATGACATTGTTTCTCCAAATAAGTCACTGTCTCAGTGACTGGGCTGGGTCACTCAGGTATCTTCTTGTGCCTTGTACAAATGCTAAGGTGACTGCAAAACCTGTACCTTTTGATGCCTGGAAACTCATACTCTCATGTTCCTGACCTTTTAAAATTTATAAGATTGTAGTCTTCAACCCTTTTACCTATAAGTGAAATAAACAAATGCTTTAGAGGGGAAATGGTCCAAGACCAAGGATGCCATTGGTGAAGAACTCCAAGCGATCAATCCAACATAGCCAGAGAGAAAAGATGGAGGAGATTCAGATCACTTGTCTCTTCAAATGCCTCTCTAGCCAAAGAACTGTTATTTACCAAGCATTTAGCAGAATAGAATCAGGCAGAGAAGGTCTATACTTGTTCCATGTTTGTCCAGGGTACTCCTATTACATTTCATCACAACTCTCCCAGAAGCAGCTCTGTAGTCTCTCCGTGAGTGAAAAAACTTTCCAAGGTCCTCTATGCATATGCCAGACCCTTGTTATATAACCAGTGAGAAATGAGCCCAGGCAGAGTATCAGTGACTGGAGAGAGGTCTACTGAGGGAGTCAGGTGGCAAGACTGTTGTTCAAGGCCCTTTTTCCAGCTCCAACTTCTTGGCACTTGATGATTTTGTGTCCTTTGAGTTCCAGAAGAGCCTGGAGTACTGGGAGAGGTCCTAGGACATAGACAGAGGACAAAGGCAGGCTTTTGGGCTGGGTACAAATCTAGATTGAGAGCTGAAGTAGGGTTTCCTGGGAAGTCTCAAGGGTGAATTTTGTTTATCAGTCAGGTTGTGTGTGGTTTGCCTTTCACTCTCGAAGAGGGCCATGACATCAGGGAGATGATCACATGATTTGCAACTGATTTTGATTTGAATGAATGAGGGTTGTAAGTATCTGATAAGGTCTTACTCTATGCCTAGCACCTCAAAGACTTGGAGATATTCAGAAAGGCAAAAAACATCCCCCCAAACAAGAAACAGTCCCTGTCCTCAAGGACTTCACATTCTTCTTCTTAAGTTCCCTCACAATCTGCTTCAAATTATTTTCTTTCCCCCCACTTAATAGTATTTTATTTTTTCCAATTACATGTAAAGATAGTTTTCAACATTCACTTTTATAAGAATTTGAGTTCCAATTTTTTTTATCCCTTCATTCCCTCTCTCCCCCCTCTCCAAGATGGCGAGCAATCTGATATAGGTCATACATGTACAATCACATCAAACATATTTCCACATTAAGGGAGACAACAAGTAAGTAAACAGGTATGTACAAAATACATTCAGAGGAGATGCAATGCAGTCTCTGAGGGGAAGGGCCAACTAGGGGTTGGGGTGGAGTGGCACAGCGGGCCTCCTTCAGAAGCTGCCATTTAAACTGTAGTCTTAAAAGAGTGAGATGTTAAGATTGCTATTGGTTTTCAGCTTTTAAATCTCTTCAGTTGACCTTCCCAGGGCAGGGACCATGTGGTCTTCTCCTGTCTTCTCCACAGAGAAGGAAAGAATAAGATAAGGAACAGGAAGGAGTTGGTAAGGTGGTAAAAAAAAAGACATACAAACAGGCAGATAGACAGACAGACATATAGATAGCTGATTGGTAGGTAGGTTGATAGATAGATATAGATAGATAGATTATATAGATAGATAGATAGGCTTATTCAGCATTTACTATGGTTCAGGCACTGTGCCAAGTGCTGGAAATCCAAATACAAACAGAAAGAAAAATAGTCCTTTGCTCTCAAGGAAGAAAGGGAAGAATACAGCCCACAAATGGGATAAAAAGATTTTTTTTGGCAGGGTGAGGAGTTACCCCTTCAGGGACAAATGTACAAAAATCCAGAGAATTGAGGGCTGAACCTGTTTTGAAATATGCATGGCTGTCTTGGCCGTGTCCTCAAATGGAAATTTTGATGGGGGACTCACCAATCACACAAGATGTCCTTAGGGAGGTAGAAAAGTTTGGAGAATCAGGAGCAGAGCTGGATTTGAAGTAGGTGGAGACAGGAGGAGGGAGGGAATAGAGATGGGGATGTAGAAGGTGATGGTGGAAAGAAGGGAGCTTTGGGTGTATGAAAGGGGTTGGGCTGCGGCATAAAAGACAGGAAGGAGAGGTATCATGAAAAATGTGTTGAATTTTGAGCCAAAATACTGGAATTGACTCAAACAATCCTTTTATGGCTCTCTGTTGAAAGAGCCAAAATGAAACAAAAAATGCAACCAGCTCAAATAAATTCCATGTCTTGACTTTGGCTTTTAGGACCCTGTGTTCTCACAGATGATTTTTCTTGGTCTTTGACTGAAAGTCAGGGCTTTGGAGCTGGAAAGAACCTTGCAGTTCATCAAGTCCAAGCCCCTTTTGATGTGGCAAGAGTACTGGGTTAGAGTTGGAGGATTTAGGGTTGAGTCTTGGCTCTAACATTTATTTGCTGTGTGACTCTGGGCAAATCACTGCATCTTCCTGAGACTTGGTTTTCTCATCTCTGAAATGGAGATAATGATAGGGGTGCTCTTCACCTCCAGGAGAGAAGCGGATTGTAAAGATCAAATGACATAATGTTTATAAAGGACTTTTTAAAGTAGTATATCAATGTGAATTATTCTTATTTTGATGAAATGTGTGTGTATGGAAAAGGTGGAGGGGATCTGTTTCTGAAGAGTTCATTTTCTATGTGTTCATCATGGCACTGAAGGAATTTGGGTTTAGTTGTATTTCTGGTGAGAAGGGATGGGACACCCAAATCCCAAGACTGATACTTCTTGGTATCATGTATGTTCATAGTCCTTATTGTCACCATATATGTGCGTCTATATATATATGCATGTGTATATATACATGTAGGTACATATAAACATGCACACACATGTTTGCTTAAATGTGTGTACATGGATATACACACATATATGTTTACATTAAGGGGAAAGTTATAATAAGGGGGGATAAAGATAGTACCAAGTCACTCTCTATGTGCCTTAGATAGATAGTGTGGAGTCAAGAGTGTTAAATATGGAGTTAGGAAGACCAGAGTTCAAAATCTACCTCTGATGCTAAGTGGGTAACTATGTTCAAGGCACTTGAACTGTCTGAGCCTCAGTTTCCTCTTCTATAAAATGGGAATCAAAATACCTGTTTTATCTACTTTAAATTTGAAGTGAATCACAATGAGTTAATGTAGGACCTACATTGAAGGTGAAATGCTTTCTGTCCCAGAGGGCAAGAGTCTCACTCTTTGAAGGCAAAAATTTGGCTGTTGGGGATATTGCAGTAGGAGGGGAGGTAGATTTATGAGGAGATATTCTCTAGATGTTAAAAAAAAATTTCTTAGAAGAAGTGTCATATTGGGGAAGTCATTTTTCCTTTCTGGGCCTCAGTTTACTCATTTGTTAAATAAATGGATTGAGCTATTTGATCTCAAAGGGACTTTTCATCTCTAGCAAGCAGGGCAGTGAGCATAGAACTGGGGCTGTTACTGGACAAAAGAAGACTTAGGGGTCACATAACCACTGTGTTTAAGTAAAGGAAAGTCTCCCTTATAGAAAAGAGATTAAGCTTGTTCTGTTTGGTCCCAGAAGGCAGAACCATGAGCAACAATGGGTGAAAGTTCAACAAGTTTAGCCTTGATGTAAGAAAAAAAAAACTTTCTAACAATGAGAGTCACCCCAAGATAGGATGGGCTGCCTAAAGGAGTATGGGGTTCTCTCTCACTAGGAGTCTTGAAGTAAAGGCTGGAAGACAATTGTTTGGGGATTTTGCAAAAGTATTTCTTATTCAGGTATGGGTTAAACTAGATAGCCCCTGAGGTATCTTGAACTCTGAAATCCAGTGATTCTGGGAGATTACAATCTACGAATCCATAAAAACTAGACTCCTTTTCTCACTATCTTTCAATGCTGCCTCTCCTTCTCACTCTTTAAGCCCTTGTTCATCTTCATCTTGTCCTCTAGACCAATAACAGTCTTTTTCCTCCTTGGACCTCCCCATAGCACTAATCTTGGTAACATACTGCCTTGTAATGTGTTTATATTTTATTTTTCTAGTGGACAATAAGAACCCTGAGGACAGGCAGGGTCTTGGTCATCTCTATGTCCTGCACAGTATAGTCCAACATACCTTAGGGTCCAGTATATTGTAAACTGATTGTGAAACTGAACTGTATAAAATTAAGTCTGGAACTTTCAGTGCCTGATGTATCAAGTCAGAGCTAACTAGTCGGGGGAGTTGAATGCACCATCGGGTGTTTGTGGTTCCGGATCATTTGTTGACTGAGCTGCCACGTAGCCCCCAAAGCAGAGGAATGTGCTAGATGACCCCTGGAGGACCTAGACCAGGACTGAAGTCTATAATTCTCTGCATTTTACTCTTGGGAGAGCTGCCCTCAATCCCCTTTGCTGGAAGCTGAGAAGAACAAAAACAAGGTGGTTTGCTGTAAAAAGTACAAGATGTGTCTGAACTACATTTGCCCAGAGAAATAAATACCATGATCCTGATTCTGCTTAATGTAAACTTGGTCTGATGCAGGAATTTTCCTGGGAAAGGAATTCGTGAGCTGAACCTTGCCCATTGTATAATGTGATACTTTGCAAAATCAGTTTGAATCAGGAGGAAAAAATACAGGCTCTTAGACCAGGCTGGAGTGCATACATACATTGGAGGCAACTTGCTTCCCAGGACATTTTCCCCCATTTGGATGTTGTTGGGTTGGGAATACCCCCTCACCCCCCACCATGGGTGAGGTTTCTAGTGTTAGGACCCTCTTTCAGCATAGATGGTGGGATGGGTTTGTGAGGGGGTGGTTGGTGAAGAAGAAACAAGAGAAAGAAAATCAGCCACAGAATGTTAGAGCTTGAAGGGACCTTAGCGGGTATTTAATCCTACACCCTGATTTTACAGAGGAGGAAACTGAGACTCAAAGTGGCAGAATAATTTGTTTAAGGTGACACAGTAAATCACCAAGGTCAGTTGTCTCCTGACAGCCAGTGTTATTTCGGCTCCATCCTACTGAAATCAATTGAAAATCATTGATATCATCAAAAAAGGAATAACTAAATGTTGTCCCTGCCATGCCTGAATCTGCCTTGTGGATAACTGAAGTAGATAGCCACCTTCTTTGTACAAACCAGGGATGCAGACTTGCTATGGAAGAGAGTAAAACCAATTGGCTTATATTCACGTATTCATTAAACATATATTATCTACCAGTAGCAAGCTACTATTTGGGGTCTCCTAAGAAGAAAGTAGACAAGAATAATACTTGATTCCTGCCCACACAAAGTTCTCACTCTAATAGAGTATGCAAATGCTGTTAACCCATTATTTTACAGATGGGTGGGTAGGTAGATGGTGCAGTAGATAGATAAGATAAGGACACAGCTAATGATAATATAACACAAAATGTGGTCAGCACAGCCAGAGGGGAAAGACCAAATGATGTTGATGCTGATAAGTGACAGTAGTCACGGAATAGAGCATGAAGAAAGATGCAGAAGTTTTACAAGGTGACTTTGGGGCTGGGGGGTCCAATTCAGCCAATGTATACAGTGAGTGGATGGGAAATTAAGCTGAGGAGGTTGTGGACAGATTGTAGAAACCCTAGAAAGCCTTGAATGTCAGGCCAAGGAGTTTGGATTTCATCCTTTGGACCAGGGAGAATCACTCATGATTCTCGAATGAAGGTGTAGAAGGGAGAGATCAAGGCAGAGTTTCAGAAAGTTAATTTGGTAAAGCGAAGGGGCAGGAAATGGAGAGGAATGAAGAATGCACTTTTGACCTCCACCTTATCATCACCAACCTAAAATTAACTGAGCCAAACTCAACCAAGAATATTTGCTGACCATTCTGCTTGCCCAGTGGCTCCAAGGCCAGAGTTCTTTTCCCCACACCGCATTGCCTTTGTACATGCTCAAAGGATCATCAAATTTAGGTTTGTAAGGGAACTTTATAATCATACTTTTAGGAGAAAAAATATGAGAAATCAAAACTCTGCTAACAGTTGCCTCTGCTCCCCTCTGGTTAGTATTTAGAGAAGCAGGAAGTGAATGTTCTTTAGATGTGGGAATGTTGGGAGGTAGGACCTGAGGGGAATGAGTGAATAGCTCTGCTGTCTCATTTGCACCCTCAAGTAGCATAGTAGTAAAGCTCATAGCTAGATAGAATATTTTCATATTTATTTACAAGCCTCTCTTCTCATAGCAACACTGTGAGTTAGGGGTATACAAATAATGTTAACCCATTTTACAGATGGGCTGCTAGATTGTGGATAGTGTGTTGGGCTTAGGCCTAGAAAGACCTGAGTTTAAATCCAACCTCAGATACTTACTAGCTGTGTGAATCCTGGGCAAGTCAGTTAACTCTGTGTCCCAGTTTCCTTATCTGTAAAATAAACTGGAGAAGGAAATGACAAACCACTCGCAGTATCTTTGCCAAGAAAACCCCAAATGAGGTCATGAAAAGGCAGACGTAACTCAAACAACTGAACAACGATCAATAGTGATTTAAGATCAAAAGATATGGGTTCAAATCCTGGTTCTGCTATACTGTCCATGTGTGTGCCCTTAGACAAATCCCTCCAGCATTTCCTGAAACCCTAATTTCCTTATACATAAAATAAAAACTTCAGATTGAGATCATCTCTGAGGTCATTTCTAACTCCCTGATTATCACTAGTAATAACATCACACAGACCAGGAAGAAGCTCATTTTCAGTCCCATGAAAGGGCTAGAGTGTATCAGAGGTACAACATGACACTCATTTGGTCCAGGAAAAGGTGGTTCCCAAAGGAGGGAAAGGAAAGGAATGAGACACGTCTTCGTCTGCCATTTTTCAGGCTTGCTCTGAAATTGTATCTGGCCCAGGCCAGTCCAGCTGCTTCTTCTCTGAGTGTACATCTCTCTCCTTTTAAGGTCCCTGTCTGTTAGCCTGCTTAAAAAAAAGTCTCTCAGGATTGTTTGAACAAGAAATACAAAAGAGAAAAGCCATAGGGAAGAGCAGGAAGGAGCTTCCCAACTCCCTGCACGCGCACACACACACACATACACACACTCGCGCACACACACGCACACACACACACGCATACACAAACACTTCGGATCCCATCCCTAGGGGGTCAATTGCCAAGTTAATTTAGGTGATAAGTATTAGTTTCCTCTGCTCCTGTCTATATTTGGGGGGAGGAAAGGGAGCTAGGTTGTGGATAGGAGGAAGGGATTTGTAACCATGACATTCCACAGTACCTTTAGTCAACTCACACACACAGTCTAGGCCAGCTCCACTTCTAACCTCCTCCATGAAGCCTTCTGGGAGTCCCCATTCCTCTGACCTTTTGCTGTATTTATTTTTTCTTTTGTTTTCTTTACATAATACTATGTTATACTAATTTGAGTCTAGTACCTTGCCTTCTCTGGTTTTATTATTGGTGTGTGCATGTATATGTGTATGTGTATATGTATCTTGTATCTATGGGTTCCTTCCAGCAAAAACTAGACCTGAATGAGCCCTTGACAGGTGGGTTATAGGAAGGGTTCTTTTGCAGTTTGAGTCAAGCTATTAGCCAAAATGGCCTTTAAGGTTCTTTCCAGTTGAAATATCCTGGGAGTCAAATATCTGAGCAAAGATGAAAGAGTGAACAAAATGGAACATGAAATCATCATGAAAACCTAAGTGTCCATGTATTTCAGTGACATGAGGAATGAGAATTCAAATCAATTCAACAATTCAATGAAAATTCCTTTAGAAAATAAAGGCGAGGGAGATATAAAGTTTAGATAAAACATAGTCTTTACTGTCATTGGTCTGAACAGTATGGTAGGGAGAAAAGATAAAAACACAGAACTACATTCAATAATATTACATGACAAATGCATTTAAACAGCATAAGAAAAAAATGCCCTGTAAAGTCTGAAGTTGGAGTCAGGATAGGAATCTGGGAAGGTTTTATGGTAGAGGAATAATTTGTGTTGAACTTTAAAAAAAATAGGAATTTAGGAGGTAAAAAGGTATTTTTTCCATTCATAGGGAATGGGTAAAGGCAAAGAGTTAGTAAAGGGAGTGTTTGGGAATGAAGGAATAATAATACAATTTGTTTCAGCATAGGGTATGTGAAAGAGAGCTATTTAAAGTAAAGGTAGTGCCAAATTGGGGAGGGCTCTGAATGCTGCAGATGAAGTGTGAACTTTGCTTAGCAGGCCCTAGGGAGTCACTGAAGATTTTTCAGCAGAGGAGTGACATGGTCAAAAAATACATAGAAAAGATAATTCTAGCATTGGTACTGAGGATCGATTAGAAAAGAAGCAGAGAAGGGGCAGAAGCACTAGTTAAAAGACTGTGACGTTATTTTCTAGGAAAGCATTAGCACAATGACTACAACAATATACATTGAAAATATAGCAACAAAAAAATGGAAACTGAACATTATGAAAATATAAAGGTCAAACTTTGCCCTAAAGAGGACATATGAGAAGGCACCTTCCTTCCTTTTTTGCAGAGGTGGGGGACCATGGGTATGGAACACTATATCCAATGATGGATCTGGCTGATGCATTGGTTAGTTTTGGTGAACTGTTTTCCCTCTCTTTTTTATTCTTTGTTATAAAGGATGACTCTTTGGGAGAGGGAAGAATGGAGAATCTATTGAAAGATAGAAGTGATTTAGAAACAAAAATGTCAATAAAAATGTTTTAAAAGAGATTAACCCAATAGTCTGTATAGTTGGTGATGAGACTGTGTACTAGGGTGGTGGCAGCAGGAATGCCGAGGAAGGAATACATCTGAGAGTTGTGACAGGAATGGGTGACAGAACTCAATGACAGCTTGGGTATAAGAATGGAGGGGGAAGGGAAGATGCAGCAGCAGGGAAGGATGATTTTCACTGGGGAAAATTGTTCCCTTGCTGAGGAAATCAGACCATCACTCTCTCTCTCTCTCTCTCTCTCTCTCTCTCTCTCTCTCTCTCTCTCTCTCTCTCTCTCTCTCTCTCTGTCTCTCTCTCTA
>NW_027185694.1:26556888-26572051 GCF_028583685.1 Petaurus breviceps papuanus | reverse complement strand
TCTCTCTCTCTCTCTCTCTCTCTCTGTCTCTCTCTCTCTCTCATTTTTTTTCCCTGAAAAAGAAGGGCACCAGCACAGACTCCAGTCATCTTCAGGGTTCCAGCCCTACTACGTCAGCACTTTTTCCCAGGGGAATGAAAAAGGCTTTTTTTTTTAATGTTGCAACCGGAGCTCACTCCATCTCTTGAAAAGCTGGTAATTGTTCAGAGTTTTATCCCTTCAGAAAACCACAACTTAGGAATATGGGTCAAAAGGGAGTGAACACATAGGGAATGCATTTGTTGGAGACTCCTCTGTCCCTGCATGGTTAAGATGTTCCTGATAGTAAGAATCTTTTGTGATGTAGACTCAGTTATGGGTTGGGGAGGCAGCATCTTTGGAGTAGCTAGCAACTTACTGTACTGGGGCCTTACCCGAATGGTGCCTGAAGGTAAGATACTGGATTAGATGGAGTTAAGCACTTCCTGGCTCCTCTGGTCTCTTTGAATGCCATTTTAATCTTTGGATGCAGTGGCTGGATTTCAGAGGTGTTGGATGAGATCTTTCTTTGGCAACAGAGCTTCTAGAAAAGGGAAAAAAGAATGGTATTAGTCAGTGGAACTCAGACCTTTTAAAACCTGAGCAATGGGTAGAAAAGCCTAGTCACTGAGATGGAAGGAATCTTAGAATCCAGTAATCTAATCAGACTGTTCTGTCCCTTGCTTAAGTCCTAAGTTTTATTCACACATTTCTTGGCATCTGAAGCTACTTGCCACCCTTAACTCTTCCTGATGTAATCTTTCTTTCAATACCAACTCAGCTTCCTCCTGTTTCATGAAGCCCTTGCCTGGTCTCCTTTACTGGAAGAGACCCTTCTGTCATTTATGACTTGTACAACCATATTGCCTGTTGGTTTCTGGCTAACTTTTTGTCCAGTTCTGGAGGAGTCACTCAGTGTAGTTCTTTACTGGATTTTTTGATTATTATATGGTCTGATGTGGTTTTCACATAGTTGCTAGAATAATCATTCAAGCAGGCATGTTGGCCAGAAGTCCCTCTTCTTTTATTTTACAGATGAGAAAACAGAGGTCCAGGAGTGATTGGTTAAGTCAAGACCAGAACCCTGGTCATTGACTTCTATTTCAGTTCTCTTTCCATGATCCTATATTGCTTCCTAGGCAAGATAACTACTGTTTTTTAGAGGCAAGAACCTAGAGTTCTCAGCTTTCTAGCACCTATATACCGAGTACCCCTTTAGTTCCTCTGGAGAAAACTGGCCTTGATTTATTCTCTCTCTCCTTTGAAATGTCTATTTTAAAGCATTTAGCAAGCAAGGAAAATGGGGGAGATGTGGTGAGAGTTCTTACTAATGCATCAGTGACCTTTCAAAGAGCATGTTCTGAGTCCCAGAGAAAACCCATTTGGGAAGTTTTTAGGGGAGGGAGACATTTTGAACCTTGGCACACAAGGTTCAAAAAATCTCATAGGGATATAGACCCCTAGCTATCCCATAGGAGAATAGGATATGAAGAAGTAACCAAAGACTCCAGGATAGCCTAAACTTTTAGACATTACTGCTGGGAAGTTCAAAAAGAGGAAGGTATCAGGGCAAGGCCAAAGAGAAGGAATCTGAAGGAGGATGCAGGATTATGTTATCACAGATTTAGGGTATGTGTTCAAATCTCTAATTTTACACATTAGTAAACTAAGGACCAGAAAGTTTTTTTAAAAAAAAAAATTATTATTTTTTATTTTTACTCACCTAGAGTTCCTCCTGTATTTTTCTCCATCCTCCTTTTAGAAACCATCCCTTATACCAAATAATTCTTTAAGAGGAAAAAGAAGAGTAAAAAATTCAACAGAACTGATTTTAAAAAAAGATGTTCTCTGCAATGCTCCATACCTGCTAACCCTTATTTCTGCAAAGGAGTAGGGAAAGTTTTCCTCTTGTATCTCTTCTTTGGTCCTCATACTTTTTCAAGATTTCATTTCAATTGTTTTGGGCTTGCTGTTCTTAGCATTACATTTGAAATATAAATGTATGCATGTGGGCTGTCTAAATATACTATAGTGGGGGCAGAGTCAAGATGGCGGAGCAGAAGCAGGACCTCCCCGCTGCTCTGGCTTCCACCTTCCCCAATTCATGTAAAAAGGGGACTCTGAGCAAACTTTGGTGCTGCAGAACCCACAAAATGACACAGAGAAGCTAACCTCCTGCTGAGGACAGCACAGCAGGCCAGCAGGAATCGGCCAGCACAGCGCTCTGGGAGCCCAGCCCAGCCCCATGCCAAGGCTTTAGCCCCAGGGCAGGCCTGACCAGCTACCAGCCAGAGGGAATCCAGATCAGCAGCACCTGTGGCCATTTTCAGATTTATCAATATACAGATGCGAAGGATAAAGTGAGAGGTCAGTGCAGTCTGGACTTTGGGACCCAGTAAATGGGATTGCGTGGCTTTTGACACCCCCCTCCCACAAGAAGCTTCTGAGACTCCCGGCACAGCCAGCCAGCATCACTTGGCAACTTCAGCTCCTGGCCTGCAGAGTGTAGGGGGACCAAGTGACCAGTCCGAGGAGTTATCGCTCTTGCTTTAACCTGCTTGGATCTGGATTGCAGTCTAGGGTGGAGTTCCTGGGGTGTGAGTCCAGCTTGCCAGAGCATGTGGAGGCCTCAGAGAGGGCACCCATCTAATACCTCTGGCAGCTGAGAAAACCCTAGCATTTGGGATGAAAGCTCTCCTGTTTGGTGGCAGAGTCCTACTGGGGCAAAAAGCCCAGGGGTCAAGTGACTGAGGGGTGACATGACCAGGCAAAGGAAACAAAGCAGACAGAACATTCCAACATTACACTTCTATTTTGGTGACAAAAAGGAGCAAAGCATGGAACAGGAGGAAGACAGTGAAGTCAGAACTCCTGCACCAAAAGGTTCAAAGGAAAATACAAGCTGGTTACAGGCCATAGAGGACCTTAAGAAGCAGATAAGAGAAGTGGAGGAAAAATTGGGAAGAGAAATGAGAATGATACAAGAAAATTATGACATGAGAGTCAACAGTCTGACTGAGGAAAATCATACCTTAAAAAGTAGACTATCTCAAATGGCAAAAGAGCCTCAAAAAAGCAATGTGGAGAAGAATGCCTTAAAAAGCCAAATTTGCCAGATGGAAAAAGCATCTCAAAAGCCCAATGAGGAGAATCATTGCTTCAGAATTAGATTGGAGCAAATGGAAGCTAATGACTTTATGAGAAATCAAGATGCTGTTAAACAGATCCAAACAAATGAAAGAATAGAAGGCAATGTGAAATATCTCATGGGAAAAACCACTGACCTGGAAAATAGATCCAGGAGAGATAATTTAAAAATTATTGGACTACATGAAAGCCATGATCAAAGTAAAAACCTAGAAATCATCCTCCAGGAAGTTCTCAAAGAAAACTGCCCTGATGTTTTAGAATCAGAGGGCAAAATAGAGCTTGAAAGAATCCACCAATCACCTCCTGAAAAAGATCCCAAACAGAAAACTCCTAGGAATATTCTAGCCAGGTTCTGGAATTCTCAGATTAAGGAGAGAATATTGCAAGCAGCCAGGAAGAAACATTTTGAATATTGTGGAAACACAATCAAGATAACCCAGGATCTGGCAGCTTCTACATGGAGGGATCAAAGGGCTTGGAATATGATATTCCAGAGGTTAAAGGAGCTGGAATTAAAACCAAGAGTCACCTACCCAGCGAAACTGAGTATCATGTTTCAGGGGAAAATATGGTCATTCAGTGGAATAGAGGACTTTCAAGCATTCTTGCTGAAAAAACCAGAGTTGAATAGAAAATTTGACATTCAGATACAAGAAGCAAGAGAAGCATGAGAAGGTAAACAGGGAAAAGAAATCATAAGGAATTTATCAAAGTTGAACTATTAACAACATTCCTACATGGAAAAACAATAATTGTAACTGATGAAACTTTTCTCAGTAGTTGAATGGAATATATATATATATAAAGGGTATACGGGCATATAAATACATAAAAAGAAAAAAAAGTAGGACATATTGTGCCACTCACAAGTTGTCTGACCCTTTACATACAAGTCACAACTTTATAGCAATTCAGTTTTTTTTTATCTGTAAAATGGGGAAGGGGATGTAATTTGGATAACATAAAGTCTAAAATTTAAAATAAATTCTAACTTTAGAAATAAAATTTTTATAAAAGAATAAATAAATTAAAAAATTAAGAAATAAATAGATAGATAGATAGATAGATAGATGATAGATAGATAGATAGATAGATAGATAGATAGATAGATAGATAGATAGATAGATAGATATACTATAGTGGTAGCCACACTGGCATACCAAGAATGGCTGCTAGCACAGGTTCTTAGATCTGCTTTTCTAAGAAAGATATCTGCTTAAGGGGTCAACAGTCTTTTTTAATTACATCCACTAGTTCAGGGGGAAAGTTAGCACCCTGAACTTCAGAGAAACTACAAACAGAGAAAATACAAGCAGAGAAATAAAGACCAACAGAAAGGGCTCTGACTGCCTGAATCAACTATACACTTTACATACATCCCTGGATCGAGAGAGCCTTTAAATTTGAGCAGTTGGGGAGTTCTGAACATAATAAGCACTCAGAATCTCAACCAGGGAATCACAAGATTCTTCTTATAAGTGAGTTCCGAAAGCAAAATACCAACTCAGAGTATATACACACTTCTCAGAGCCAGAAGGCATCACAGCCCTCTGTAACTCAGGACCGAATTAGAAATTAGCATAAAGTGTGAAAGCCTTCCCACAAGCAAGCCTCCCCTAAGCAAGTTTCCCTTAATGGACTCCACATGAGGCCTCTTGATGGGTAGGGAAGATCTTATATCCCATTAACATTACATATACAGTTGTGACTCACAAGTGAAATGGATAGATATGATCTGAGATATTATCTAAAGAGTCTAGACTACCTCATTTCCAAAGGCAGTGGTGTCAAATTCAAATAGAAACAGTGGCCACTCAACCCCACATAATATGCTATCTAGCATATTCACTTAGAAAACCATATATTATTATCTATGTTGTATTGTATGTTTTACTTATTTTGCTAAATATTTCCCAATTATATTTTAATCTGGTTCGTTGATAGCACAAAGACTTTTTGACACTTCAAACAGTTAAAAGGAATTGCTTTTCCTCCTTTGTGAGTAATAGTAGAAGTATCATTCTAGCAATGTCTGGAGTTTGAGGAGAAGGGCAGGCAGGGTCCAGTACCACTAATTTTTCCTTAAGTCTCTAAAAAGAATATTGGAGAAGAGTTATATATATGCCACTCCTCAGATATCTCTAATTTAGTAACAGGAGCCTGGGTTCATAAGGAAGGTCACTAGTTTTTTTTTTTTAAAGCAATTGTGGTTAAGTAACTTGCTCAAGGTTACACAGCCAATTATTTTGTGTGGGTGTTAAGTAGCTGAGGCCAGAACCGATCCCGGGTCTCCTGACTCATTGCACCACCTGGCCGCCCCCAGGTCACTTGTTCTTAAGGGAGAGGGTAACCCTTGCCTAATCCTTACCAACGTAGCCTCTGCCCATTAAATGTTGATCAGACAAAGGATTATTATAAATAACAAATAGTAAGTAAACTCATTTTTCCCTCGAACAAAACAGCCAATAGAAATTGGAGAAGTTTGGATTAGACTATAACACATTGAATTAGAAACTGAATTAAAATATACCAAAGAATATACGAGAGAACATGAGTTCTTCAGCTAAAAGTAAAATAAGGTCTCAGCTACCAAGGCAGAGGGAATAATCATTTTTAGGGTAGGACTATTCACAATAGACTAAAGTTGCAAGCCTGAGAGGTCAAAAGACATGGATCCCAGTCTGACATTTTAAAAGTTTATGTCTCATCTCTCTCTTTGGACAGTGTCCCCCAGGGTCCTCTATTCAAGTGTCTCTGCTGTCAACTAGGATGAGTCCCTTACACAGGTGCATAATGTGGTTCAGCATTCTGACAACCAATCAGGAGTCATATATACCTCCCTGCCCATATGCAGCACATACCACAGTACTAGCTCCTTTCCCACCATACCTATTGAATGGCAGTCACACTATATTGTTGTCATTTTATATATAGTTTTCTTAACTCTGCTTATTTCATTCTGCATCAATTCATGTAAGTCATTCTACTCTTCTCTGTGTTAATCATATTTGTCATTTCTTACAACATGGCAACATTCCAATACATTCATGAATCACCTTTTATTTAGCAATCCCCAATCGATAAGCATCTACTTTTTTCCAATTCTTTGCTATCATGAAAAGTGTTGCTATAAATTTTTTGGAATATATGGAGCCTTTTGTCATTTAACTCCTTTGGGGATATGCCTACCAGTGGAACCTCTGGGTCAGATGACCTATATATTTAATTATTTTATTTGTACAACTGCAAATTGCTTTCCAGAAAGGTCACACTTCAATTTACAGCTCCATCAACAATATATTAGTGTGCCTGTTTTTCCTACAGAATTTCTTCCAAATTTGATTATTCCCATATTTTTCATCTTTACCAAAATGTAGGATGTGAGGTAAAACCTCATGATTGTTTTTTGTTTTGTTTTTGGCATTCCTTTTACTAACAATGATTCAAAACATTCTTTTATATGGTTGCTAATAGTTTGTAATTCTTTTGAGAACTGTTTGTGCATATCTTCTGACCATTTATTTATTAGAGAATGGCTGGTTTTTTTTTTAAATTTTGTTTGTTGAGACTGGGTCTTCCTTATCTCCCCCAGATTAAAAGTGTATCAGCTACTTACAGGCCAAATGCCACTAAAGGCAGTTACTAACTGGTACAGTGGATAAAACCCTAGACCTAGAGTCAGGAAGACCTGAGTTCAAATCCAGCCTCATATATTTACTAACTGTGTAACTCTAGTAACACTTAATCTCTGCCTCGGTTTCCTTAACTATGAAATGGGTATAATAATGGCACCGACTTCACAGGGTTGTTGTGAGGATCAGATGAGATAACATTTGTAAAAAGTACAATGCCTGGTACACAGTAGACACTCTGTAAATGCTTATTTCCATTTCCCTTACCACTCTTGATCAGCATGGAAACTTTGGCAGGCTGATTCTGACATGGGCTTGTTTCTTCCTTCTTAGGCAGCTTGGTGGCCCCCTGCTCCCAGGGTCTCACTATATTAGTGCTAGACCAAGTGTGGATTCTTGATCAGCTTGGCCCACTTTACTCAGAATTCCTAAACACAGTCAATCTACCATCCTCAGCCTCTCCAACAGCAGGGATTACACACACATGCTACCTTGCCCAGATTTTTGGTTGTTTGTATTTCTGTTAGTTGTTTGCATATCTGACTGTCATATTCTTTTTTTTGTAATTTATTTTTTTTATTTTTTAGTTTACATCATTCATTTCCACAAGATTTTGAGTTACAAATTTTCTCCCCATTTCTTCCCTACCTACCACCCCAAAACAGCGATCCTACTGAATATCCCTTCTCCAATCTGCTCTCTCCCATATCTTTCCCATACACCCTTCGGCTTTCCAGTAGGGCAATATGGATCTCTATGCCCCAGTGCCTGTATATCTTATTTCCCAGATACATGTAAAATAATGATAATATGTATTTTTTAAACATTTGATTTTAAACCTTTGAATTCCAAAATTCCAAATTCTTTCCCTACCTCCCTCGTCACGCACCCTTACTGGGAAGATAAGCAATTCAATATAGGTTGTACACATGTAGCTATATGAAACATTTCCATAGTGGATATATTGTGAAAGATTGACTATATTTCCCTCCATCCCATCCCACCCTCCACTTGTTCTATTCTCTTCTTTGATCCTGTCCCTTTTCAAAAGTGGGGGCTTCCAACTTCCCTCCCCCTCAGCCTACCCTCCCTTCCATCATCCCTCCTTTCATCCCCTTCCCCCCTACTCTCCTGTAGGGTGAGATACCCTATTTAGTGTATATGTCATTCCCTCCCTAAGCCAAATTCATTGAGAATAAAGTTGACTCATTCCCTTTTGCCTTCCTGTTCTTCTCCTCCACTGTAACAGTTTTCCCTTGCCTCTTCTATATGAGATAATTTACCTCATTCTATCTCTGCCCATCTCCTCTCATTATATTCTTCTCTCACCTCTTAATTTCTCCTTTAAGTATCATCCCTTTATATTCAGCTGATCCTGTACCCTCTGTCTACATATACCTGTACACATACATACACATACTCACATATGTATTCATATACCCATATACACTCCTATATAGACATATATGTATGTATACAAACATACATATGCATACATACACACATATATACACATTTCTCTTCCCTTCAACAATTCTCATAGTGATAAAAGTTTCATAAGTTACAATGATCATTTTTTCATGTAGGAATGTCAGTAGTTCAACTTTGATAAGTTCCTTATGATTTATTTTCCCTGTTTACCTGCTCATGCTTCTCTTGTTTCTTGTATCTGAATTTCCCAAATTTTCTATTCAACTCCGGGTTTTTTTCATCAAGAATGCTTGAAAGTCCTCTATTCCATTGAATGACCATATTTTCCCCTGAAACATGGTACTCAGTTTTGCTGGGTAGGTGATTCTTGGTTTTAATCCCAGCTCCTTTGACCTCTGGAATATCATATTCCAAGCCCTTCAATCCCTCAGTGTAGAAGTTACCAGATCCTGTGTTATCCTGATTGTGTTTCCACAGTATTCAAATTTTTTCTTCCTGGCTGCTTGTAATATTTTCTCCTTGATCTGGGAATTCCAGAACCTGGCTATAATAGTCTTAAGAGTCTTATTTTTGGGATCTTTTTCAGGAAGTGATCAGTGGATTCTTTCAAGCTCTATTTTGCCCTCTGGTTCTAAAACATCAGGGAAATTTCCCTTGAGAATTTCTTGGAAGATGATTTCTAGGTTCTTTTTTTGATCATAGCTTTCAGGTAGTCCAATAATTTTTAAATTATCTCTCCTGGATCTATTTTCCAGGTCAGTGGTTTTCCCATTGAGATATTTCACATTGCCTTCTATTTTTTCATTTGTTTGGATCTGTTTAATAGTATCTTGATTTCTCATAAAGTCACTAGCTTCCATTTGCTCCTATCTAATACTGAAGGAATGATTCTCTTCAGTGAACTTTTGAGATTCTTTTTCCATTTGGCAAATTCGGCTTTTTAAGGCATTCTTCTCCTCATTGCCTTTTTGAACCTCTTTTGCCATTTGAGTTAGTCTATTTTTAAGGTGTTAATTTTCTTCAGTCAGATTGTTGACTCTCATTTTATAATTTTCTTGCATCATTCTCATTTCTCTTCCCAATTTTTCCTCCACTTCTCTTAATCCTTTTGAAGTTCCTGTATGGCCTGTAACCAGCTCATTTTTTTCTTGGAAGCTTCTGGTGCAGGAGTTCTGACTTTGCTCTCTTCCTCCTCTTCCATGCTTTGATCCTTTTTGTCCCACAAAAAGGAATCTAGAATCGGACTGCTGTGCTTGCCTTACTTCCCTCATTTGCTCATGTTGCCACTCAATTACTTGACTTTTGAGCTTTTTGCCACAGTAGAACTCTGCTACCAGAGGGAGGGGCTTTGTACCAAATCTCTGGTGTTTTCTCAGCTGCTAAAGGTATTAGTTGGGTGCCTTCTCTGAAGCCTCCATAAGCTTTGGCAAACTGGTCACACACCTCAGGACCTCCACCCTAGACTGCAATCCAGATCCAAGTAGGTTAAAGCAAGAGCAATAACCCCTCAGAATGATCACAGTCTGCAGACCAGGAGCTCTGAAGCAATCATGTGGCTGCTGATGCACAGCCCTGGTACCTCAGCTGCTTCTCCTTCCAGGGGGTAAAGGCCTGACTGCACTCATGAACTCCTGGTTCACAATGTTCACACTGGACTGACATCTCACTTTGTCCTTAGCATCTATGGGCTGATAATTCTGGAAACTGCCACAGCTGCTGGTGATCTGAAGTCACTCCTGCCAGTGGCTGGTTGTGGCCCCCCTGAGGCTAAAATATTGGGCTCTTGTGGGGCTGGGCTCAGCTCCTAACATGATGTGCTGGCCACTTCCTGCAGACCTGTTGGGCTGTCCTCATCAGGAGGTTAGCTTCTCTGTGTCATTTTTGTGGGTTCTGTAGCTCCAAAGTTTGTTCAGAGTTACCTTTTACATGAATTGGAGGAGGTGGAAGTGGGAGCCCCACAGAAGCCCTGTTTCTACTCTGCCATCTTGACTCCATCCCCCTTACTGTCAAATTCTTATCAGAAATATTGGATATAAAGATTTCTCCCAGAGTTGATAGCTTCCCTTCTCATGTTAGGCAAATTAATTTTCTTCCCATAGATTTTCAATTTCATATGCACAAAATTATCTTTTTTATTTTTTGTAATTGTCTCTATAACTTGTTTGATTAGAAATTAATTCACTCTCTACCTATAACAAAGGGCATATGATCCATTTTTCTAATTTTTTATGGTATAATCTTCACATTCCGGTCACATATCCATTTTGAATTGGCTGTGGAATATGGTGCTTTTCAAGTTTCCCAGTAGTTCTTATAGTAATTTCTTCTCAGTAATTTACATTTTCAAGTTCATAGAACATGGGGTTATTGAGTTTCATTATTACTGATACCCCTTTGTCTAGTCTGTTCTGTTGATCTACTTTTCTATTATTTAACTGGTACCGAATGGTTTTAGTGATTGCTTCTTTATCATATATTTCATGTTCTGGAATTTCTATTTCCCTTTGCCTCATGATTTCCCTTGACATATTACGTTTTATTTTTGTTTTCCCAAATGAATTTTGTTATTATTTTTTTCTAGCTCTGTAAAATATCTTTTTGGTAACTTGATTGGTATGGCGTTAAGTATGTAAATTAAAATTGACAACACTGTGATTTTTATTATATTGACATGACCCAGACATGAGCACTGAATATTATTTCAAATACATACGTTGTTCTTTATTTCTTTAAGGACAATCTTTTAAATGAATTTATGTAAATAATAAGTGTGTTTTGATAGATTAATCTCCAAACATTGTATGCATTTTGTAGTTATTTTGGATAGGACTTCCTTTTTGTGTTATTGCCTTCTGGATGATGATGATGGTGCTATGTAAATAGTGGGCTTGTATTTTCATCTGAAATCTCACTGAAACTATCAATTGCCTCAATTGCTTTTTTTTGGTTGATTACCTAGGATTTTCAGCAAATAAATACTTTTGTTTGTTTTTCCCCCTTTTGTCTTTAATTTCTTTATCTTGTCTTATTGTTCTTGCTAGATGTATAGCAAATATAAATAGTAGGGAAATGGGGGATCTTTGCTTCACTTCTGTATTTGTTGAGATGGCCTCTAGGGCATCCCTGTTGTATATAATTCTTTCTGTTGCTAAGTATCTACAAACATGACTGTGAGATCAGGTTTCTGAGATGATGGATGTGAAAGCCTTTTATTTGGAGAATATGAAATGCAGAACAGATGTTTTAGATGATTATATTTAAGGATGATCACAGATTCACATCATTTGAGAGTTAGTAGGGTTGTCAGGAGTCATCTAGTACAATTCAATGGACTGACACACACCACTGACCTTCTGGGAGCAGCTCAGATCTTGCTTGTTGTTGAATTGAGAGGGAGACACCTTTGCTCTCTTCAGCTCTCTTACTCAGCTCCTCTTTCTCTACCTCTTTTTTCTCATCCTTCTTTTCACCACTCAGCACCACAATTTTCTTCTCACTTTCTTCATCTCAAATTCAAGTCTTATTTTTTCTGTGTGATATGAGGGAGAAAGGGAAAAAGCAGGTTTCACCAAGCCCCCCAGGTTGATTGGCAGCAAGGCAGAACACTGTTTATACTTAGAGGATGGATCTCCTATTGTCCAGGTGTAGGGTTATTTCTTAGAAGAAAGAAGAAGTGTATATTGTTGTCCAGTCATTTTCAGTCATGTCCAATTTTTCACGATCCCATTTGTGGTTTTCTTGGCAGACATTGGAATGAGTTGACATTTCCTTCTCCATCATTTTATGGATGAGGAAACTGAGAAAAACAGAGTTAAGTGAATTGTCTAGCATCATACAGCTAGTTAAGTATCTGAGGCTGGATTTGAACTCAGGTCTTCCTGATTCCACACCAGCACCTTATCCACAATGCTACCTAGCTGCCTGTGTCAAAAGAAACAAAACAAAAACCTGTTTTCTTTCTTCTGAGGGCAATTTCTTCTTTCTTTCTCTATAACAAGCTGGTTGTTTGATGCCATCAAGCCATCCACTCCAGAACCAGGTACTTCACACGTGTCATCCTGACACACTGATGCAATCATTTCTTAGTAGTGATATGTGGCCAGAATGGGCAAATTGCATGCCCACCACAGGAAAATATTTCTTTTTGCTTAAGGGGCTTGGAGAGAACCTGGGGAAAGAGCATTTTAGCATTCAAATACTGAACATGTGATCTATACAAAGACTAGGTATCCACTGACAGAGATCAACTACAAATGGAAATAAATTATTTATTCTCTGAATTCCATTATGACTTTCCCAAATAGAATCTCTCAGACTCAGGGAACATGAGAGAAGGCCCCAGAAAACCACAACAGAGGCATTGTGGGTAATGACAAAAGAATAAAATAGTGATTTTTTTTAATGGGTCAGCATCTTCTGAAGACCTCTGATGCTCTTAGGATTTATGAGATGTAGTGTTTTTCAGTAGAGGGAACATTAACTAGTGAGGACGTCAGGAAACTTAGGTTTTCGACCTGACTTGGCCACTGATTTACTGAGTGACTTTGGGAAAGTCTTTCCTCCCCTCTGAATGTTTCCTCTTCTGTACAATGGAATAATAACTCTTGTCAGAGAGTGGTGAGGGGGAAAATGAGAGAAAGATGTGAAAATGATTTGTAGCCATTAACTACTAGACACAAGACAAGTCAACAAGGATATTTAGATGACC
The DNA here is from genome assembly GCF_028583685.1 of Petaurus breviceps papuanus. Taxonomy (NCBI): domain Eukaryota; kingdom Metazoa; phylum Chordata; class Mammalia; order Diprotodontia; family Petauridae; genus Petaurus; species Petaurus breviceps. Next base: position 26,559,112 of record NW_027185694.1, on the reverse strand, counting down.
ACCATGTGCCAGTAAATAGACACTTTGTTTCCTTTTTTCCTGGAACATTCTTACTATGTACCAGGCACTGGGCTGAGGGCTGGGAGTACAAATAGAAGCAGAAAGTCCTTGCCTTGAGAAATGAAAAGGAAAAAAATAAAGCATAAAAGTGAACTAAAAAGGTTGGGGGAAGGAGGAAGTCTGGGAGGAGACACAGCAGGGTAGCCTGGAGAGGAATGAAGACATGGGATATTGGAGGTTCTAGGTGAAACCAATCAAAAGGAGGGGCCATAGGGGTAGAAGGTAACTTCTGGGACTGGAGTGAGTTTCCAGAGTCAGGAGTGCAACCATCTTTGTTAATATTGTTAAAAATCCATTAATCAACAAGGATTAATTGAGCTTCCTTGGATATCTAGACCTGTTCTTGATTATACTATGGGAGAGACAAGTGAATTCCTCACCTAGGGGAGAATATAGACAGTTGACTATTTTTATCATGTTCTCATTTTGTTAGATGGAGTTCAGATGGAAATAACCCTGGAAAATTTCTCTATCCTGCTATTATTCCTTGATATTAACTAGTCAATAAGCATTTATTAAACACTTACTATATGGTAGGCAATGTGTGCTAAGTGCTGGGGATACAAATAGAAGCAAAAAAGACAGTCCCTGCCCTCTAGGAGTTTATATTCTCATGGAGAAAGATGAAACATAAAAGGAAGCTAAAAAGTAGAGGAGAAATATTTTGGGGGGCATGATAGAGAAAGAAACATGGAGAACCAGGAGCCAGAACTGGGGAGGAATGAAAAAGTAAACATGGCCAGCCTGGGGATCCTTTCTTTAAAAAGGAGAACCAAACAGTCTGAGGAAGGGTCAGCAGGGGAGAAGACTCTGGCAGTGTGAGAAGACTATTGGGCTTTTTCTAATTGAATAAAAGTATTAGAATGTGGGCTCATTTCCTGTAGGCTCACTGAAATTATTTTGGGACAACTTCAATAGCAGGAAAGATGACAGGGGTGATTTGGAGGTCATCCTCTTCCCATACACACACACATATATATAATTTCTTCCATTAAGTCTTTATATTTTGAAAGCTTTCTATTCCCAGTAGTTTAGATTATAAGTATTCTGTAGGGTGACATCTATTAAGAAAAATTGTTCTTAAATTTCTATGACTCTTTGTTCTCACTCACATGATAGTGTATTCTATGACAATGATTTAATTCCACTACAATTTATTTGTTGAATTCTCAAGGATATTCAACTCCTTTATTTGTGATGTGGGAATTTGTCATCCAATCATGAAAGGACAATAAGGCTCAGGTATCTAATTCTGACCACCCCATTGGGTCTTTCTAGGCTATATCTTACTGCTTGGGCATTTTCTGTCATTTCCTTTGTAATCAGCATCCATTAATAAGTGTGAGCTCCTTAAGGATAACCATTCTGCAATTTTTAGTGGTGATGACCTGGGTCTTTATTGCTACCATAGTCTCTTCTGTTTCTGTAAGCAGATACACAAGGAAGCTATTTATTTAGCACCTACTTGCATGTCATCATTCTTATTGCCATACTTAAAGTTATTAATCCTTTATGATTCATAAACTACTTTTAAATCTGTTACACAATTTGATCCTTATGATGTCCCTATGATGAAGGCAAGGTGGCAAAAGAATCACAAAATTACAAAATCTCAGGATTATAAAGGGGAAGTCATTTCAGCCCACAGTGGAATAAGAATTCCTTCTGCACCCTACTTGATAAATGGTCATTCCATTTCTTCCCTAAGACCTCCAGCAATAATAGTTCACCCACTTTTGGATAGCCCCTAATTGTTTAGGGCTCCTAAATCTGTTTCTTCGAAACTTCTACCCATTCTTCCCAGCTGTGCTTCCAGGGGCCAAGGAGAACAAGTTTAATCCCTCTTCTCCAAGAGAGACCTTTAAATACTTGAAGATAGCTGTCCTATCCCCTCCAAGTCTTCTCTTTATGATCATGAGATTCTTTAGCTAGATTGGACACTCTCTTTTGGATACTCTCCAGATTATCAATGTCCTTAAAAAGTGATGTTCCAGACTGAACACAGTTCTCTATCGTAGTGAACAGGGTAGAAGGCACCCAAGATCCCATTGACTTTTTTGGCTGATGTATTATGCTGACTTATAAAACTTGCTGTTCACTAACTATCACCTTCCCTTACACACACACACACACACACACACACACACACACACACACACACACA
>NW_027185694.1:26494455-26556878 GCF_028583685.1 Petaurus breviceps papuanus | reverse complement strand
ACACACACACACACACACACACACACACACACACACACACACACACATCTTTTCCAGATATAGACATTCTTCCCTATCTTGTGCTTGTAAAGTTAACTTTTGAGCCCAATGAACCTATGTAGAACTTTATGTTTATCCTCATTAACTTCCATCATAATAGAATCAGCTCAACAGTCTAGCCTGTTGTGATCTCTTTTGGGTACTATGTCATTTGATATCCCAATTATCCTTCCTAGTTTTGCATCATCTTTAAATTTATAAATGTGCTACTTGTGTCTTTCCCTAAAACAAATCATTGATAAAAATGTTCAGTAGCATAGAGTCAAGAACAGATCTCTTTAGAGACTTCCGTCCAAGTTGTCATTAGATCATTAATGATTACTCTTTGGATCTGGCCATTCATTTAGTCCTGAATAGGCATACCTGTCCTGTTGTGTAGCTCATATCTTACTATTTTGAATGTAGCATGGTAGAATTGGTGAAATATTTTTCTGAAATCTAAGTAAACTATACCTACAACATCTTCCTGAACTTCCAGTCTTCTTTTTCATGCTCAGTCATTGTATTTTAAAACATAAAAAAACATTCTTAACTCCAGAAATACAAAAAGGCTGAATTTGGCCTTCAGGCAGTAATTTTTCTGACCCCTATATTAGAAAAAAGAATAACAAAAGAGAAAAAAGAAACAAAAACCCAATGAAGCTCCACATTTTATATAGAATTTCATGCCTACATTGCCCCAGCTCTGCAGAAAAGGGAGGAAGGTACATTCTCATTTCTTCTCTTTGGAGCTAAGCTGGGTCATCATAATTTTGTAACATTTAGTTTCCATTGTTTTATAAACATTCTTTCCAGTGACATTATTATTGTCATTGTGAATATTGTTTCCTGGTTCCACTTATGTGTCAACTCATATGTATCATCCCAGGTTTTTCTGTATTCATCATATTCATTGTGTTTTATGGTGCAATACATTTAGGTACAAAATTTTTTCGTTACTCCCCATTTAATGGGCACCTGGAGGCCAGCTCCAGTCATCCTGATCTATATCTTGCCACTGGTCCCAGACAGCTCCGGAAAAGAAAGTGAGGCTGGTGAGTTTGCATAACTCTGCCTCACTTAGACCCAGTTTACTTGCAAGTCATGGCATCACCTTCCTGATGTCAAGGTCCTCTTCAAGACAAACAACAACGAGCACATATTTTATTTTTAGTTATTTGCCATTACAAAAAGTGCTGCTATATAAGTTTTATGGTGTATGTGAGACTTCTTTTTATTACTTATCTCCTTGAATATGTCTAGCGGTAGGATCTCTAGATCAAAGAATATGGACATATGAATGGCAAAGAACTGGAAACTAAGAAAGTACCATCAGCTGGGGAATGGCTAAATAAAATATGGTAGATGAATATAATGGAACACTATTACACAAGTTGATGTAAGAGACAGTTTCAGTGAAACCTGGAGAAACTTGTATGAACCAAATCAGAGTGAAGAGACCAGAACCAGGAGAACAATTTACACATAGCAACGTTATAAAAATGAACAACAGAAACCCTTGAAAGACTTAAAAACTCTCTATGTTTTAGATATCAGATCCTTAGCATGACTTATTCTTAGCTTTGAGATGTTTACTCCCTCCCTATCCCTTTAATAATGGATCCTAGAGTGGTTTACAGATTCTATTCTCTTCCCTTTGTGAGTATTAGGATATTTCAGAGCTATTATTGCAATTTTGGCAAAGGGCAGAAAAGACACCCAGGGCAAGCAATGCATCATTTGCCTTCAAATAACACTTTTGCAAACAAACTCAATTGATCAGGGAAATGGGAGCAGAATTGGGTAGAAATATAAGGGAAGTGAGCTGGGATACAGTCTCTGGGGGCTGTTTGGTAGTTTCCTAAATTAATTATTCTTTCCAACCAGGTGCTAAACTCAATTGTTTCTTTGCATATGAAAAAGTTCAAGTGTTGTTGGTGCCCTGGGACAAAGCCCCAGGCACCCTACCTTATCACAGCTCTGTAACCAGTTCTGGAACCCCTCCTTCATTTACCAGGACTTTTCAAAGATCATTCATGGCTCCTCTTCCATGCAGAACCTCTCCTCAACACCAGAGCTGTCATTCTCTGTCTTACCTTATTATTACTTCAGAAAACACACCTAACTTTCTTTCCTTTGCTTTACCAACTTCCTTCACCTCCTTAGACTTTGAATTCTCCCCAATTTCCTCTCCATGAGTGTCAGTCTCTGGTTTTCTTCACAATTATAAAACCCTCTCAATCTTCTTTACTCTTGCTTCTACTTCTTCCTTTTTTTCACTGAAAATCCTTCTTCTCCATCCTCCCAGACTGGAAGTAGATTCTCTTGTCATCCTGATTTTACAAATGAGTAAACCAAGGCCCAGAGGAATGAAGTGACTTGACCAAGGTCACAGTTGATGTGACCTAAGACTAATTGCTTCTCTCTGCAGTTAGTGACAAAGATGGGGCTAAGATTTCTATGACTTCAGGGATCTTTCCAAAATACACTCCCAACCACCCAAACAACACAAAACTGTGCAATTAAGTGATAGGTTTTATAATAGCTGTAGAATGGGGGCGGCCAGGTAGCACAGCAAGTAAGAGCACCGGCTCCAGTGTTGAGAAGACCTGGAGATCGAATCCCGGGCTCAGACGCTTAGCACCCACCCAGAAACACCTGGCCGTGTAACCTTGAGCAAGTTACTTAACCCCAATTTCTTAGGGGCGGCCAGGTGGCTCAGCGAGTAAGAGTACCAGCTCCAGTGTTGGGATGACCTGTAGATCGAATCCCGGGCTCAGACACTCAGCACCACACTCAGAAATAACTGGCCGTGTAACCTTGAGCAAGTTACTTAACACTGATTGCTTAAAAATACAAAAAAAAAAATAGCTGTAGAATGTCCAACAGGCTGTTGTTAGATTATCAGAGGTATTTGATGGTTCAGTGGATGAAGTGCTGGGCTTGGAACCAGGAACACCCGAGTTCAAATTGAGTCTCACACATTTGCTAGCTGTGTGACCCTGGGCATATCACTTGACCTCTTTTTGGCCCGAGTTTCCTTAATTGTAAAATGACGAAAATAATAACATCTATACCTTACAGGATTGTTGTAAAGATTAAATGAGATAATGATTGTAAAAAGTGTTTGGCACAATGCCTAGCATGTAGTGGATATAATAGAAATACTTATTTCCTTTTCTTCCTCTTCTGAGAAAAGACAGATCCCTGGAAAGGTCAGAGAGGCTTCCTAGAGGAGAGAGTCATTGGTACCTTAGTAGGAAAGTTTGTAAGGGAGAAAAGGCTATAAAACCAGAGTTGAGCCATATTGGGCAGGGTTCTTAATTCATTAGAAGGATTAGGATTTTGGACTCAGTCCTTTAGGCAATGTAAGGCCTTTAACATTTCCTGAGCAGGAGACTGATGTGCTGGAAGTTTTTTTTAGGAAAATTATCATTTGGGCCCATAGGGTGCCTCAGAGGGGCTCAAGCAGTGGTTAGACTAAGGGTCTCTGAAGTGCACTTTTAGGCCCTTTATGCCTGGTTTCTTGGCAAGAAATGATTTTCTTTTTTTTTTTTAACTCCTTTTTTTGGCTTTGTGGAGGGCAATTGGGTTTGATTTGCCCAAGGTCACATGGCTAGTAAATGTTAAGTGTCTGAGGCCAGATTTGAACTCAGGTCCTCCTGACTCCAGGGCCTGTGCTATATTTACTGAGCTACCTAGCCACCCCAGCAAGAACTGATTTTCATGACTGTGAGAGGGAGATCACAGAATCTCTGAATTAAGTAGGGCCTCAGAGGTTATCTAACCCAATCTGTACCTGAATCAGGAATTCCTGCTACAGTGTCTCCAACAAAGTCATGAAGCTTTCACTTTTAATGAGAATGGGGAACTCATCAACTCATTATGCAGTCCATTTCACTTTTGGACAGCTTTGATGGGGGTACATGACTCCTTAGCTGATGGGTAAGCTGATGTTTGGGTGAGTGAAGCTCTAAGATATTAGGGCAGCCAGTCAATAGTTTCAATGGGAGACATCCCTGTGACCTAGGGGCCTTTCCTTGGGGAGTAATAGATTTGGAAATAGCATCTTCCCCAGGTCCATTGACACTCTCTAATTAATCCCCAAATACATACTCTACATATACTTGTGTATACATGGGATACATAGTATGTAGTGACCTTTCCTCCCTCTGAGTCTCCCCATCTCCAAAATCGTGTCTGTATCCCTTGCCCTCCAGTTTTACTTACCAAATATTGCCTGGTATCAGAGTTTTTGTAGCCACCATTGTCTTGACTCCTCTACTAGGCATGAAGTCCCTGAGGGCAGAGGTTGTGTCTAACTCATCTCTCTATCTTTCCTAGTTTCCGAGACAGGGTCTCACACACAGCAGAAACTTACTAAAGAGTTGTTGAAATGAATGAATAAAGATGAATGTGCATGTGTGTATGAGCAATCCAATTAAATGGTCTATTTGATCTTACTTAAGAAACTTCACTTGCAATTAAGAGGCAGATTAGAAACCCAGCCCAGCTTGGAGGCCAGCACAACAGTGAGGAAGGATCCCTCTACTTGGAATCAGAAGTCTTGGGTTTGAATTCAGGCTCTGCAACTTAGTGACAATGGGTCTTTGAGTAAGTCATTTTGCTTTTCTGCTCTCTTTTTCCTTATCTGTAAAATGGGAGTGACATACTACCTACTTTACAACATTGTCCTAGAGATCAAATAAGAACACTTTATAGGTAGGTTTTGTAGCGTACTCTGTCAATAGGAGATCTTTTTCCCGTTAAATATAAAAAAAACTCATATGCAGCACATCTTATGTGAATCCCACTCAGCTTGACTATTTACCCAGGTTTAAGAAGCAGAGGAAGCAAGAACCACAGTATGTCATGACACACCCGACAAGACAGAAGATTTCTTGGCCCTACCACATAGAACCCAAGGAAGCCAGGTGGGAAATTGCCCAGGATTAAAAGTGGTGGTAACAAAGGGCACGGCGCCCTGATTGAGCACCTGTCTTGATGATGACGTTGGGCTCTTTGAATCATATCAGTTGCCATGAGACTTTGGTGTGAACATATGCAGTACAACTATACATATAAACTCACAATATGTACAGTCCAAGTTCATAGGCAGTTACAGGCGTGCAGCCACACCCAGAAACACATGTTCCTCTTTTCTGCCCACATTAGCATTTGATTGTGACTTCTCCATTACCATCTACTCATGTTCCTGGACCTCTTTGTATATTTTACTCTCTCATGCTAATCTGGCTCTGCCTCTATCCATCCATTAACTTCTTTCATTGTTCAATACTCAGAGGCTTCTCCATCACTCTGTATCCTAATAAGCTATTTGATCTAATGGCTTGTTCAATCATACTTAGGAAACTTCACTTGGAATTAAAGAGGCAGTTTAGAAATGCTAGGAGTTTAAGCCAGTCTGGAACCCGTTCAAAGGATCAACAAAGACCAGACTAGAGATTAGCCCAGAACACAGTTTAGCCAAGTCCAATCTAGAGAATAACTCCAAGTCCAGCCTATTCCAGCTTGGTCCAAACCAACCTAGAGAATATGTCAGAGCACAACCCAGAATGCATCCTAGTCTAGAGAATAATTTGTGACCCAGCCCAGAGCTAAAACCAGTGTTTATCTCAACCTAGAGAATACCCCACAGTCCAGACCAGAGACAAATTTAGTCAAGCCCAATTTAGAGGATAATGCAAAGCCTAGCCTAGATCCCAGTTTAATCTAGCTTTGCCCAAACCAGTTTAGAGAATATCATAAATTCTAATTCAGGCTCTATTCCGAGTTAGAAAATAGCTAAGGCTCATCCCAGAGCTAAAGTCAGTGCTCAGACCAATCTAAAGGACAACTCATAGACAGCTCTGGCCTTGAGGATAGCTAGAGTTATCCTCAACCTAGAACAGCTCGGTCAAGTTCAGTCTAGAGACTAGCCCAGAGTTCAATCCAAGATCTAGCCCAGTCTAAGGAAGAGACCACAGACCAGACTGATAGCTATGAGAAATAGACCTAGCCCAGAGTGAGGGCTAGTTAGTGTCTATTCAGAGCCCAGCTCAGACTAGACTAGAGTCTGGCTCAGTCTATTTGGAAGAATACCCCAGAGTCCAGATTGACTCAGCCCAGTCTAGTGTAGACCATTGTGCAGTCAAGTCTAGAGAAGAATTTGAACCCGAGGCTGGTCCAACTTAAAACAATAGATGGGACCAACCTAGTACAGCTTGAAATTCATTTTATATATACAGTGAAATCTTTCATTAATTCTTACCCCCAAAGGATAGGAGGTAATAGCATATGGACAGAGATGAAGTATGAACCAGGGCTGGTTTGAAAAAAAAAAAGCAGATCCTTGTTGGGGGTTTAGGGAATCAAAGGTGGAGCAGAAGAATCTGGATCAGACAATGTCAGAGGCAAAGGAAAAATATTCTCATACCAGTTAACTAGATTGTGGGGGTCTAAGTACAGCTGTATTTGCATAAAAATTAAAGAGGCAGGTAGAATGGGAATATGGTAGGGTGGAAAGACTCCTGCACTGGAGAAGAGATGCAGATGCTAGCTTTTATTTGGTCACTAATGAACAGTGTAATCTAGGGCAAATCACTGATGCACTCTGAACATTAGTTTTCTCTGAAAAATGAGGGTGTTGGACTATATCCAACTCTGAAGTTCTGGGGTAGATCTAGGAAGAAAAACTAGAAACAAGAAATCCCATGTAGGGATGTGAGCCCAACCGGCAATTTAGCATACCCCATTTAGGATTAAGGGCTTTCGCTAGCGACTTAGCAGGGGAGAGTCACAATCTCCTTCAGCTGTGGCTATTGCCAAAACTTTTGTAAATGTTGAATGTAACACACTAATTTCTACTTCTCTCCATTATTTGGCAATAATTTAATTTTGACTGTCTAATACACCTAATTTAGGGGCACAGTACAGGGAAGAATCTGGCTATTAGTACCAGGCTTGTTTTTTTCTCCATGGAGGGACAGGGAGAGGAATGACCTTACCATGGGCATGCTTTGGATATGCCTAAAAGCAGGTTCCTTTTTCAAACAATAGTTTTTCCTGCAACTAAAGTCCCCATTTTACAAATGAGACAACTGACTCACTGGCAGATAAAAATGACTTTGCCAGAGTGACATCTGAAGAAATGCTGGAATTGATTTGAACCCAGGCCCACTGATTCAAAAGAGTGTTGTTTATTGGGAGGAGTTGGTAGGAAAGTTTTTTTGGGAAGGCTGACGTATGGGTCAGATTGAATTATTCTGTCTCATGTCCCCCCCAGTTACCTTGTATTTATTTATTTGTCTACCTTTTATTTCCTTAATAGAATCCATTTTTCTTGAGAGTAGAGTATTTTTTGTCTCTCTCTCCAACAAGGTGCATTTATTAAGCAGTTACTGTATGTGAGGTACTTAGTAAGTACTTAATAAATATTTGTGATGGGAATAAACTTTAATAATATATCATTAAAACAAATCTCTCCCTTCTTTGGATTGAAGAAGGAGAAAGCCTCAATTCCCTAAGTGACTCCTAATAACTGGCATTTAGAAAGTATTTTAAGGTTTGTAAGGTACTTTACATATATTATCTCATTTCATCCTCACAACAACTCTGTGAGGTACTATTATTATCTCTGCTTTATAGATGAGGAAGCTGATGCTAACAGATATTACATGGTTTCCTCAATATCACAAAGCTAGAAAATGTCTGAGGAGGCATTTGAATTCAGGTCTTCTTGATTGAGACATGTATACTATCCCCTGTACCAACTAGATGCCACATAATACATATACAAATTTAAAACAAGCTGCCTCACAACTATCCACAAATAACACAGTCTTATAGTCTCTGCATGCTTTGTTCAATTATGTGGTTTATGCTACGCAATTTTCTGTGAGACTTCCTGATATTTTCACCAGAACCACTGATGGATATATATGTTATTTTCATGAAGATTTTATGGAGAAATGGATAAAAAACCTATGATTCAATAGCTTCTGATGTCTTATCAGTTGCCTATTTGGGTAATAACATCTGTTATCTTTTCTATTCCTTTTGAAACGTTGACCACTGAAATGTCTAGAAAACCTGTATGCAGTTTAAATAATGTCACCTAATTCTTTCTACATATAGTTGGCCAAGTCCAGTTGTTCTTTCAAGCTTAATATTCTTAAATGTCCTTATTTTTTATTTCATCCTATAATGCATTGGGTGATAAGGGTGTTGAATTCAAATGTGGTTGTTCTCTGGTCACTGAGAGTGAAAATGAGAGTGCCATCAGAATGCTGGTAGATCTGTTGAATTTCACATCTATTTGTTCTCTTCCTTTCTGTTTCATCTATGACTTGAGACAGGTCATCAAGACTTTCCAAAAGCTGCAGGCACACATGCATGCATGCATCTACACACATGTGATATGCACACAACATGAATGGATACAGACACACACACAAAATCATCCAGATAACCCTACTGCCCAGATCTGTGCTGCTGTAATGTGAAGGGGGCTTATCTCCCTCTCTTGCTCTAGTTTCTCCCAAAATACATAGCTTTGACACCACAGTAACAAGGATAGTTTAAAGAAAAGCAGTCCAGGGGTCCAGGCTTTTCCCGGCTTTGGAGGTTGTCGATGAGCAGCCTCAGAGAAGAAAAGAGCCTTAAGCTCTCAGTAGGATTATTGGTAGCAGCCTTCCTACTTCATGTCTCAAATACTTTTGTCTCCCTGACAATGTTTACACCAACAAGGCCTGAGCTACACACACACACAGGCAAACATTCATCACTTTACTGAGGTCAAGAAACCCAGTTTTGGATAAGAACTCACTATTTCACAAAACCTGCTGGGAAAACTGAAAGGCAGTATGGCAAAAAGGAGGCACGAACCAACATCTTATACCGTACACCAACATAAGGTCAAAAGGGGTACATACGTGATTTAGACAAAAAGGGTGATACTATAAACAAATTAAGGGAGCAAGGAATGCTTTACCAGTCAGATCTATGAATAAGAGAAGAATTTAAAACCAAATGAGAGAGAGGGTATTATGAGATGCAAAATGGATAATTTTGATTATATTAAATTAAAAAAGTTTTTCACAAACAAAACCAATGCAACCAAGATTAGAAGGAAAGGAGAAAGCTGGAATTTTTTTTCATAGCAAGTGTCCCTGATAAAGGTCTCATTTTTCAGATATATAGAGAACTGAGTCAAATTTATAAGGATACAAGTAATTTCCCAATTGAAAAATAGTCAAAGTATATGAACATGTAGTTTCCAGGTGAATAAATCAAAGCTATCTGTAGTCATATGAGCAAATGCTTTAAACCACTATTAATTAGAAAAAATGCAAATTAAAACAACTTTGAGGTACCGCTTCACACCTATAAGATTGGCTAATATGTCAGAAAAGGCAAATGATAAATGCTGGAGAGGATATGGGGAAATTGGGACATTCAAGCACTGTTGGTAGAGTTGTGAACTAATCCAATCATCTGGAGAGCAATTTGGAACTATGACCAAAGGTCTACAAAACCAGGTGTACCCTTTGATCCAGCAATACCAATACTAGGTCTTTCCAAAGAGATTTAATCAAGGGGAAAGGATCTATTTGTACAAAAATATTTATAGTAGCTCTTTTTGTGGTGGTACAGAATTGGAAATTGAAGGGATGCTATCAATTTGGGAATGGCTGGAAAAGTTATTGTATATGATTGTAATGTATTACTATTGAGCTATAAGAAACAACAGCAGGTAAATTTCAGAAAAACCTAACGAATTCATGCAAAGTGAAGTCAGTAGAACCAGAAGAACATTGTATATAATAATAGCAAAATTGTATGATGATCAACTGTGAATGACTTAGCTATTCTCAACATTGCAATAATCCAAGACAATTCCAAAGTACTCATGATGAAAAATACTATTCACCTCCAGAGAAAGAACTGATGGAGTCTGAATGCATATCAAAGCATACTATTTTTCATTTTTTATTTTCTTTATCTTTTGGTCAGTTTTCTTTTACAGCTTAAGTAATATGGAAATATGTTTTGCATGATTAACCTATATAAAAGTAGTTACCATTTCAGGAAGGGGAAGAGAAGGGGTGGAGAGAGAGAATTTGGAGCTCAAAATTTTTAAAGATGAATGTTAAAACTGTTTTATATTTAATTGGGAAAAATAAAATACTATCCAAAAAAAGATCTAGTTTTGAATTCTGACTCTGCTCCTATGTCATTCATAAAATAGGAATGATAATAACCATTCTATCTTAACCTTACATGGCTGTAGCAAGGAAAATGCTTTGTAAACCAAAAAACACCATAAAAAGTCATTCTTATTTCAGCCACTGAATCTCCAAATTGGTGGAGTCTGATTGGCTAAGATTTTTCTTTTTCCAGGTTAGGCCCTTATAATGTGTCCTAAGACAGACTGCTGAAGCATGAAACCATGAGAAAACATGTGCCTTTTTTTCTTTGCAGTCAAAAAGAAAGAGATAAGATTTTTTAAAAAACCCAGTAAAGATATTTGTGGGGGAAAAATGGTTTTGTACATAGAACATAACATTATAAACTCAAGACAATTTATAGACAAAAAAGTTAACTCCCACATCTATCACCCATCTCTGCAAAAAGTTTATATGGAACATCCATCCAGTCAAAACTGGCATACTTTCTCCTTCAAATATCATCCAGGTTTTTCAAAGGTGATTTCTGGACTGCATGTTTGTCTTGGAATGTCCTCAGAAGTTTCTGTCATTGATTAGATGACAGGATAAAACCCCCAGAGTCCATTCAAATAGAAGGGGAAAAGAAAATGGGTGAAAGCTATAAAGCTATTTAAACTTCCTTTCCTTCCCTTGGCCTTCTCAGAAACCTCCCGAACCTCCAAAGTTTCCTTGACCTCTGCCACGGAAACCCCCTTCACTTACTATTTACTTGGCCGCTGAAGCCATTGGGCTTGGTCCAACATAGAGTTACAACCCAGAGTTTCCATCTTCCTTTCTTCCGTGGCCTCTTCTCAGTTTTAGCATCTTCTTCTGAGTAGAAATCCACAAACCAAATCATTTAGATGCCTCTGTCTCCCTATCTGTGCTTATCCTGGCACCCAAAGAGGCATGAAATGAATCTTTCGATGTTTCTTCTGTTGCGTCTTTGGACAGACCTTTAACAAACAACATTTTGTAAGACTTTCCTTGGTATTGCATTAGCTTTCTTCTGTCCCTTCAGCTCCCAGATAGATGGCTCTGCCTTCAGTTTCTATTTTGTTATAAGAATTTAAAGCTTCTTCTGCATCTTCCACAGGAACAAATTCAATGAACACATAATTTTTAGGTCATCCTTCATTGCTCCTGTGCAAGCACTTCTGCAGACTTTCTTTAGTGGCATTGTAGACAACGTTATTCAGCACCAGCATCGTTGAGTCTTTGACTTGCTGCTGTTGCTACTCCAGAAATTACTCTTCCCACCTCTTGAGTTTCCTTGTCCTTGACTTTTCTTCCCTGTATAGTCCAGAATGAGGAACTGACCATCAATCTCAGCCTCCTGTTTGTTTGCTTATATCTTAAATTCAATGTAGGCAATTTATTTGGGAGTCCCTTACTTGGTGTAGACCAGTCTGGCCTCAATAGCATCTTTAAACACTTCATTGAGCTTCTTCTGAATTACTGTATATGGCAGAGTGTTCTTGCATCTTGATCTTTCTTGTTCTCTTTTGCTTACTCCAGCTTCATTCTAGAGTCAAGCACTTTGGAGCAATTGAGTTCCAAGGCCTTGAGCATGTCTTCAGCAGATTAAAATTCCATGTAGCCAAACTTCCTGGTGGTGCCAATGAGCATGTTCACAATAGTAAGGTGTTTTTTTTTTTCAAAGAATTCTATGATGCCATTTTTTAAAGCTCAGAAGTGGTTTTGTCAAAGTCCAAATCAGCAGCCAAGAAATTGAAATGTGTAGATGTTTTAGTTTCCAGTTTCTGTTTCTTGGCTTTGGGAATTTTCTGTTTGCCCATTTCCTTTTTCCTCTTTCCTGGTGCTTCTTTGATGGGTCCTTCTTCCTCCTCCTTATCTCCTTCCTCCTTGTCTTCATCTTCTTCCATATCATCTTCATCGTCTTACTGTTCCTCTGATTCCTTGACTTTCCCAGAAGCAGCCTTCCCTTTGGCAGGTGCTATATCCATAGGGTCCTGTTCAAAGTTATCCTTATAGCCTTCATCCTCATCACTATCATTTTTCTCTTCATCCTCATCCTCCTCATCCTCAGGGTCTGGTTTGGCCAGAGCTGTTTCCATTTTTGTGGCATTGGGTGGCTTAGATTCTTCATCCTCCTCATTTTTGCTGCCCTCTTTTCAGGTTCACTGTCCTCTTTCTTGGCATTCTTTCCATTTTGCTTCTCCACCTTTTGGGATGTGTTCTGCTTTGGCTAGAGTGGCTCCCTTCTTGCATGGTGTAGTCACTTTCTTGACTGGGACCACGGCCTTTTTTTTATTAGGAGTCAGGACTGCTTTCTTTGCACTTGTGGAGAAAACACCACCTTTTTTGGCTGGTGGTACCTTCTTTGCTGGTGTAGCCACAACCATCTTGCCATTCTCAGGGTCTGCAATCTCTTCTCCACTACTTTCTTTTGATGTGTCCTCATCCTCAATGTCTTCTATCTCCTTCGGGGGAGGGGACATTTTCTTTGACTTGCTTTGATTTTTAGCAGCTTTCCTGAGCTTCACCATGGTGCTGGCATGGAACTAGGAAGCAGAGGGTACAGACCCATCAGCAGAAGCCCAGGCATTGTTGGTGGCAGTTGAGATCATGGCATCCACAAGCAGCTTTTTGCTGGCAGAGACTGAGACAAAAGCTTAGCTGAGATTTTAATCCTTGTTGAGAGAACTTGATTTCAAATAAAAATTTAGAATCTACAAAACAGATACATTAGATGAACATATTTATGGTACCATAAATAGGAATTTCCTTCCAGGCCAAATACCAAAATTGACCCCTGAAGCAAGCAGTATGAAGAGTAAGTGCTTTCGTGTGTGTGTGTGTGTGTGTGTGTGTGTGTGTGTGTGTGTGTGTGAAGGAACTGGGGTACAGGAAGAGCAGTAACCTATGACGGGGAGATAGGAGCCCCTAGACACTGGCACAATTTACTTCTGGGAAGGCAGCCAATCAGAAGTGAGAAGGGAACAAGGTTAAAAAAAAAAGAGGTTGCCTCCATTTGCCATCTGACAGCTTTCTATTATAACTAATCGTTCCTGTTAATAAGGTGCTGAGCTCTAGTCTTTTTATCTTCTACATCTGGCATCCCAGAGCAAAAATCCTAGTTGATTCTCCCTAGCTGTGGCTCTGCTCACTCAGTTTATAATGTTATCTGCCCAGTTTTCTGTCCCTGGTATGTTTACATTATGATTCAGTTTACCTAAATCCAGATTTCATGATCTGTTTTTGGAGCAAGTTAGTTGCCTAAATAATGCACTTGCATTTTAAATCTCAAGAGCCTTCCTCCTTATATGGTTTTGCTGCTTCTGTCTATAGGGTTGGTACTGGGATCTTTGAACTTCCTGCATATCCCCTGAGGCAGTAATGTTAAACTTTTACATTACATGAGGTGATGAGCTAATGCCAAAAAAATAAAAAAAAAAAATAAAAATCTACTGGTTTGTAATGTTAATGGGATTTAAGAGCTTCCCTGCCCATTAATAGGCCTCAAGTGGAGCCCATTAAGGGAAGCTGGCCTAGGGGAGGCTAGCTTAAAGGAAGGCTTTCACACCTTTTGCCAATTTCTAATTAGGTGCTGAGTCAGGAGGATGGTGATGACTTCTGGCTCTGAGAAGCTGGTATTTTGCTTTGGGGGCTTGCTTATGGGAAGGATCTTGTGATTCCCTGGTTGAGATTCTGAGTGGCCATATGTGGGATGTATGTAAAGTGTATAGTTGATTCAGGCAGTCAGAGCCCTGTCTGTTGGTATTTATTTTTCTGCTTGTATTTTCTTTGTACTTTCTCTGAAGTTCAGGGTGTTGACTTTTCCCCTGAACTAGTGAATGTAATTTAAAAAGATTGTTGACCCCTTAAACCACTATCTTCCCTAGTAAAGCAGATCTAAGAATCTGTGCTAGCAATCATTCAGGGTATGCCAGTGTGGTTGCTGTTACATGGGTGAGAAATGCTTAGAGGCTATGAACTGGGCTTACCCATCTAGAATCATAGTGTTAAAGTTGGAAGGGACTTTGTAATCAACTCATGCAATGCCTTCATTTGATAGATGAAGAAAACAAGATCCAGAGAGGTTAAGTGACTTATCCAACATCATACAGCTGTGTCAGTCCTTAGAAGCAGGCTTTGCCCTAGGTCTTCCTCTTGGCATGCCTGGGTCAGGGATCATGGGCTGCTCTAATCATATTTAAACATTTCTAACTTTTGAGTAAGGACTGATTGGGTAATCAGAGCAATCTGTCCCCCATAGTTTCTCATCTCTGCTTTCTTTCATTGAGCCTGGCTTTGGCTGATTTCCAGTAACCATTGCTTTTTGTGTGTCAGCTCAGCAATAATGATGATTCAATTCATTTCAGTGCAAGGTAATGCAATTCAGTCCAATTCAACAAATGATTATTAGATGTCTAATATGGTCAAGGCCTATGCTGAGCAGTAGGCTACAAAGATAATGTAGGATATATGTAGGACATAAAGGAAAATGACAAAATAATAATAATAATAACAATAATAACTAGCATTATTATAAGACTTTAAGGTATACAAAGCACTTTAAAAATCTTCTCATTTTATCTTCATAACAGCCCTGGGAGTTGGATGCTATTATTATCTCCATTTTACAGATGAGAAAACTAAGAAAGACATAGATCAAGTGCCTAGGGTCACACAATTAGGCCCTGCCCTCAGTCAAATAGATGGACTGAGTCTTATAAACATGTAATACAAATGTAATATCATATAAACTAAAATACAAATCACAAAATCATTGAATGCATAGGAAAGGTCAGAGTGACATGAGAGACATAGGGAACTCTTCTAATTAAAAAATTCAGAAGAAGATTCTTGGGGGAAATAGCACTTCCTTTTTTTGAGGGGGAAAGGCAAGGCAATTCGGGTTAAGTGACTTGCCCAAGGTAACACAGCTAGTACGTCTCAAGTGTCTGAGGATGGATTTGAACCCAAGACATCCTGACTCCATGACCGATGCTCTATTCACTGTGCCACCTAGCTGCTCCTAATGCTTCCTTTAAAGAAGGAAAAGAGAAACTTTTCCATGCTATCAGAAAATGTATGTACAAAGGCTCAAAGGAAAAGGACAGGGTGAATTCAGGGAATTATGGATAATCCAGTTTATATGGAAATAGAGTATGCACAAAAGATTATTATGAAAAGTACTGAAAACATGATGTTAGATTGTAAGTGTCCTTGAATGCCAAACTAACGGGGTTAGTTTCTATAGGCAATTGGGAGTCATCAGAGGTTTCTGAGCAATGGAGTGATATGATTAAGACATTAGGAAGATAACTCTGGTGATGATTCTGAGAGGGCCAAGAATGAAAGCAGGGAGACCAACTAGGGTGGACTGGGAATACATAATATATATTATATTTTGGAAAAGTGAGGATGGATACAACAGATACTGTGCTGCTAGGCTGTCAATTCAGACTTTTCTGTATTAAAATCCCCCAGTGTTCATCATCTCATTGTCTTCTTCCCTATGATAGCCTGACTTGGAACAATCTGACAACCAGCTAGAGCCTTACCTTAGAAAACTGAAAGGTGTAGTGGGAGCAAGAGGCAGGGAGCAGAATCTCATCCTGAAGTTAGTGACCTGGATTCAGAAATAAGGGGAAGACTTGGGACTGGGACTCAGTGTCAGTGAGGGAAGAAGGATCATACCCCCTATTCTCAAGTCAGTGACCTCTTTAGTGGGCTCTTAGTCTCTGAGATATAATGAAAAACATACTAAGTTTAGAGCCAAAAGGCCTGAGTTCAAAGCCTAGTCTTACCACTTAAGTTTTGGGTCAGGGTTGGGGTAAAAACTATGCCTAGAGCACTTAGTTTGGATCCAGGTTAAGGCTCATTCTGAGATTAGATCAGGGCTCAGTCTGAGCAGTTACCTTAAATCTCTACCTGATGAAATGGGAATAGCCTTGGTTTACTAGTCACAAGGACAGAGGGTCAGAAAAGGTCTCTATTCTCTCAAAGTCTCAAAGTAAGAGCAAACATGAATCAGAGAGAAAGGGACCATTAGCATAAAGGAAGGAGTTTGGTGAAATGGGAGGTGGCAATCTAGAGAAAGGTTTTCTTTGGAGAAATGCATGTATTCCAGAGTAGTCCTCAGGGAATAGTGTGTGAAGGGAATCCTGACATGCCTGAGGCTGAAGGGCAAAGTATATACCAGAGTCACATGAAAAGCCCATAGAATTAAAGACTGAGAACAGGAAGAGCCATTAGAAACCATCAAGACCAACGACCTCATTTTACAGGTGAGGATGCAGGAGTCCCCGCCACCAGCATGAGCCCCAGGGACAAGCTGAGCTCTGATGTCACAAAAGCTGCATCCAACCAAATATGGCCCATTTTCTAGCTCAGTAGAATCTCAGTCACCCAGCTCAGATGACCAGATGCCTCCTTCTGCTGGGTGAAGTTTTCTCTACCTTTGCGTGAAATGCAGGCTTCAAGGTTGCACACTGCTTGCCATGTATGAGAGTCCCATAAAAGCTTGATGACAGACTGATAAGATTTCTTGAGCCCACACTCTCCATGT
Source organism: Petaurus breviceps papuanus (assembly GCF_028583685.1). Lineage (NCBI taxonomy): Eukaryota > Metazoa > Chordata > Mammalia > Diprotodontia > Petauridae > Petaurus > Petaurus breviceps. Next base: position 26,540,093 of record NW_027185694.1, on the reverse strand, counting down.
CACTGAGCCCTACTGTGACCAGAAGCTTCTTAAAAGAAGGAAATATGTCTTAGATAAACTTTGTATCTACCTCGGCAATGAACAGTATCCTCAACACTGTAGTCACTAAATAGATGTTTGTTGGAGCAACGAATGAAAGCCTTGCTCCATCGACAGCATTAATGTTCTATAATTTTAACACATAAAATAGTGCTTCTTCCCAGCCTTTAAAATGACAAAACTGCTTCGTATTTTTATAAGGCTTTAAAGGATTCATGTTCACTAACTCACCTAAACCTTATAACTACTGTGTTCAGGAGGCAGGGTAGGAATTATTATCTGCTCACCTTCATTTTGCAGATGAAAGAACTGTCATACTTCAAATCCGGCTTTAGGCATTTGACTAACTGTGTGACCTTGGGCAAGTCACTTAACCCCAGTTACCTTGCCTTCCCCCTTCAAAAACAAACCACCAAAAACCAAAAAACTGTCATATAGAAAGTGAGTCACACTGGGACCTAGGTCTCCTGACTCCCCTTCCAAAATGATGGATTATCAGAGCTGGACAGACCATAAAAATCACCAAGTCTAATTACTGCCCCATTGTCCTGATGGCCCAGGGACTTACATGTTGATTATAGACTGGTTGCTAACCAATTGTTCTACACCAAGCATACCTACACTGACCAGTCCATTAAATGAATGACCAGCCAAGGGACTAGCTAGTGAGTTCACATGGAAGAAGGCCCTGGTTTTAGTCGACAGGAATAGAAACTTGGCAAGGGATTAGCTGCTTAACATTTTGCAGAGGCAGGGATGATGGAGAGGGCCATAAATGCTGAACAGCCCAGTCTGCTCATAAATGCTTTTGGAAATAACATTTGAATGACTTACGCTTCCTCACAATGAAAGAAGAGTCCCTGCAATGTGAGGTAAATACAAAATCTGACTAGATCCCATGCAAGACTTGTAGATTTTCCCAGCTGCTGCTGCTGCTGATCAGAAATGGACTTTAAGATTCAGAGGAGGAGACCCATTTTCACAGACCCTGGTGATGCTCCTCTCCTATTCTTCACAAATTCCAAGCCCCCTACTGCTGGGCCATAGTCATGTGACTTTTCCAATTCCTCCTCATTTCCACAGCCAGACTGGCCTGGGACACCCTAGGGGTAGGCAGAGCATATCATCCTTCTTTATTGTCTCTATCAACCGCCCTTGTATTACCCCTTCTCCTCATCTCTATCCTTGTGTCCCTCAAATTTGAAAGCATACTCTCTCTTTTTGAGTTAACATATTGTAATCTCAGTTCTGCTGTTTAGCTACTGTGAGACCTTAGTCTGGGTACTTTTCTTCTCAGACCCTCAGTTTTCTTCTCTGTAAAATGGGGATGAGTATACTTGTCCTGTCATTTTTTTTTTAAAGCAATTGGGGTTAAGTAACTTGCTCAAGGTTACACGGCCAGGTGTTTCTGGGTGGGTGCTAAGTGTCTGAGCCCGGGATTTGATCTCCAGGTCTTCTCAACACTAGAGCCAGTGCTCTTACTCGCTGTGCTACCTGGCTGCCCCTCCTGTCATTTTTTCTACCAGTTATCCCCCCTTTATGCCTGGAATGCTATGCCTCTTCCCTGTTCCCCACCAATTCTTTTACTGACTTCCTTTGAGACTCAGTTCAAATCCCACCTTCCACAGGAGGCCTTACCTAGTGTCTCCACCTTCCCCCAACTACTCCTTTCTCAGATTACCTTCATCTGCTCTGTATATGTCTCCTGCCTATTTAGACTCCTAATATGTTGTCTCTCCCACTCATTCCTTGAGGGCAGAAATTGCCTCCCCCCCTTCTTTGTTTCCCCATTGCTTAGCATAGTTTCTGGTATATAGTAAGCACTTAATAAAGGTGTACTGACTACCAGCCTTTATGGGAGTTCTGTATGGATCACATGAAATCACGGATGGGAAAATGCTTTGAAATCATGAAGTATAACATTATGTATTAATGCATTGATTATTGCCTACACCGATGACTCTCACACTTCTATATCCAGAGCTCATCTCCCTTCTGAATTGTGTCCCTAAATCCTCAGCTTCCTGCTGGACATACCCACCTCGAGGTCTCATAGCCATCTCAAACTCAATGTGTCCAAAACAGAGCTTGTGATCTTAGGTCCCTAAGATCTTCTTCCTGCATGCTGCATGTCAAGTAACTGCAGCATGCATTGGAAATGTCTGGAAAAGGACTTGATAAAGGCTTTTAATACCAAACCAGCGAATTTGTATTTTATCTTGGAGGCAAAAAGATCTGAACTCAGAAAGATGAGTCTTCTAGACTCCAGGTCTGTCATTCTATCCATTGTGCCACCTAGGTGCCCCTCCCAAGATTGTAGCATTGATCAAATGAGGTAATGTGAGTATAGCCCTTTGCTCACCTTAAAAATACTACATAAATGTGAGCTGTTTTTATTATCATTACCTCTACTTCTGAGAATTTTCTGTTTCCTTCAAGATCCAATGTGGGTGCCAAGTCCTACAGGGAGCCTTTTCTGATCCCTTATTTGTAAATGCTCTCTCCCTCACCAAATTATTCATTTTTACTTATCTGTTTGTATGTTGAATATCTTGAGAACAAGAAATGCTTTTCACTTCTGTCTTCCTATTTCCAGAGCCTATCACTGTGCTGTGCACATAGTAGGTGCATAATAAATACTAGAATTTCACTTATTTAGTCACTGTTACTGAGGCCCTACTATGTGCAGGATAGAAGTGAACAAATCTTGATCCCTGCACTCATAGCATTCCTCAGTGCAAGACAGACAGACAGACAAATGACTATAATACAAATCAGAGCATGACAAGGACCTCTAGAGAAGGATATAATGTCACTATAGTCACTCTGTCACTACAGGGAAGGAAGGAATCTCTTCTACCTGGGGGTGGGAGTGTTTTAGGGAAGGTTTTGGGGAGGAGGTAACTTCTGAACTGAATCTTAAAGGATAGGTAGAAAGAAGTGGAGAAATGAAGGTTTTTAAATTAAATGGTATTATTTTCATTTAACAATTACTTATTTTTTTTCTCCCTTCTTCAAACCTCTATCCATAACCGTTAAATTAAAATTAGGCTCCTGGTTTTGAGTCAGCAAGATACAAATTCCAATTTGGTCCCAGACACTCAGACATTAACTAGCAATATGACCCTAAGTCTGGAAAAGTCTTTTTACCTTAGTTTCTTCAACTACAAAATAGGGATAATAATAGCACCTACCTCCCATAGTGGTTCTGAGGATCAAATGAGCTAATATTTGTAAAGTGCCTAGCACATGGTAGGAGCCACATAAATGCAAGCTATTATCTTTTTTTTTTGCTTTTTAGAGGGCAATTAGGGTTAAGTGACTTGCCCAAGGTCACACGGCTAATTTTTGTGTTAAGTGTCTGAGGTCGGATTTGAACTCAGGTCCCCCTGAGTCCAGGGCCGCTGTTCTATTTACTGAGCCACCTAGCTTCCCTGAAGCTATTATCATTTTCAAAATAAAAACAAACTTTTGTAACAAATATATATAATCAAGCAAGACAAATCCCTACTTTGGCCATGTCTGAAAATGTTTGTTTCATTCTGCACTTTGAGCCAATTTGTTGTGTCTCTGCCAGAAAGTAGGTGGTGGATTTCATCATCTGTTCTATGGAATCATAGTTGATCATAGCAATGCTGGGGATTTTAATCCTTAAAAGATTGTTTGTTTTTACAATGATGTTGTTATTGTATAAACTATTCTCCTGGTTCTTCTCACTTCATTATGCATCAGTTCATACAAATCTTCCCACATTCTCTGAAACCATCCCTTCCATCATTTCTCACAGCACATATGTATATACCATGTGTTGTTCAGCCATTCCCCAATTAATGAGCAACCTCTTAGTTCCAATTTTTTGCCACCACAAAAAAGAGTTGCTATAAATATTTTTGTACATATGGCTTCTTTTCCTCTTTCTTCGACTAGAGAGATGGTGTTTTTGGAGGTTGAAATTGGGGAAGTAGGAATTTCAGGCAGATGAAGCAGCAGGGAGATAGGAAGTGTGAGGTTTGTTCTGAGATCTGTTAAGTATATTAATTTGTCTGGCTTATGGAAAATGGGAACCCAGGTCCAAAACCCATTATTATAGGACACTTTTCTTTCCTACAAAAATTGTTAGCAAGCAAACAGATGCTTCGGAACTCAGCTTACAAATATGTTATGGGAATTAAGGCGAGAAAATCTTGGAAAGGTATATAAATTAGGACCAGATTGGGGGAAGAGGCTTTAGAGTCCAACGTGAGAATTTGGGACTTGTCAAAGGGGAACTATTGAAGATCACTGACCAACAGAGTGGCCCATCAGTAAGTGCCTGAGTGATTACTGCTGTCATTGTGGTTTTCCTCTTTTGGGGGGGGGAGTGACTTTGAGGGTGAAGAATTGCTATTTTTTGGAAACAACAGATTTGTTTTCCTTCTGGCTTGAGGTTGATGGTTCAAGTTTTTGCTTTTAAGTTTCTCCCCTGGGATATGGGAGGTCTCCTCCCTGTACCAACTGTACTGCAGGATTTATGACTTGGTTGGCCCCAAGGTGCAGGAAGGGAGTGGGGGATATCAGGGCTGGGGCTTCAGAACAGCACTTGGAAGTAATTTTTGGGAAGTTATTCACAGTCAGATTTTCTCCAAACTCATAAAGAAAACTTTGCTCTGACATTGTTGCGGCTTTGAAGAGCTCTTTTAGCTTTGGGGTGATGAATGAAATTTGGCTAGCAGTGCTGAAAACAGCCAGCTCCCTTGGTAAGTACATACAAAGGAATGATTTCATTTTGATGGACCTGGATTGAGGAGGTAGACTGAAGACAAGGGTTTAGGTGTGGGGACAAGGCTTCCAATCAATCAATCAATCAATCAACATTTATTAAGTAACTACTATGTGTCAGGTACTGTGTTAAGCACAGAAGATACACAAAGAGACAAAAAGAAGTCCTTGCCCTCCAGGAGCTTATAATCTAATGGTAGGTAGTGTAGTGGTTTCAATCTTTTTCGTATAGTAAGTTGGTGGAGTCAGGAAAGCTGGGTTCTAATCCTGACTCCTTTGCTAACTCACTGAGGCAGTATAACATAGTTGTAGGGTATTGGACTCAGTTTAAGGAAAACCTGTATTTGAATCCTGCCTTTGATAATTACTATCGGCGTGACCATTTCATTTCTCACCATGATGTACACTCTTTAGAACTTTGTCATCATTTCTAAGGACTTGCAAGATCATGTCAATACTAGAACTCACAACTCATCAATTTCCTCTTCCCCTAGGACCCATCCCTCTCATTGGAGAAGGTAGAACTGAAGAGCTCCTTCTGGAACCTCTGTTTATGGAGGTTGCCCTGGCCAGCCATCTCTTTGTTTCCCACCTGGCTGCACTCCCCTGGACTTCACTGTTCTCCTCCCTGCTTTTCTATCATTTTCTGTGTTGTCTTCATAAGGTTGTAAACTGCTTGAGGGTGGGAAATGCCTTCAAAAACATTTTTTTTAATCTTCCCAGAGCTTGACATAGTAGGTACTTAATAAATATTTATTGACTAGCTGACCATGAACAAGTCATTGAACTTCATGGAGCCTCAGTTTCTCTTCTGAGAATAGTGATAGTAATTCCTTTCATAGGATGGTTGTAGATCTCAAGTGAAATATAAAGCAGTTACCCTCACATAGGAAGACATACTTTATGCTGAAATATGGGGCATCTCTTAGTAGCTGACATAGCTACTCTAGGGTAACCCATGAGATGGAGTTCTAAGCCTTAAATGAACAGTTCAAGTAACTGCACATGCATGGGTGGAACTGACCAGTCCTAACCCCTTTTTTCCCTCTGCCTCGTATAGATGGCACCTAGCAAGTTCTCACATCTCTCCCAGGCTTTCTCTTTCAGTGCCTTCTATGGTTTCTATCTAAAGACTGGTCAATTCCTATAATAAATCATAACTAACTTGGCTTGTGTTTGTTCTCCTCCCACAGGATTCTAATTTCTTTTCCATCTTCAGCATGACCTAGTTAGATGATTTCATTGACAAATAGGTTATATGAATTTACTGAAACAAATAAAAAGCAACAAGTAATTTTTTTAAAATGATGCTCCAAAGAGGTGGGATTGGCCCTGACAAAACTCTGTACATCCTCTACTTGCTTCCTTTAGCTCTGCCTCTCACTGCTGACAGAGACAAGTACACCCAAAGGTTACAGTGCTAGGGAGTCATCCCCACACATTTCTTTGGGACTCAAAGTTCACAGGGTCAAGGAGGACTTGGGTTTACTGACTTCACCCTCCACCACCTGCTGCTTTTGTCACAATCAACTTTCAGCCACTTGCTAGGAGAGGATGCTACTCCATACCTGCAGGGGTTCATGGGAGATTTATTTGTCTTCTCATTATTACCAACTGAGTTCTAGGGTAGTAGTGTGTGTGTGTGTGTGTGTGTGTGTGTGTGTGTGTGTGTGTGGAGGGTGGGTCTCAGTCAAACTAAAAATGTAGCCACTGACCAAGGACATACTGAATCCCCAGAAGAACCAGTCATTGTAGCCCCAATAAGGAGATATGTGCACTGATGCTTTGTTCTCTTGAAAGCCTCACTGTTTCATAATTTTTAGTGTGACTTCTTTTGCTCCACATAACCTCCTAAGGCTACTCAGGTGATCAGTGGAGGTAGGGGATAGAGGAGGGAAGAAGGAAAAGATGGGTGCTGTCCAAATGAGGAATATAGGGAAAACATATTTAATGCAGCTTGAAAACTTTAAAATGCTAGTTGTTGTGCTGCGATCTTTCCTCTCTGTCTCAGTTTTTCACATCTGTCATATCAATGGTTTTACCAAGACGATCTCAAAGGTCACTTCTAGTTTTGATATTTTATTCTATAAACAAAAGAAAGCAGTTAGCAAAGGAGGATGTCTTCTCTCTCTCTCTCAGTTGTGTAGGAGTGTGTGGAGAGAGGGAAGGGGACTAGCTCTCTCAATGGCAAGGAACATTTCATGTTTAAAGCCCCACAGGGGGAATGGGTGAGGGAAATACAAAGCTGTTTCCCGGTGTGGGTTAAATAATGGTGTGTGGTGAGAGGAAAGAATAGGGTTTGTTGGTTTCTTTGAAGGCAAGGGGCTGCTCTGGTTCCTTAAATAATAATCGTGGTTCTCACAAAGATGCTGAGGATGGGGCCAGAGTCTCAGACAGTTGCCATATCAGAGATGCAGCTTTGACTATTTCAGAAAGATTTCATCATCACACACTCAACTATAGCAGATGAATACCCTCTCTTCTTTAATCTTACTTCCCCCTCCCCCCTAGAGATTGTCAATCATCAAATATTTATTAAATGTCTACTATGTGCCATTCATTTTGCTAGATACTTGTGGGTATACAAAGAAAGAGAACAATGAACTGGTCTCTGTGGTTAAGGAGTCTACATTCTATTGGGGACATTTACACACATAAATACATACAAAATAAATACAAGGGGGTTTGGGGGGAAGGAACCAGTAAAGGCTGGAGGAATCAGTAAAGGCCTCATGCACAGGCGATGCTTGAATTGAACTTTAAAGAGACCTATCAGTTTTGAGGAGCAGAGGCAAGGAGAAAGTGCATTGAAGGCAATTAAACTCACGAAAGCTGATGAGGTCACTGGTTGTATCAGGAGAAGAGGGCTCAGGACAGATTGTGTGGTATATCTACAGTTAGGGAACAGGATGTCGATGATGATGCAGTAAAATAAATTGGGGAGTTCTCAGGCAAGTAGAAGAACCAAGAAAGTACCATACCAAGATGACCCAGAGAGAAGAGAATGTCTAGGAAGACAGGGTGATCATTAGTAACAAAAGCAGAAATGTCTAGAAGAATAGGGACTGGGAAAAGGTCACAGTACCAAAGACAACTTGGGGAGTACAAAGAGAGATGCGAAGGGTTCCTTACCTAGCCAACTCCCTAAGGGTCAACATTCTGGGAAAGAAGCCCAGAGAAATGATACCCATATTAGAGAATGTTCCTGGGGAGTTCTAATACGCTTCCCAAACCTTGTAGGCTAATCAGAGTCTGAATCAATCTGCTTAACATGCTTCAAGATCTTACCAAAGTGATTAGTTTATTGCTACCCACAGTCAGATTTTCTCCTCCTTCTTATGTTTCCTAACCATCCATGATGTTGGCACCACACAGTTCAGGTTCAAGTAGTTTGGCATTCAGGATTTCTGACCCAAGATGCTGATGTCTGGTTTGCTGCTGCCCCTGGCCCTAATGTAGACACCTTGGATTATTTAGGAACCAAACAATCCTTAACCTGGAAGTTTCATAAATGGTGGGTAAGATGGAGTCTTTTTCAGGGATGTTGCCAAGATGGAGCACATTCAGAGGAGGGCAAATGGGATGGTGAGGGGGTTTGAAACCATAAGGATGAGGACTTCATAGGTCCTCTAGGCTCACCCTTATCAGAAGCATGAATTTCATCTGTAACATTTCCAAAAGCAGGTATAATAATTTGATTTGAGCAATTTTGGCAATGGAGAACTCAGTACCTACTAAGGGCTTCCATTCTACCTTTGGACACCTATCCTCCTATAACTCCAATGCACTGATTCTGTTTTCTGGTGCTAAGAAGAACAGAGCAAACTCCCTTTCCCAAGAAAGTCCTACATGGTTTTTTAAAATATTGTGATCACCTGCTAACTAATTGTATTCTTCATGCTAAAACCCTTTTTAGTTTCCAAAGTATATGCTGGACAGTTACTTACAGGGGATAATGTAGGGGACATCCACCTCTCAAGTATCAGTGTTGCTTCAGAATAGGTTATTTAGGAGACCTTGGTTCTCATATGACCTGGTTTTGAATTTCCTCATCATCCTTTTGTCCCTTCTCTGGATATGCTCTGTCTTATCTAAGTCCTTCTCAAAAAATGATGCCTAGAATTGGGCACAAGATATCATAGAGTTCAATCTCTCCCTTTCCTCCTTGCACATTGGAACCCACCCAGACTCAGCATGATGAAACTTTCTTCATTTTAAAGAATTTTATCTCTATGAAGATGATTTTATAGAGTGGATTCCATAACCAGGACCTAGTAAGATACTGGTGTGAAAGCATTGGGTCCTCATTCAACCATAATGAGTCTTGGAATGACCTTGAGCCATTCACTACTGCTTAATCTTTTGGGGGCCATCCCTTCTGTAAACCAGCAAGCATCAAAGCTGATTGTAACTGGCCTGAGACGAACATTGTGATGCTCGCCAGTGCACAGCAGAGAATGCCATAGTAGCATTAATTTGCTAATCCACACAACTCCCGAAAGGCTTAGTGATGCTCTGCTGCTCCTCTCCTGGTCCCTAACCTTGGAAATGACACTGGTAGCAATGCAGACCTGGCTTCTTGGTAGATCTACAATAAGGAGAGAATATAGTATATTAGAATATGCCTTGGGTTTGGAATCACAGGTCTTGCATTCTATTCCAACTCTGTTTATTACTACCTGTATGACATCACTTCACAAGGTCTCAGTTTCCCAATCTGTAAAATATTAGGATGTGAAAATATATGATTTCTAAGGGCTCTTCCAGCTTTAAATTCTTTTATCCCAGCACTCTACATTCATGTAATTCAGAGAAGGTCTATTAAGTGCCTACTTAATGTATTAGGGCATTGTGGTGTTGCTAGGGATAAAAAAGCAAAAGCATAGCATCCCCAGTCCTTTGAGGACCTTAATGTCTAACCAGGGAGAAAACATGTGCATATCTAGTCCCCACACTGACTCTGGACATACCATGCTGATCCCTGTCTTTTTACCTCTCTCTCTGTTGTATTTTTTCTACCTGGAAATTCACTCACTGTTTATCCCAATACTATCAGCTCCTTCAGGCTCAGTTTTGTGGAGCCTTCCCTGTGAGAGTCCTCCCTCCTCTGACTCCTGCAACATGGACATCTCTAATGCTCATCTGGCCCTTAACACCAATTGCCTGAGATTGCTATATGTGGGTTTCAGATTTGTGTACATCTGGCCTCTCCACATAGACTGTGGAGGCCTTAAAGGCTAGGACTAGTGTCTCCCTAGAGTAAAGCTTCACATATTTCATTGAATTGGATTGTGCCTATCCCATTGCCTTGCACAGAGTAGACAGTAGCTGATGAGTGAGCAATGCCTGGAACATAGTATGCAATTAATAAATGCTTATTGATGGATCGAATAAATATAACACATTATAATAGACTAGAGAAATGAACTTAGAGTCAGAGGACCTGGGTTCACCACAGATCTTAAACTTAGTAACTGGGTAACTATGTGGAAGTCATTAATCTCTCCAAGCCTCAATATTTTTCTCCCTGTCAAAAAAAATCAATCATCAACAAAATATTATTAAGCACCTGCTTTGTACCAAGCATTGTGGCATTGTGTTTGGCACTGGGGAACACACACACACACACACACACACACACACACAGAGCCTGTGCCTTCCCTCAAGGAGGTTATATTTTGTTGGTGGAAACATGTATACATGTAAGTTTAAGAAAAAGGACTTGACTTGTGATTTCATTGACATAGAAACTCTCTAATTAAGAAACACTCTTTACTAATGCAGATCAGCCCCTTTCCTACAATTAACAGTCTGAGAGTTACCCAAAGCATAGAAAAGTAAAGTAATTTGTCAAGGGTAACACAGTCAGAACGTGTCTGAGGCAGGACTTGTACTCAGATCTTCTCAGCTCCCAGGTCAACTCTCTTCCCACTATACCATGCTGTCTACTAATACATAACATCCATGTTGTCAACTAACATATAAGTGTGCAAAATATGCCAAAAATAAATATAAGAACAAATGGGGAGGAGGCCTGCAGAGAAGCCTCATTTTAGCTAGTTCTGTGGCAGAGGTGAGGAGGAGTACATTCCAAGCACGGGGGACATTCAGGACAAAGGCAAGGAGGTGTGAGTTGGAGATTATGTGTGAAAAACAGCATGAAGGCCACATGGACTGCAGAGTATAGGAAGGGGAGCACTACATAATAAAGTTGGAAAGTGAGCTTATGAAGGTGGGAGCCAGGTTGCAAAAAGCTTTAAAAACAAAACAGAAGAGTGGATGTTTAATTCTAAAGTACTGGGAAGCTGTTGAAGTTTAACATCCAGTAGGGAAGTAACAGGGTCATATGTGAACTTTGGGAAAATCACATTAGCAGCTCGGTAAAAGGTGGATTAGTGTGATAAGACTGAAAGCAAGGAGACCAATTAGAAGACTTGCAATGGTCTAACAAAAATAAATGGCAACTGAATAGGTGTGAGTGTGTGTGTGTGTGTGTGTGTGTGTGTGTGTGTGTGTGATGGAGAGTTAGGAGTTGAGAGTAATACCAAGATCATGACTGACTGGGAGAGTGTTGATTCTCTTGAGAAAAAAAAATTCAGAAAACGTGGTAGGTTTTGGGTAAAAAGATAGTGAGTTCTGTTTCAACATAGTGAGTTTGTTATGGCTAAGAGAAAAACCAATTTGAAAGGTCCAATGGGCAGTTGGAGAGATGTGATTGGAGCTCAGGACATACTAGAGCTGGAACTATAGATCTGTGATTCATTGACATAGAGATTATAATTCCATCCATTGGACGAATTCACCAACTGAGAGATTGTAGACCAAAAAGAGAGGATGGACCTTCAAGACAGAACCTTAGGGTCCATCTACCTACAGTGAGCACACAGGATGTGGATGGAGATTCAGCAAAAGAGACTGAGGAGTAAGTGCTCAGCTGTGTGACAGAACAAGGAGAGAACAATGTTATAAGAACCTAGACAGTGGTGAGTATCTGGAGGAGAGGGTAGTCAACAGTATCAAACATAGATGCATGAAGAAGGGCAAAGACTAAGAAAATCCTAGCAGATTTGGTAGTTTAGTAACCAGTGGTAACCTGGGAGATAGCAATTTCAATTGATCGATGACTTTGGAAGTGAGAAAATTAAGAAATGAGAGGAGAAGAAATGGAAGCAATGTATTTGGATGTCTTTTCCTAGGAGTCTGAGGGAAGGAAAAATGTAGCGTTAGGGGATGGTAGCATCTAGTGAGGGATTTTTAAGAATGGGGGAGACTCGGTAGGTTTATAGGCAGCAGGGAAGGAGCCAGATAGGGAGAGATTGAAGATTAGAGAAAGGGGGATGATTGTAGGGTATAAGGTAAGTTCTCTACCAAGGTGAGGAAAAACACTTTGTATACTTGAAAGAACACTGAATCTAGAGCATCAGGATTCACATCCTGTCTCTGTCACTTACTGCTATAAAACCCTGGGCAAGTCACTTAATTTTTCTCCACCCCAGCTTCCTCAGCTATAAAATGAAGGGGTATAGTAGCAACCACACTGGCATACCCAGGGTGGCTGTTAACACATGTTCTTAGATCTGCTTTACCAGGAAAGAGAGCTGTTTAAGGGATCAATAGTCTTTTTCAATTACATTCACTAGTTCAGAGGAAAAGTCAGCACCCTGAACTTCAGAGAAAATACAAACAGAGAAATAAAGACCAACAGACAGGGTTATCTCTGACTGTCTCAATCAATTATACACTTTACATACATCCCTGGATCAAGAGAGCCTTTACATCTGAACAGTTGAGGAGCTCTGAACATACAGCCACTCAGAATCTCGACCAGGGAATCACAAGATATTTCTCATGAGTGAGGCCCCAAAGCAAAATACCAACTCAGAGTATAGACACACTTCTCAGAGCTAGAAGGCATCACCACCCTCTTGACTCAGTGCCTAATTAGAAATTAACAAAAGGTGTGAAGGCCTCCCTACAAGAAAGTCTCCCCTAAGCAAGCTTCACTTAATGGGCTCTGTGTGAGACCTATTAATGATCAGGGAAGATCTTAAATCCCATTAATATTACAAGGGTTTGGACAAGGTAGCATCCAAGTTCCCTAACAATCAAAATCTATGATCTGATGAACTATAAAAATTGTAATCTGTTATCTGATCAGATATATGAGGAAATTCTTCCCCCAAAAGCCTGTTGGGTGATGCATGTTAGTTGATGAATTTACTTTCCCACTGAATTTACCTTATGGTGAAAGCATGTTAGGTGATGAATTTACCTTACCACTGACTAGGACTATGAGGTGGGTCATTGTAGCCATGCAGAAAGCTGAGTAAACCTCTTGTGATAGATGAGATACATCAAGATTTGGTTGGAAAATATGGAATAGAGAACCAAAGAGAGACAGAAAAGGGGGATGACAAAATGGACATGGAGTTAAGAAGATGATTACTATTAATTCTTGTCAATTCTAACAGAGGGATCCAAGAGTCAGTCCTTACCCCAATTTCTCCTCCTTTTAAGTCCAATTTTTGGGAATTGATGAAGCAGTGATTTACAGACCCTCAGGCTTCACTGATCTAATGCCAAGAGACAACATTTTCTTCCAGGTACTGAGAATTTAGAATGCACCCACTGAGCAAGGCTTTCCCCCTTTTCTGTCCACTTGATCATAGCACTGGGCTGATGGACCAGCATAGAATCTCAGGGATTGAAAATTCTTTGACATTGGAGACATGTGAGAGGACAGAGTTTTGGAAAATGGGTGAAGAGATTTTTTTTCTGGAATTGACCTTTTGTCATTTTTCTTCCATTCTATTTCAAGTCCTTGTGTCTTCCTGTGATGTCACATGACTAAATTCTGACTGCCCATCAGGAGAGAGAGAGGATAATAAGAGCTTGGGAGCAGTTGGTCTGAAGAGATGCAGAACCCAAATAGGTTTTGAGAGCCCAAATGTAATATTGGGTAATAATAATAATATCACAGATTCTTGAAGCCTCATTGATATTGCTTTTGCTTTCAATGATAAAGATACTTCCTCCATGACTCACTAGTTGGTTTCATGGGTGTTTATGATAGAAAATTAAAATGATCAGGTGGAAGTCAAGCCATTGTTGAGACACACGGAGTCACAGTGCCATACTGTATAGCCAAGGCAACATTGGAGAAGCCCCAAATCAGTGACAAAGTAGCAGGTATAGGCAAAGTTTGTTTGAGGGTCAGTAAGGAGACTGGTCTGGTTAATGAGGAAGGCTCCTGCTGGGAGCAAATGAATGAGTTAAGGCAGGGAGGACTCCTGGGATCAGAAGACATTTTTCCCAGTTCTACCAAGAGAACACGAAGGTCAGGGACACACAGTCACAGAAACTGGCTAATCTTTGATTGACAAAGGTTTGATGACTGTTAACCAGGGATGCTATAGGGGGAACTACTGTGATAGGCAGGTGAATAAAATAACTTCTTTCAACTCTGTGAAGCCGTGGGTGAGTTGGTCTTGTTGCAATATAGGTCATGTCAGGACTTACTTGCTTTGGACCAAAAGTCAGCTTGAAGGCTAGGGAAGGAATGATGGTGGGGGAGGTGGTGTATATACTTTACGCAGCCTTTTGTGAGGCTACAATCACGCACCTCATAGTCAGTGGTGAGATAAATTCATCACCTAACATGTTCCATGTAGGCTTTTGGGGGATGAGTCCCTCTTATATTTCTGATCAGATAACAGATTACAATTTTTATAGTTCATCAGATCATAGATTTTAATTGTTAGGGAACTTGGATGTTATCTTGTCCAACCCCTTGTAATATTAATGGGATTTAAGATTTTCCCTGTCCATATCCTCACCTCCCCCGACCAGAGAAGTGACTTGGGACGTTGGCTCTGGCATTTTCTCTCACCTTGAAAGACTTCAAATAGGGACTCAGTAATTCAGGTTTGCTGTCCAAGGACCAGCCTAGTCAAATTCAAGAGGTTTATTCCATGTTGGATGGGATGGGGGTTGCCTGTCAGTGGGAAATGTGTTTCAGAAGATAAGAGTGAGAAAAGCCCTCCTGGGCCACTAGTAATTAATACATTCAAGTTGACATTTAAATCAAAGCCCAGAGCCCAAAGTCCTCCCTCCCCGTAAAGGCTTTCTCTGAGGGGACCTGGGAAAGGGTTGGTAATAGCCAGTGTTCAGGTCAGCAGGGAACTCCGATAGATCCTTGTGGCTCTTATTCAAAGAGGAATACAAGAGGAGAACATCGTTTCTCCATCAGTTTGTTTGCTTTTTAATTTCTGGAGTTAATTATGTGTGGTGACCAGTCTCTGGGCAGCAGCAGGGCTTCCACAGAGCCCAGCTCTGTGAAGCTTCAAAGCCTTCTCTGTCTTCTGACGTCAGCCTCAGTGGGTTGCTGGGATTTGAAAAGCAAAATCAAGGGTATTCCCCCTCCCCCATCCAAATGCCCAGTTCTCTTCTTGGGCAATACGAAAATGGTGAAATAATTTAAAAGAAATGAATATGATGGACAAAGCCTTGGCCTGGAACTCAGGAAGCTGTGGCTTTAATCTTGGCTCAGCCCTTAACAGATTGTATGACCTTGGGTCAGTTACCTCCCCTGTCTGGGTTTGAACTTTGTAATAATAGTAATAACTAACATGTTTACAATGTTTAAAGGCTTGCAAATAATTTTACATACATAATTTCCTTTTATCCTCAAAACAACTCTCAGCTCAGTACTATTACTGTTATTACTTCCATTTTACATTGAGAAAACTTAGGTTCAATGAAGTCTAGGGTCTTGGCCATGGTCATACAGATAGAAAGCCTCAGAGGTAGGATTTGAGGCCAATTCTTTCAGATTTCTCATCTAGCACTTTGTCCTCTGCCACACAGCCCTTCTCTGGGACATATGGAGTGGCCTCTGCCAAGTTGGTCAAAATCTGTGTTTTCTATTTATTTATCCATCTATCTATCATCTACCTACCTATCTATCTATCTATCCACACATACATATACCCACACATATACACACATACATACATATATGTGTGTATATATATATGTGTGTGTGTGTACATATAGATCCATTATATATGCCATATTCTGGCATTTTTAAAATTTTTATCAGTTACACTATTTTTATCAGTTATACTATTTTCTCTTTTGGAATAAATTATCTGCCTCTCCTTTGTCTGTACTAATCTTATCTGTCTTCCATGACCCACCCATTCAAGCTTAGAGGGATCTCTGAATTTGGCCCTTGAATTCCTGTGGCACTGGCTGAGTCCCTCATTCATAGCTGATTAATGTATGTAAGAGTAAGAAGAGCTCTTGACTTGCTTTAACCTACCTTGACCTGACATTTTCTGTTCATGTGCATTTGTCCAGGCTGTCCTTCATGCCTCCCATGCACTTCCTTCTCCTCTCTGTCAGCTGAAATTCTCTTATGCCTTCTAGGGTTGTGTTATGCTTCTCTTCCTCCATAAAGCCTATTTCTCTGATCTGTCCCCAGTCCTGAGCCTCCAACATAGAAAGTGAGTTCTTCCCCCTCAAATTTCCTCAGTGCCCTTTGTCTGCATCTCTCTTTTCCACTGTTCACATTTTATTCTACTTGTCTAAGTGCTATGCCCTCTCTAATAGATTATAAGCTACTTTATATGTAAATGATTTAATGATAACATTTTTGTAGCCTAGAACAGAAATACAAGTTAGCAGTTTTTGCTATAGAGGCAAACATTATAAAAGGAGGTAGGGAGAGATCACAGGATGTTGTGAGACTGCTGATGGGTAGGCTGCCTAACATGGGGCAAAAGGGAGGGTTCAGTATAGAGCCAGGGAGAAACTCACCCAGGAAGTAACCTCAGTGGGAAAAAGCTCCTGGAGCTCTCTTTTAAAATTAATTTTTCATTCTAATTTTGTTCTAAGCTCAGTTGTTACTAGCAGTTTACAGACTATATGTGCTATCTATAGCTTTTAAATTGTGACATCTTGGTGCAAAACCCTGGTTGTTCTGCCCTAGTTAGGATTTTGCCCTCATACCATTGTACATAAGGGATCGAAATAGGAACTGAGCCTGTAATTTCATTGATATAAAGAACTTCTGGAGAAGGAAATTTCCTCTACCAAACTAGGGTGGCACTTTCTCTACAAGTGATAGTTTTAGAGAGTTGTCTAACACTGAGAGGGTTAGTGACTTGCCCAGGGTCACACAGGTAATATGTTTCAGAAGAGGGACTTGAACCCAGGGGTTCTGATTTCCTTCCAGTGAGGAATTTCCTTTTTACCTTATAACCTTAGAGAATATCTAGAAGCATGAAAATGTTACGTGACTTGCCTAGGGTCATACAACCAGTATGTAGCCAAAGTAAAACTTGAATCCAGATTAAAAAAAAAATCTGAGACCAGCCTTATATTCTTCATACCATTAGTTATCCTTTGCCTATAGTAATAATAATAACACATAACAGTTATATAGTGCATTAGGGCTTAATAATGATAATAGCATTTAAATAGCACTTTAAGGCTTACAAAATGTTTTACATAAGTTATTTTATTTGGTGGTTACAACTAACTGGTGAGGTAGGTTCTATTATCATTCCTATCTTACAAGTGAGAAAACCTAGTCTCAGAGAGGTTAAGTGATTTACCTATGGTCATCCAGCTATTAAATGCCTGAGGCAGAATTTTAAATCAAGTCTTCTTAATTCTGTGTCTAGTGTTCACTAAGCACAATGTCACTTAGTTGCCTTGTGGAACTAAGCTAGATGGCATGGTGGATAGAGTGCTGGGCCTGAAGTCAGGAAGACTCATCTTCCTGAGTTCAAATCTGGCCTCAGGCACTTATTAACTATGTAACATTGGGTAAATCACTTAACACTATTGGCCTGTGTTTCCCCATTTGTAAAATTAACTGGAGAAGGAAATGGCAAGCCATGCCAGCGTCCTTGCCAAGAAAACCCCAAATAGAGTCACAAAGAGTTGGACATGACTGAACAACAAAACGACAGGATTTCTTTTATTCCTGTGGGAATATTTTAGTCAGTAATTATTAGTCTGGTTAAGTAGACTGGGTTTACATATGGTTGATGTGCCTTCTTCATCTGAAGGTTCAAAGCAGGCTTTGAAATATGAGTCTATCAAGGTAACCCAAGGAGATCAGGCCCTGGTGAACGGTCTAATGCTGACTAAACTCAAAGAAAAGTGACTAGGAAAACAGTTTTGCCTACTAATTTATTAATATATAATGAGAAAATGAGAGACAGCTTGGTGCAGTGGCTAGTGCCTGGGCTCAGAGTCAGAAAAACCTGAGGTCAAGTCCAGCTTCTGACACACTGAACCTCAATAAGTCAACCTCTCAGTGCCCCAGGCAACTTGCAGATGCCCTGCTGATGTACAGTAAAAGGGGGAGTTTCTATCCTTGAAGGCCCCGCAGGGGCGGCTGGGTGGCGCAGTGACCCTGGAGTTGGGGGGACCAGAGTTCAAATCTGGCCTCAGACACTTGACATACTCTACTAGTTGTGTGACCTTGGGTAAGTCACTTAAGCCCAATTGCCTTGCCTTCCCCCCTCCAAGAAAAAAAAAAAAAGGCAATCTTGTGAAATCTGACTTTTGGAGCTTTTATTTCCTCTCTCTAAAATGGGGTTCATAGCTAACAGTCACATGGCACTTCATAATTTGCAAAGCACTTCACATATGCCATTGCACTGGAGCCTCACACATACCCTGTGAGGTAAGAACTGTACTTACTGATCCATTTTACAGATGAGGATGGAGAGGAAACTCAGGGCCATTAAGTAACTTGTCCACGGTCACACTGCTAGTAAATGCTTGAGGTGGGACTTCCTGACTGCAGAACTCTATCTACTATATTAGTGGGGTCAAACTCAAACAGAGACATGGCCATTAGACCATACGTATGTATCCCAGCACACTGAACACTTAGAAAACCACTTATTAAGGTGATCTATGTTCTGTCGTATTTTTGTTTATCTTGTTAAATATTTCCCAATTACAGTTTGATTTAATCTGGGCCCACTGGGAGTGTTGTAGGCCACCGAGGATCTGATATATCTGTACTCTATCGTGATGGCATTCTAATGATCGCTTTTCCAGCTTCTTTTTGGGTGGTATCTCCCCTTATTAGACTGTAAGCTTTCTGGCGGCAGAGGTTGATATTCTTTTTGCTTGTATTTATATTCCCAGCACCTAGAACAGTGCTTGGCATTTAATAAAGGCTTTTTGACTGACTTGAAATGTCAGCAACTCCATGAATGAAGTAAGAGAGAGAGATTGGAAACATGGGATGCCAGAGCTGCGGGCACCTGAAAACATATACTACTAGTAGTCATGGTAGTAGTAGTAGCAGTAGCAGCAGCAGCAGCAGTAGTAATTGTTGTTGCTGCTGTTGTTTTTGTCATTACTATAGTGCCAGGCACTGTGCTAAGTACTTTATAAAGATTATCTCCTTTGATCTTCACAACAGTCCTGAGAGGTGTTTCATATCATGGTCTTCATTTTACAGTTCAGGAAACTGAGGCAGACAGAGGATAAGTGACTTTTCCAAGGTCACACAGCTTTTAAGTTTCTGAGGCTGGATTTTAATTCATGTGTTCTTGACTCCAGACCTAGCTCTCTAGAACGATAATATACTTAGTGTATTAAATAGCGCTTTAAGAGATTATATCCTATCCACTGGGACATTTAGGTGACTCAGTGAATAGAGCACAGGGCCTGGAGTCAGGAAAACCTGAGTTCAAATCTGACCTAGCTGTGTGACCCTGGTAAAGTCACTTAACCCTCTTTGCCTCAGTTTCCTCAACTGTAAAATGAGCTGGAGAAGGAAATGGCAAGCTACTCCAGTATCTCTGCCAGGAAAATCTCAAATGCAGTTACAAAGAGTCAGACACAATGGAAACCACTCAACACACTATCCACTACATAAATGCCTACTCTGACTACCCTGAAAACCTGGTGTGAGGTTCAAATACATAATGGATATGGGATTTCAGCGTTGCTTTCCCTCTTGGAATCAAAGTTTTCCCATATGTTAAATAGGGGTGATAATTCTCCTTCTGTCTACCTTACCGGGATGTTGTGAGAATCTAAAGAGATTATGAATTTAAAGATACCTTGGGGATTGAATGATGGACCTGCAATCAGAAAACTCTGAATTCAAATCCTACCTCAATACACTAATTGGCCAATTGTGTGACCCTGAGTAAATCATTTAACCTCTTAGCCTTAGTTTCTTCAAGTGTAAAATGGGGGTAAACGTTTTTGCAAATCTCAAATGAGATAATAGTTGTAAAGCAATTTTGCAAATCTTAAAGTGCAATGTATGCACCACGTGAGCTATCCATTGATACTAGAAGGACCAGGAGAGCCAATTGATACAAAATGTTTTTAAAAGATTTTACCTTCATTTTACTATAATTTCTTCTATCTTTGAAAATGTACATCAGCTGCAAATATTTATACTTAATTAAAATTATAATCATAATATTACTTTGAAATAAAAAATTCATCTTTCTATTTCTATTCTCTTTGCCTTATGGATTAAAAAAAATAACGTACTGTGTCAGTTGACATAGGTTGGTCTATTGAAATGTTCTTAAATTCTGGTCCTGCTGTCCAGGTAGTTTCTTTCACAAAAACAGAGAAACAGCTAAGACCATCTAGTCTAGGAGGTTTTAACCTTTGTTTGTGTCATGGACCCCTTTGGCTGTCTGTTGAAGCTTATGGACCCCTTATCAAAATAATGTTTTTAAATGATTCAAACAAAATCCATAGGAATACAAAGGAAATGAATCATGTTGAAATATAGTTATGAAAATATATTTTAAAAGTTCAAAGACCCCAGATTTTAAGAACTCCTGAGGAGCATGTGCTAAATAAATCCTAATTATTAGCCATCATTAGAGAGGAAAACTACCAGCCCCATTCTTTTTTCCAGAGAGATAGAGTTCATTTGGATTATGAAGCTGGGCACAGTGGGTTTGTCATTTCTGCAATGCTGTACCAAACCCCTTCCTGGATAAGTCTTTTGCCCTCAGGCAGTTTCTAGGCTTCAAACACCTGTCTCTCAAGGCAAACTACTTACAGGGCCCTCAGATTCCATCGTATCTCTTTAAAGACTGATTACAGGGAATCTTGTGCCACTGATGATGTTCTTTCACCTACAAAGGATGAGCAGTCTCCCTTTTCCTGATAAAGTCTTCAGTATTTATTAGGAGCTGAAGGGACTATGGAGAGTAACTGAAGGCCCGGGCAGGAAACCTGGGCAATCAGGAGACGAGGGATTGTATGAACTCAGTGGGGACTGAAAATGTCATTGACACAAATTAATTAAAGACATTAAGGAGCCCTGGATAGTTCATCACTGCCCTCCGTGTGAGGGGGCCTGACTGGGACTGGTTTGAGTTAAGGTAATAATTCTTCTAAGACTGAAAGACCAGTGAAAGAACTTGGTTCCTTGAGAGGAGGGATTATTTCATATTTTATATTTATACCCCCAATGTCCCAGAACACAGTAGGTGCTTAATAAATGCTTGTTGATTGATGGACTAGCCCTTCAATTCCCTTTTATCAATCAGTGTACTTTCACTGCTATAATAAAACAAACATTTATTGTATATGCCAACTGCATTCGAAGTGCAGTGCTAGGAACTTGGAGATATTTAAAATTTATAAAAGACACCAAAGACACAACTATATTTTCTTTTATCTGGGGCAGAAACAGTTGGGAGCAGTAGTGCAGAGGACAGTTAGAAAGGGGGAAGCAGTAGGGAGTAGGGCAGAGGTCAGTATGATATGAGGGGGGGGAGTAGAAACAGATGATAATTTGACAATGAGTGTAACTATGCCAGAGGAGAGGGCAACCACTACCATGGAGTGTCTGACCTGAGACCCTGTGGGAGTTAGGGGAAAGGCAGGTCCAAGAGAGAAGCAAATTGAATGACAAGGTCCTGGAGGGGGTGACTTGAGGTTGCACAATATGGTATTGGCCAGCAGAGGACATCAAGGCATGATCTTCAGTGATGTGATTCTGGTCTTGGGACACTATAAGGGAATGCATCCTCCATGTGGTTACATTGTGGTAAAGTCCTGGTTGCTTTGCCTTAGTTACAGCTCTGTGTTACACAGTATACTATACTGGGAACAGCCCTGAATTTGGAGTTGGAGGCATTGGGCTCAACCCTCATCTCTGCCACTTACTGAATGACCTTACTTTATTCTATGGACCACATTCTCCTCATCAATCAAATGAGAAGGATTGAACTAGCTAATTTCTCTTTTTAAATTTATTTTTATTTTTAAAATTAATTAATTAATTTACTTTTAGTTTACAACATTCAGTTCCACAGTCCCTTGAGTTTCAAATGTTCTCCCTCCCTCCCCCGCCATGGTGGCATGCAATCAAATATAGGATCTACAAAGACCTTCACATTAAACATCAGTCAGGTTGTAAAGAAGTATTATAACCAATGGAACGAATAATGGGAAAGAGGAAACAAAACAAACAAGAAAAAGAAAGAGAGCAAGTCGTTTGCTTCAATCTACATTCAAACTCTGTAGTTCTTTCTCTGGATGTGGATATCTCTTTCCATCATGAGTTTTTTGGAGTTGTCTTATAACCTTGCATTGCTGAGAGGAGCCCAGTCTATCAGTTAGTCATCACACATACTTTGTGTCTGTAATTGTATACAAATTTCTCCTGAACTTAGCACCACACCCAGAAATCACTGGCCGTGTAACCTTGAGCAAGTTACTTAACCCCAATTGCTTTAAAAAAAAAAAAGAAAACAGATAAGACATGGTAGAAATTTCTTTGTAGAAATTCCAGTCTGGGGATGGCTAGGTGGCACAGTGAATAGAACACTAGCCCCAAAGTCAGGAGGACCTGAGCTCAAATCCAGCCTCAGACACTTAACACAAAAACTAGCTGTGTGACCTTGGGCAAGTCACTTAACCCCAATTGCCCCTCCAAAAAGAAAAAAAAAGAAATTCCAGTCTGGTAGGGAAATGGTGAAAACACAGTGTTAACTCACAGTATTACATGGCATTTGCGTGAAAGGGTTACAAAGGAAAGAACTATCTGATGTCTACGGTGGAAGGTAATTATCAAAGAAAGGTGATGGTTGTAGGAAGGAGGCCTTCATAAAAATAATCCATCCTCAACATTTGTGTGTTAACTTTCATGACTTCAAGAATCAGTGAGATTTTATTAGTAACCTCATTTTCACTTTTGAGTTGGAGACCCTGAACATCCGGGCTATGCTAATAGGGAAAAAAATGGGAAGTCACCTTCATCCTCTCCCTAGAGCCCCAGCTGCCCATGCTACCAAGCTCCCTAGTGTCCTGGACAGCCAGGATTCAGCCCGAGGCACTGGCTTTCCACCAGGAGCAGTTGAACAATGGAACCGAAAGGGAGATTAGAGATGGTAGGTTCTCCCTTTCCTTTGTTTTAACCTGGAGTTCTTCTGACAGTCACCACTGTCTCTCTCCAATCCATCCAGGGTTGCTTCTCCTCCCCACTGCATTTTATGAATTATTTTATGGTTACTGTGTTAGGAAAAGTGCAAATTATCAGAATTAATGCTTTGTTATAAAGAATTATATGTAGAAAAGTGTATTTTCAGCAATCTCTTACAAAAGATGACAGTTTTTGGGGGTCGCTGGAACCTAGCCCCCTCTTTCCCATAGGTTCAATGTATCAACATTTGCATTTTTCATTTTTTGTGCCATTTTCTAGGAACATTACTCCCCATGAAAGCTGAGAACTGACAGTAAATGAATGCATGAAAAGGCATTTATTAAGGCCTTAGCAGATGCCAAGTAAGGACTGAGGACACAAATGGTAAAAAAAAAAGACAGGTCCTGGTTTTCAAGGATTTCAAAATTGCTAAAGAGAATTGATGATGCGACTCCTCTTCTGGCCCACCCTAAGGAGAAACCAGAGAGGAG
The DNA here is from genome assembly GCF_028583685.1 of Petaurus breviceps papuanus. Taxonomy (NCBI): domain Eukaryota; kingdom Metazoa; phylum Chordata; class Mammalia; order Diprotodontia; family Petauridae; genus Petaurus; species Petaurus breviceps. The sequence goes on along the minus strand of NW_027185694.1, from coordinate 26,516,360 downwards.
TAAAAGAGTCTGCCCTCGTAGAGGCTGGAACTCTGGCCCTAGAGCTAATAAGGCTTAGGTTCTAATGCCTGTCCTACTACTGATGATTCTGTATGAACTTGAGCAAATATCTTCTCCAGCGCCTCAGTTTCCCCATGTGTAAAATAAGAGATTTGCTCTAGACTTTCTCTGAGGTCCCTTCCAGTTTTACCTTTTCAAGATCATATGATTGAAATGATTTCCCCATACATATGGTGAAAGGAGAAGTGTAGAATAATGGGCAGGAAAAATTAGATTTTAACTAAGAAATTGTTTGGGTTTGATTCCCAGCTCTGCAATTTAACATTTCTGGACAAGGTAAGTCACCTCTTTGGACCTCATTTCCTCTTAACATCAGGGCCATGACTAGAAATTCTTGCACCCAGGGCAAGTACCACAAATCACATCCAGAGTAAATAGCATGAAGGTAAGTGGGGGAAAATGGTGGAAAGACATGGGATCAAGGCCATTTCAAGGGAGGCCATGGGGAAGAGCTCATGCCAGGATTGCCTGGTCACTGCCAATCTGACAGCTTCCTACTTCAATAACTAGGTGCTCAATTCTGTGGTTTCTAAACTGCTGAGGGATTTCAGTGCCATTAGCATTCTTTCTATTCAGTACCCTGAACAGGGTCCAGATTGCTTTGCTGTAGTGATAGCTCTGTACAAAATGAAGGGCTTGGACTAGGTGACTCCTTTCAGACCTAACTCTCTGATAAGGATTTAGAATCCAAGGGTTTAGGGTCTGCTCTCCTCTTTTAAGCCCTGGATGACAGGAAGGAGTGAAATGTTGCCCAGTGCCACAGTCCTGAGGGCTGGTCTTTGAAATACCAAAAGAGACAGGAGCACAGTTAGATAATTCTCCCCCCACCTCCCCCATGCCCCAGGCTTTCTGCACAGCATTCCGCTTTATGTCTCAGGCGGCATGTCATTCCATGGAAGGGATAGCAAGTGGCCAGGCACGTGGGCTGCTAGGGATGTCTCCACGGAAACCGCAGTCAAGGCCAGTGTGTGGGTGGACATGAGGACCTTGTGATTCTGTTCTCAAGCCCTCTGGGCTCAGGGATTTCTTTTGGAGACCCAGGAAATAGGACACAGCAAAAGACCCCTGAGCCATTGGTACACAAAGCCCAGGAGTCAGTGTTAGGACTGAGGACGAAAGCTTCATGTGGAAAAACCCAAATAAGCTAATCAGACCCTCCACCCCCACTCCCTGAGAACATCAGCATAGCAGGCTTATTACCATTATCCCTTCTACCTAGGACCCATATGGCTGGAATACAGTTTATCTCCTGCAAACAGTGACCAAATCTATGAGATTGAGTAGAATCTAATTTGCTAAATAGCTGATGTGGGGGGTGTATTTCTTCTTTAAATAACCAGTCACATAATTTTCATAGTCATGTTTTGTATGTATGTGGGGAAAACCAGGCCCTCTGTGAGTCACTAAAATAACGATCTAATAACAAGCCTTGGTAAACCCAGTAAGAGTTAGAGTCATTGTTCTTGAAGGAAGAAGAGATATGAAAACCATGCTCCTCCCCACCCCCTTCCCCAAAGGCCACAGATCCACAAATCCTTGACTACATCTGACTATCGACTCAACTCAGAAGAGTAAGCCCTGGCTGAGTGCCAATTATGTGTAAGGTACTGTTTATCAGGGAGGGGAATTCCAGGTGTGGAAACTCTCTCCACCAATACAAATCACAACCTATCTATGACTTTACAAATAATTCCTAGGATGTTGCTTGAGCTAAATAGAAATTAGGGTATACTCAGGGTAATTTAACTAGCAACAAATCAAATTAATAATTATTAATAACAATTAATAGGATGAGAAATGTACTCAGGATTAAGACCAGTATTGTATCTATGAGGCAATACTGCTTCAATGGGCATTGGGAAAGCACAGATTCAGAAAATTAGGAGAAGTGGCCTTAGAGGTCATGTAGTCCAACTTCTCCTTTTATACATTACAGGACCCTATGATCCTAGATATAACAACCTTGTAGTCCAATTCCCCCTCATTTTACAGAGGGAGTAAAGGTCAGAGTCCTTGTCTCAAGTCACATAGACAGTAAGGAGCAGGGCCAGGATTGGAACCCAGGTCCCTGGCCTCCAAAGCTGTGTTCTCTCTACTTTGCTGTTTCTCATGATGAACTGAGGTTCAGAGAAATCAACGTCTTGATTGTAAATCCAGTCCTCCTGCTCTCGAGTAGTTTACATTCTTAGCTATCTCACTTCAACAGCACACAATAAACACTTGAAAATGCTGGCTGCCTGACACACAGCCAAATTTGGTTGAAAATTTCAATTTGAAAATCCTTAAAGTATGTACAGATCCACCTGACAGATCACCAGCCACCCTGGACAGAGTCAGAAAATCACAGAACCAAAGGGCAATGTAGGGGAAGCCCAAAGCTCCTTTTCCTGGTGCCCTCCTCACAGGTTAGATACATGCTCTGTTAACAACTTCCACATCCATTGATTTGTCACTCAAGTTTCAAGATTTAAGATATGAGTTATTATTCATAAATTGATCCTAGAATATCTGACTTGGTAGAGACCATAAAGGCTTATAGATTATAGACTTTATTCATGAAAGAAAAGAGAATGAAAAAAAAGGAAAGGAAGAGAACAGTTTTCAAACTTACAGGCCAATGAGTTTCACCTATTCCAGAACATATTATTTAAGGCTTTGTTAGTAAACATTTAGAAAAGGAAGAAGAGTTCACAAACAACCAGCATGACCTCATCAAGATAAGGTGATAGCAGAATAGCTTTATTTCTTGGAACAGCGTGTTAACATGCTAGGTCAAGGGAATACTCCACAATATTGTTTGCCTAGATTTTATCACCAAAAAAAATTTGCTATTCTAATGAAGAAGATGGAGAGATATGAACTAGTTGAAAGTATAATTAGATGGATTTGGAACTTGTTAAATAACTAGAACCAAAAATTAGCAATTAAATTTTATTTTCAGATTAGACTACTCTCCTCCCTACTGTTCCGCACTCCAGCCCAAGGAAAAAGCAAGAAAAACAAAATCCTTATTGCAAATATGTACATTCAAGAAAAACAAATTCCTACGTGGGCCATGTTTAAAAAAAGTTTCATTTTTCACGTCTGTATTACCTCACTATTATCAGGAGGTGATAGGGCAAACTAGGTGGCTCAGTGGATAGAGTGTCAGGCCTAGAGGCAGGAAGACTCAACTTCTTGAGTTCAAATCTGGCCTCAGATACTTCCCAGCTATGTGACCCTAGGGAAGTCACTTAACTATGTTTTCCTCAGTTTCCTCATGTGTAAAATGAACTGGAGAAGGAAATGGCAAAATACTCCTCTATCTCTGCCAGGAAAACCCAAAATGGGATCATGATGTGTTGGACATGACTGAAACAACAGAACAACAAGCAAAATTCAGGTAGATGAGTAGTGCGTTTCATCCTCTGGAATTGTGGTTGGTCAGTGTGTTGCTCAGAGTTCCCAAATCTTTCAACATTATTTGTTTTTGACATGTTGCTATTAGTGTATAAACTGTCTTTCTAGTTCTGTTCACTTCACTCCGCATCAGTTCAGACAAGCTTTCCTATGTTTCTCTGAAACTCCCCCCTTCATCATTTCTTATAGCACAATAGAAGACCTCTGAGATCATGTCAAACTCAAAGATTCTCTGAAAGCTTGCCATATAATTCACCCTTTATTGTTAATAGTAAGTTATTAGAATTTAGAGCTAGAGGCAGAGCCATAACTCGAAATTCTGCTGTCTAGGGCAAGTTAAGTTGAGGGAGGGAGCAACAAAGACCTAAGGAGAGATCTCAGAGAAATCCCAGGACATCAACCCATTTCAGAATGGTGCTATTTCTGGGCAGGCTAATGGGGTTGGGAGCAGGGTCAGAAGAGACTGAGGAAAATTTGTCTGGGATCTAAAAAGTCCTCAGAATTCTACCTGGGCTGCTAGTATTTCCCAGGCTGCTGAATCAGCATGTTCCCCATGAAAGGTATCGCGCGGGCACTACCTTTTAGAAAGCTGGAAGAGCTGGCTCAGCAGACTGGGGCACGGGGGAGGGCATGATAGCCATATGGCACAGCTTGAGAGAAGGCATAGAGGTAGGAGTGGGACAAATGGACAAATATCACCAGATATTGCTATTCATTTGGAGGCAGAATAGGTGGCAGGGGTAAGTGATTTTCACCAACCCCAGTGTCTGGCAAAGAGGTTTATTTTGGATCTTCTTTGCAATATAGTACTAGCCTTAGAAAGTCACTGACTATCCCGCCCCCCCCTCCACTTTGTGTGACTGATATTTGTAAGTTGCAAGTGGCAGCCTATCATCAGTAAGGTTTAGCAAAATGTGCAACCCCAGCAATATTCCTTGACTTCTCTGAGATTGCTTTCCTTCATTTCTCTCTTAATGCTAGCAATCCTGATCCTGAAAGTCAGGGGAAAGTAGAGCTTTGACTTGCCTGCTGCCTTTGGGAATAGCCCTAACTCAGACTTTCTTTCAGCTAGCATTGTTTGGGGTAGGGAGTGTTGAAGGTAGGGATCCTCTCTTCAGTTCACTGTCCCTGGAAACCACTATTCATTTTTCCTGGACAGTTTGTTTAAGTGGCATGGGAGAAGGGGGACAAGCACTGGATTTAGTGTCACAAGATGTTAGAACTGGAAGGGCACTTAGACGTCATTTAGTCCTTTTTACAGAAAAGGAAACTGAGGCTCAAGCAGGGGAAGTTACTTGCCCAAGGCTGTCCAGCTTGTTAAGTGTCAAGTGATAACAAAAGCCCAACTCTTCTGAGTCTTAAATTCTGAATTTTTTGACCCTTTCCTAAATGCTACGTTTACTCCCTTGGATTTGAGGACAAAAAAGGTAACAGTTTATATGAGAAATTACTCAGCCCTTCTGTGTCCCCCAAGGTTCATCTTAAGTCATCCCAGAGGATGTCCTCTCTGGCGCTTCTAGCTGATTCTTCTCTAAGCTCTTACAGGTCTAAGTATTCTTTGTTCTAGGCCTCTGTCTTATCTCTTCCATTTCAAAGCTTAAGCTCTCCTAGGGGCAGGATCTATGGTCTGTTCCTTTTCTAACCTCTTCCCTCAACCCCACTATTTTTAAATTGGAGTTTATACTTAATCTGTGTTGATTTCAGTAAAAAGGACGGAGGCTTATGAAACTTCCCTAAAAAGGGACATGACACTCTTAGATCTCTCTGAATCTTGTTTCTATCCCATCCCCCTAGGCCCAAAACACAAGCCAGGAATCACACTGAAATGAGTTTGGGGGAAATGTCATTGCCATTTTTTTTAGATTGCCTAGGATCAAGGGATTAGACCCTGAAGATGCAAAGATAACCACAAAATTATCTCTTCTCTCAAGGAGGATTGATAAAACAGTACTCAGATGGATAAGTGCAAGGTAATATGAAAAGAATGAAAACTCTCACTGGGTGGGAGAGGGAGCAGGGAAGATCTCAGGTGGAAATAGCTCCTGAACTGAGCCTTGAAGGAGGACGAGGATGCTGAAAGGCTGAGATGGGGTCAAGGTGCTCTCCAGATGTTGGGAATGGCTTTTACTAGAGGTAGAAGATGCAATGTGCATTAAATGGGTTATAGCCAATAATCCAATTTGGCTGGAGTGTTAGACTACATGCAATGGAGTAATTCAAAATAAGATTGGAAACCTAGGTTGGAGGCCCTTAAAATCCACCTTTTTTCCTAGAAGAAATCACCAAAACTTCTTGGGCAGAAAAAAAATGCCATAGTCAAACCTGTGAAGGTAAATCAACAGGACTTGACAAATGCATGATAGGAGACAAGAGAGGGAGGGAAGGGTCAAGGTTACCTCAAAAGATATGAACCAATCAACAAGTATTTATGAGTGACCTACCATGCCAGGCCTGTGCTAAGAACTAGGGCTGTAAATTTAGTGAATGAAGCTCTCACTGCTCATCAGGAACACAGATAACTGGAAAGATGCAGGTACTCTCAACAGAAACAGGAAAGTTTGGAGAAGAGACAGGTTTAAGGAGGGAAACTAAAGCATCCATGGTGTAAGTCACTGAGTTTGCGATGCCAATGAGGCATGCAGGTGGAAACAGCTGGTAGACAGCTAAAGGTTTGCTACTGGAGCTCAGAAGAGAGCTTTTAGGATAGCTCTTCTTCCTCCAAATGACTCCTTCTATGGTGCAGACTGGCTGTTGGGAATTGATGGAGAGTCACAGGATATGATGCAGAAGTAGTAGAGATTCTTGAACCTTCTTTCCTGAATCCTGCTGAAACCAGAGGTGGTTCCCCTCTCCTTAAGATGATGAGAAGTCTGTAGGGCTGGGTCCTGCAGTTGTGTTTCTGTGCTGGGTGTCAGAGGAGAAACTGAGGTGGAGAATGGCTGGGCCAGGGAACTAAGAAAAACAGCTCTAAAAATTACAGGAACATTTCTATTAGAAGCACCTGAAAAAGACAATTAGAAGACATGGAACACTGGGAAATCCCTCAAAGGGAATAAGTGCTGGGGGCCAGTTGTTCCTTTAGTTTTGCTCCATGTACCCTCTGAATTTCTGGAAGTCAATTTAACACCCTTTCCCCAGTGATACCCAGAGTTTGAGATAGGAAAATTTCCCCAAGGAACCAAGCAGATAGGTCCCTTTGGCCTTGGCTGAGGACTCTAGAACATTAGGGTTTGGGTCAAGCTTCATTTCTAAGCCCCCCTTTTTTGATCATCTCATTCTTCAAGCCTCTTGCTCACATTCTAAAAGATGGAAGATGAGAAACCAGTGACAGGCAACATGGGAGCTTTGATGCCTGGAGAAACCTGAGAATGGTCAAGTCTTTGAGAACATGTATCTTCAGTGCTTACCACAGGGCCTGGCATATAATAAGAACTTAGTAAATGGGCATTCATTCATCATTCATTCATGGTAGTTTGGAAGAAAGGCAATAGGGCACCCAGAACGAAGATAACGGACACCACTAAGCATTGAGGAGAAAAATCTCTCTGTCTAGGAAATAGAACGTTGTACACGACACAAACGTCATGACCGATTGTTCCTAGGGGACAGGTCACTCTTGCTATCCTTGTCTTATCCAGTCCTTGGTGACTTGGACAACTTCCAGTCACTTGTTCAGTAAGGAGACTCATAAAAGTTATGAAATGGAGGAAAAGGCAGTGTAGCGAATATACTGGGAGCTTCTCTTTTTGAATGTCTTCCCTACTTTGTCCTCTGGGAGGATGGAAGGAGGGCAAGAAATAAAGTGCAGCATTTCCTTTTTTCCATTTGTCCTTCCATGCAGGAAAAGCTAGAGAGAAATGTGTCAGATCCTTCATCCTGTAGGGGGAAAGGCCATTTCCCACGTTTTGAAAGAGGACATATATTGGTATGTTAAAGTTAGGCACCCGAATAATCTTTGTTTGATTTTATAAGGAGGCCATTAATTTTAATTGGGCCAGGATTCTGATGGCAGGTCAAAGTCAGAGCTGGGTTCCCTCCCAGAGGGAGGAAAGTAGTCCAGATTTTCCCAGGTAGGAAGAACATGGCTGTTCCAGTGCCTCCTCTGGAGGCTGGGGAGGGGATTTTCTCTGGTCTGGGACTGGGATGGGGTCAGCATTATGCAAAGCCCAGGGAAAAACAGACTGGATGTTACCTATGGAACAAAGTGGATCTTTCCCTGACTGAAACATTCAAACTGGCAATTTTCCTCTTGATATAAATCTTTTATTAACGGCCTCTTTCAACAAGCTGAGGTCACTCCCTGTAAGTCTTTCTTAGAAACACATTAAAAAGAAAGAAAAATTCTCGGGACCCTAAATAGAATAATACCAGTGAGCAGTACTATGAAAGGTGCCTAAACTTTCTTCTTCCTTCTCTTCTGAAAATGATTGTGCTGAATATCACCCAGGCCTCGATCCTGTCTCCACTATGCCCACTTGCCCTTCCCCCCACCTTCTTTTTCAAATAGATGCTGAAGTATTAATCATTCATGCCCTATTATAAATATTAACTCACTTTTTGTCTAAGTGCAGTATAATGGCCCTCAGACTCATCAGGTTCCTTTTTCTAATATTTTATGGAGTTTATTGCAGATGAAGAAGAGGAAATGTGCCATAGTGGATAGAGAAAACTGGTCTCAAAGTCTGGAAGACCTAGGCTCAAAGCCTGTCTCTGGCATACACTGGCTATGGGACTCTGGGCAAATAACATAGCATCTCAGCGCTCTTGGTAACTAAGACTGAGTTGCAGAGAGGGTGGCAACCTGCACTGGCAGAAAGATTTCCTCTGCTGATGAGACCAAGGGTCCGTTTTCTATCTCTTTAAAGTTTGAAAGCACTTTATGGACTTTATCTTATACAAGTTTCCCAATCCTGTGACTTGGGCATTATGGCTGCTGTTATTTCTGTTTTGCTGAGTAGCAAAGGGACTTGCCTGTGGTCACTGAGTTAGTCACTGTCAGGGAACCATGTCTTTGTGACATGGCACAACACTATATTCACCATAGAGAAAATTCATCATGTTGCTTTAAAGAACCCTACCATATGTTCCTTCTGGATGTGATTTGGTCACATCTTCACATTGGTCACAAATCACCAGATAGGATTTTAAAATGTAGTGTAGTGCTTGTTTCTCTAGGTAGGATCCAAGTCCTTTGATGCTTTCTGGAAACTCTTCTCAAGAACGCTCTCCTTCCTAGTTGTCTTAGAAGTGGCTAGCTCAAGAAAGAAGTTACACAGATAAAGTGAGACAGAAGACCTCTATTATCTTCCCTTCCCTCAAGAATAATCATCCCATACCTCAGGAGTAAAGTTTTCCCCTTTCTCTTCCCAGAAGGAAAAACAATGACTTAGGAGCTTGGTAACTATAATTTTCTGCAGAGTAAAACCCCTAAAACTGGTTATTATTATTGGGAAAAGGGGAAAGATATATATTTTTGGAGGCAGGGTGCCACAGTAGAAAGATTCTTGGTTCTGGGAACATAGAACCTAGGTTCAAATTCCATTTCTGATACTTAGTACTTGTGTAACCTGGGGCAAATCATTTAACTTCTCTGGGATTCAACTTCTTTATTTCTAAAACAAAGGACTTAGAGACTTCTGGGAGCCAAGATGGAAGAGTAAGCAATAAATTGCTGAACCTCTCCTATATCCACCTGCTGAAACCATAAAGTATCAGTCCAGAACAAATCCTGGAACAGTAGAGTCAGTGAAAAGATGGATGGAGCAGTCTTTTAGCCCAAGAGACTTGAAGGATCATTAAGAAAGGTCCACCTCACTCAGGTAAAAGAGGAACACATTCCAAGACAAGAAGCATCCCAGCAAGCAGGTCCCATCTCAGCAAACCAGTGGGGGATACTGAGCCCCAATGTGGTGGATCAGGCAAATGCCAACACCAGGCCTTTCCCCCCTCCCCTCTCCCATGTGTCTCAGCATAACTGGGGAAACTGGCAGAGCATAGCACTGAGAATCACCACGTGTTTTGGTTGAGCCCAGGGTAGACAAGCATCCTCCAGGGGTCAAACTTCCCTCCGTGTGCTTCAGTGTAGCCCCAGAGAAATGCAGAAAACCCCCACCTGACCTCAACATATAACAGATACCTCCACTAGGACCCCAGTTCAACACCGGGTAAGCTGCCAACCCCCTAAAGCTTCCAGTAGTGCCAGCCACCCCCAACCACACCCCCTCAGCACAGCACCAGACACAAGGCTTCCTTACGTCAGTGCAACACCATGTAAATAGTCAGGCCCTGCAGCCTGGCACAAGAAGCCTGAGACAGAGCCCCTTCCACTCTGGGAGCACAGATAAAATTAAAAAAAAAAGAAAAAAGCACCTCCCCCCCCCAAAAAAGAGGGATGAGCAAAAACAACAGCAACAAAAAAGAATCTGACCATAGAAAATTATTACAGTGATACAGAAGACCAAGACACAAACTCAGAAGAGGACAACGATGTCAAAAGACCTACAGGCAAAATCTCAAAGGAAAACTGGAGATGGTCTCAGATCCAAAAAGAATTCATGGAAGAGCTCAAAAAGGAGCTTAAAAATCATATAAAAAAAAAGTAAAAGAAGAAACGGGAAAAGAAATAAGGGTGATGCAAGAAAACTATGGAAAAAAGACTCAGCAGCTTAGAAAATGGTATAAAAATGGAATTGGTCAAATGGAAAAGGAGAAAAAAATCCACTGAAGAAAACAACTCCTTAAAGAGTATAATTGGACAAATGAAAAAAAAGTATAAAAGCTAATCGAGGAAAAGAACACTTTAAAAATTAGAAATAGGCAAGCAGAAGCTAATGACCCCAGGACATCATGAATTAATGAAATTCAAAAGAATGAAAAAATGGAAGAAAATGTAAAAATATGTCATGAGAAAAACAACTGACCTGGAAAATAGATCCAGGAGAGACAATATCATAATCACTGGACTACCAGAAAGCCATAATCAAAAGGAGAACCTGGACAGCATCCTTTAAGAAATTATCAAGGAAACTTCCCTGATGTCCTGGAACCAGAGGATAAAATATGTATTGAAAGAATCCATTGATCCCTCAGGAAAGAGGTCCAAAAATAAAAACTCCCAGGAACATTATAGGCAAATTTCAGAACTATTAGATCAAGGAAAAAATACTACAAGTAGCCAGAAAGAAACAACTCAAATATTGGGGAGTCACAATCAGGATCACACAGGACTTGGCAATTGCAACATTGAAGGACTGGAGGTCATGGAACACAATATTCTAGAAGCAAAGGAGCTAGGACTACAACCAAGAATCATTTACCCAGCAAAATGAAGCATAATATATCAATGGAAAAAATGACTACTCAACAAAATAGAAGGATTTCAAGCCTTCATAAAGAGAAGACCAGAACTAAACCAAAAATTTAACCTCCAATATCAAGACTCAAGGGAAACATAAACAGGTAAAAAGGGAAAGAAAAAACTAAGGGATTCAAGAGAGAGTAACAGTTTACACCTCTACATGGGAAGATGTATTTGTAACATTTAAAAGTTGTATCACGAACAGCACAGAGAACAGGAATATACATAAACAGACGGTATGGGTGTAAGGTGAATTTGAGGGAATGACATAAAAAGTAAAGGATGAGAAAGAGAAGAAAAATGGCTGCAGAGTGAAGGGAGAGGTAGAACGGGGTACATTGCTTGAACTTTAGTCTCATCAAAGAGGGAAACATATACACAATCAGTTCAATATAGAAATCTATCTTACCTGACATAGAAGTAGAAGGGGAGGAGATTAAGTAAAAGGGCAGGGAGGGGAGGACTGACAGAAAGGAGGGTAGATCGGGGAAGTAGTAAACAGATGCAAAACACCAATGAGGTGGGAAAGGGTGAAAGGAGAGGAAGTACAGATAGGAGAAGGAAGGATAGGATGGAGGAAAATGCACAGTAATCATAACTGTGAATGTAAATGTGATGAACTCTCCCATAAAATGGAAGCGGGTAGAAAAATAGATTAAAAAACCAGAATTCTACACTTATGTTGCTTACAAGAAACACACTTGAAACAGAGAGACACACACAAAAATAAGGGTCTGGAACAGAATCTATTATGCTTCAATTGAAGTAAAAAAAAAGTAGGAGTAGCAATCCTGATCTTAGACAAAGTAAAACCAAAAATAGACCTAATTAAAAGAGATAAAGAAAGAAACTACATCTTGCTAAAAGGTACCATAGGCAACAGAGCAATCAAATTAGAAGAGCAAACAATAGTCTACCTGTCAGATCTATGGGGAGGGCAAGAATTTATGATCAAACAAGAATATATATGAAATGTAGAATAGATAAGCTTGATCATATTAAATTGAAAAACTTTTGTACAAACAAAACAAACAAAACCAAGAATAGAAAGAAAGTAGAAAGCTGGAAAGCAATCTTTTCAGCAAGCATCTCTGATAAATCCTCATTTCTCAAATATATAGAGAACGGAGTCAAATTCATGAAAATACAAGTCATTCCCCAATTGATAAGTGGTCAAAGGAAATGAACAGGCAGTTTTCAGATGAAGAAATCAAAGCCATCTGTAGGCACATGAAGAAGTGCTCTAAATCACCTTTGAAAAGAGAAATGAAAATTAAAACAACTGCAAAATAACATCTCAATTTGGCTAATATGACAAAAAAGGAAAATGATAAATGTTGGAAAGGATGTGGGAAAACTGGGGCACTAATGTATTGTTGATGGAGTTGAGAACTTATGCAACCATTCTGGAGAGCAATTTGGAACCGTTCCCAAAGGGCAAGCAAACTGCATAACCTTTGATCCAGCAGGTCAGTATCCCAAAGAGATCATAAAAAAAGGGGAAAGGACCTACATGTGCAAAAATATTTATAGCAGCCCTATTCATGTTGGCAACATTTTGGAAATTGAGGGGATGCCCATCAATTGGGGAATGACTAAACAAGTTATGCTATATGAATATAATGGAATACTCTTGTGCAATAAGAAATTATGAACAGGCACATTTCAGGAAAACCTGGAAAGTCTTGTACAAACTGATGAAAGGTGAAATGAACAGAACCAGTAAAACATTGTACACAGCATCAGCAACATTGTGTGGTGATCAACTATGAATGACTCAGTATTTCTTAGCAACACAATGACCCAAGACAAGTACAAAGGACTCACTAAGGAAAATGCTATCCATATTCAGTTAAAGAACTGATGAACTCTGAATGTCAATTGAAGCTTTTTTATCACTTTTTTCTTTCTCAGTTTTTCCCTTTTGATCTGTTTCTTCTTCCACAACTGTGATGAATATGGAAATATGTTTTACATGACAGCATATGTATAAACTATATCAAACTGCCTACCATTTTCAGAAGAGGGAAGGGGAGGGAGAAAAATTTGGAACTCAAAATCTTGTAAAAATAAATGCTTACAATTTTCTTTATATGTAATTGTAGGGACAAGAATATTGTTCAAAGCAAAAAATAAATAAATAAGCCAAAGGACTTGGACTAGATGATAACTGAGGTTCTAGCTCCAGAGCTATGCTTTTATGATCCCAGCTTGGATCCTTCCTCTTCTGGGTCTCTCCTTGATCTCATTTCCTCCCCTTCCTCCCAGAGCAGAATTCATATATTCCTCCTTGCTTCTTCCCAAGTCTCTGCAGCTCACCAGGGACCCTCTGAGCCCCAGTTTACTCTTAATCAGAAGTTAAGATTTTTTTGTTGGTGCTGGGGTAAGTAGGGGATGGGGAGATAGTGGATAGAGCTTTCCACCCTTTAATGAGCTCTGGGGAAAGGGTGTCTCATTGCCTAGGAGATTCTTAGAGAGAGAAGATGCTTCTATTTATGGAGGGATTCAGTTTTTAACAATCTTAGAAAGTAAAACAGCATTTTTTTTGCCTTCTCTGTCATCCTTGTAAAAAATGGGGAAATATATATTGAATTGAATAAGAAAATATTACTACATTCTGCATTCATGGTCAGGGTGGAGAATGCAATCACAGTCCCTTTACCTTAGATATGGGCATGCCCAAGAAAATAGAGAAGGCCTAATTGTCTCTCACTAACTCTGTTTTTATATATGACTCACAGGTAGCCTCAGAAGAGGAGAAAAAATAGTATCCTTGTCAGGGATATAGGCAATGGCTGCTGCCTTCCTGCCCCACAAATCAATCGCTCTGCCTTTCTTGTAGAAAGAGATGGGAATGGAGTGGAGGGGAGCTTAGTGGGACAGCCCATTTCCAATGTTTTAAGAGAAATTCTGGGGTGGAGCCAAGATGGTGGCAACCCAACTGAATTCTCCCAGCATTCTCCTCCAAATAACTTTAAGCTAATTCCTCAAATCAAATTTTGCAGTGGCAGAGTCAACAAAAGGTCAGAGAGAGAAATTTTTCTAGCCTAAGACAACTTAGGAGGTTGGCAGTGACACAGGGGTGGGGGCCAGCCAGGAGTATGGCAGCAGCCCTGGATGGTGAGCCCTGGAGAGCATGACAATCATGGTGGCAGCAGCACCTTTTAAACCTCTCAGCCCAGAGTTAATAAAGGAGTCAGATAAAAGATTGCAGGGGACGCTTTGCAGGCACTGGGTGCAATTGGTACTGATTGGCAATCCTATCGCCCATAAGTAGTTCTGGGTCACAGTTCCAGGGTGGAAAAAAGCCTTTGTGATTGGTTACAAGGAAACAGGGGCCATGTTCACCATTCCAGGGCCAAGAAAACACTAGCTCTTGTGGCTGCAGGGATGCAGTGCAGGTTCCTAGGTAAAGAACAGAGTGCAGACCAGGAGAGCAGCAACCATACCTCTCCCAGGATAACATCACCCAAGCACTGAAAACTTGCAGACCCTCAGACCTAGCTCTGAAAATAGCAGCAGTATAAGGCCTGAAACACGGCAGAGTGTGTCCCCACCCCCAGTAAGCATAGCCCAACTTTAACAGAAAGTTCAAAGTGAAGAAAAAGGCTGGAAAAATGAGCAAACAACAACAAAAAGGACCTGAATGTAAAAGGCTACTACAGTGGCGGGGAAGACCATGACACAATTTCAGAAGAAGACAAGGTGAAAACAGTTACAAAGCAAAGACCTATATGACAAAAATATTTATAGCAGCTCTTTTTGTGGTGGCAAAGAATTAGAAACTGAGGGGACGCCTATCAATTGAGGGATGGCTGAACAAGTTGTATTGAAATACTGTTGTGCTCTAAGAAATGACTACGAGTGGTGGTTTCAAGAAAAAAACAAGGAAAAATGGGAAAACCTTTATGAACAGATGCAAAGTGAACTGAGACAAACCAAGGGATCATTGTGCACAGTAACAGCAATGCCATAATGATGATCAACTGTGAAAGACTTGGTTATGCTGAACAACACAGTGATCCAAGGCAATTCCAAAGGTCCATGATGAAAAAATGCTATCTACCTCCAGGGAGAGGTAGATAGAACTTGTAAACTCTGAGGGTGAACTGAAGTATAAGTTTCTCACTTTTATTTTTGCTCTTTTTGTTATGCAGCTAATATGGAAATATGTTTTGCATTATTTTACATCTATAATTGACATCATTTTGTTTGTGTTCTCAGTGGGTGGGGGAAGGTTGAGAGGAAAGAAGAGAATTTGGAACTCAAAATTTAAAAAGAAAAGAATGCTTAATAAAAAATTCAAGTGATATGCTGTGTTAAAATTATGCTCCTGCATGGTTTTATTTATTTGTTTATATTTATATAAATTTATATACATATATTTATTATATATTTGAACTTAGATCTTTTTGATTCCAGGGCTAGCACCACTGAGGCCTCAGTTCAGTGGGAACTCAACTGTCTTCTCTGAGCCTCATTTGTAAAGTAGGGATAATTATAACTGAGCATATCCTCCACAGGATTGTTTTGAGGTTCAAAAAAGAGAGAGTATATATAAATGAGCTTGGCAAATTTTAAGGCATTATATACCCATATCTATGATTCCTACTAGGATGATCATAATTATTATGTCACCTCCAAATTTATTTTCTTCTCTAAGCTAAATATCTCAAGTTGTCTAGAAATAAAAGACACTCTTCCTGCCTTGGGGAACTGAGGATAAACATCTAAAGAACTCTGCTTATAAAGCTGTTCATTTAGATCTGTCAAAGGCTCCTTTTAAAAATCATGCCTTCTCTCTGTTGGAGCTGAGCCCACTTTGCCCAAGTGTCCTTCGGATGAGAGCCATCTGTCAGGACTGTGGATCAGGTCTGTATGGGGGCTGAAGGAATGAAGCCCTTGGGGAACCAGAGCCTCTGCTGCATGACCCCCAAATTATGTTTTTCTCAGCCAACTAATGCCTCCCCCATATGGTTCCCTTCTTTTCCTCCTACCAGCCTCCCCCACAGTTTCATGGTTCATGCTTCCCACCAGATAGTGATGGATGAATCGTGGCCGTTGATGAAAGAACTGAAGACTTGAATCAGAATATCAGGGCCAGAAGGAACCTCAGGGCACAGGATGGTGGAACTGGTGGGGACTGAGGATCTAGTTCAAACCTCATTTTACAAATGAGGAAATTAAGGTTCAGAGAGATGATATGGCTTGGTCCCTAAGGTCATACTCTTAGTTGGTAGAAAGCTAAGGCTATGTCTTCTTCTCAATCTGCTCCCCCTTTGATTTTTGTTCTTTAATTCATCTGTCTCTTCTACTACCCACTCCTGTTGAAGAATTTTTTTTTTCGAAAAACCCCCAATATATAGCTGCATAATCTGACAAAACATATTTCATTATTGACTGTTTTGGGAAATGTAAGTTTCTTTCTGCATTTTAAATTCATCACCTCTCTATCAGTAGACTGTTTCACCTATGTTCTTTTGGACTCATGGCTAATCATTATATTGATCTTAGTTCTAAAGTCTTTAGAAGTTTGTATTTTTTATGTTGTTGTCATTGTATAAATTGTTCTCATTTTGCTTACTTCCTTATGCATCAATTCCTAGAGATCTCCCCAATTTCTTTTAAAATGGCCCATTTCATCATTTCTTTGGCAAAATAATGTTCCATTCCATGCCACATAACACAATTTGATTAGCCATTGCGTAATAGTAAGATAGGGCCTTACTTTTCAGTTTTTGAGTCCAATGAAAAGAGCTGTTAGAAATAATTCTCTGTACGTAGATCTTTACCGTCTTTCTGTGATTTCTTTGGTGTATAGGTCTAGTGGTGAGGTAACTGGTTCAAAAGCCATCCCAGAGTTCTTTGTCCTGCACCACTGAATATTATGGTGATAAGAAGTTGGGATTTGAAGTTAGAAGGTTTGGGTTCTACTATGTCTCTGCCAGGTAAATCAATTTGGTTAAGTTAATTTACTTCTCTGGACCTCAGTTACCTCATCTGTAAAACAAGGGGATTGGGCATGATGGCCTCTGGGGTGCCTTTCTGCTCAAAATCTATGATCTTTTCTTCTGATGTGATAATCATTTTGGTGATGAGAGCCTTGGTACTTCAAAGGACAAATGGGCAAGATGGTGGAAGTTCTCCATTCTTCTTACTAAGAATGAAAGGAGTCTCTTGATGCTGCTTGGAAAGTTCTGTCTCCATCTCTTTGCTGACAAGGTTTATGCCTCCCCTGGGCATTGTAGGAACCTTGGGGAGCTGCATCCT
The DNA here is from genome assembly GCF_028583685.1 of Petaurus breviceps papuanus. Classification (NCBI taxonomy): domain Eukaryota; kingdom Metazoa; phylum Chordata; class Mammalia; order Diprotodontia; family Petauridae; genus Petaurus; species Petaurus breviceps. The sequence continues at coordinate 26,499,274 of NW_027185694.1, read as the reverse complement.
TCCCAGAATTTCACACCAGTAATTATTACAGCCTCTGCTCACCGGGCATCCCTAAGTCACCTTCCTAAACCTTCACGCTTCTGCTTTCTGGCCCTTTCAATTGGATTAGAATTTATCTTTAGGCTGACAGATTTGCTTTTAAGAAGTGCATGTATATCTTAGGCACCCAGTAAACAAAGTGCCGCTCCATATATGCTGATAAAATGGTCCCACTTTTATGCCAGTTTCTCCATCAAAAATAAAGCTGGGGCCATTTCTGAAGTTTACCAGTTCCCAAGTTTCATCAAGTACTGGCCATTTGGAATAAATACAGGAGCTTTCAGACCCTACTATGATTGGCCACTCATGGCAACAGAGGCCTTGTCCCTTTACGTGCAGTCCTGCTGTATAGCTAGGTTTTTTAATCCCTTCTCCTTCCCCATACTTCAAAACCATTTTGTAACCCTTAAGCAAAGGGAAAAAATTTGCAGGAGTAAATTAGACCATTTCTAACTTAGCTGTTGCCATTTTGATACAGTAGAAGAATGTGTTGACCTGGGAGTCAAGCAACCTGGGTTTTAGTCTTAGCTTTTCAACAAACTTGCTGTGCAGTCCTTTCCCTTCTCTGAGGCTCAGATTCTCCATCATAAAAGGATGGGCTTTGACTAGAAGGTCATTAAGGTCTTTTATAGTTCTTATATTCTATGAATTTCTGAGTCTGTGCATGCCATAAGCTTGAGGAAATGCAGTGCTCACTACATGAGATCAGAATATTTATTTTACTGATGAGGTACCATGGAAACACCACTGAATTTGGAGTCAAGGGACCTGGATTCAAATCTTTTGATATCTGGGTGACTTGGGACAAGTTGCTTTATTTCTCTGGACCTCAGTTTCCTCATCTGTAAAATGAAGGGATTGGACTAGATGATCTTTAAAGTACCTACCTGATAATCAATGTTCTATGATATGAGCTGTGATATGAAACTGAGCCCCAGGAAAATGAAGATCCATGCCTGCTGTCATACAAGTAGTAAAAAGAGAGAGCTATAATTGAAAGTCACCTTTTAAAACTCCAAATCACTGCTTGTTTATGACATCACATTTGAAATCTTGCCATACACTCAGTGAAAATGACACTGTAATACTACATGCAGTGCCATAATTCCTTCCTTCTTTTTTCCTTCTTCCTTCTCTCTCCTGTTTTTCCTTTCTCCTTTTTCTCTCCTTCCTTCCTTCCTTCCTTCCTTCCTTCCTTCCTTCCTTCCTTCCTTCCTTCCTTCCTTCCTTCCTTCCTTCCTTCCTTCCTTCTTTCCTTCCTTCCTTCTTCCTTCTCCCTCCCTTCTTCCCTCCCTCCCTCCCTTCCTTCCTTCCTCCCTCCCACCTTCCCTTCTCCTCCCTCTCTCCAACCTTCCTTCCCCTCCCCTCATGGCACAACACAGGTATGTCAGGTATTCACTGTCCTAGAACTACATTAATGATCACTTAGCACTGGGATCTAGACTTAGCATTGGAAGCAATGTTAGGCTATCCTACACAACCACTCTTTTTCACAGATGGGCTAATTTGCTCAAGGTCACAGAAATAGTAACTAACAGAAGCAGGATTTGAACTGAGCTCCTCCAGTTTCAAATCCAGTGTTCTTTCACTCTGCCATGCTTCCTTAACAAGTAGCACACAACAAAGTGCTTGGTGAAGCCTGAGAGGTGAGATCATTACTACCTGGAGGAATTGGGGATAACTTCTTTCTTCTTCTTCTTCTTCTTCTTCTTCTTCTTCTTCTTCTTCTTCTTCTTCTTCTTCTTCTTCTTCTTCTTCTTCTTCTTCTTCTTCTTCTTCTGCAGTTGGGGTTAAGTGACTGGCCCAAGGTCACATGGCTAGTTTTTGTGTTAAGCGTCTGAGGCTGGATTTGAACTCAGGTCCTCCTGACTTCCGGGACGGTGCTCTATTCATTGTGCCACCTAGCCTCCCCGGTGATAACTTCTTTAAGGGATTGACATTTGAGTTGAATTTTAAAGGATAGATAAAAATTTAAGAAAGGGGTAAAAAAAATCAGATAAACATTGGGAACAGCATGAACAAAGGCATATGGGTGGGAGATCCCAAGGTATGTTGATGACAGAGATTAGTCCTTTAGATGAATTTTAAAGTATGGGAAGAGGAGTAATATAAGGTAAGGTTAGAAGGGAACAATGACAGATTATGATGGTCCTTGAACACCATATTTATCATGCTTATGCCTGTCCCCTCCACCAAAGTGCTTTCACTCCTCACTGTTGCCTCCTGGAGCCTCTGGTTTCTTTCAGGACTCAAGTCCCACCTGCTATGGGAGATCTTTCCTGGTTTCCTCAGAGGCTAGTGATTTTCTCTCCAAGGTGACCTCCTTGTTGACTTGTATCTGTCTTGCCTATATATAAGTGTTTTGTCTCTGACATTGGAATAGAAGATCCTTGAGGGCAGGTCCTGTTTCACTTTTGTCTTCATAGCCGGAGAGCTTAGCACAGTGACTGGCTCATAGGAGGTGCTTAATAAATTCTTATCTATTGGCGCATAGTATAAGCACACAGGCAGTTATTTTCCTTTGGTTCCCAACTTGAAGGGAGGTGGGATAAAAGCAGGTGAGTCGAGGTATATTGTGTGATAGTCACAAGAAATCAAGAATGGGATGCAAGAGGTTAGCTAGATATGCGGCACTGGACAAGTTATTCCACTTCTCTGTGCCTCTGAGTCTCCATTTTCTCACCAAGAAAATGTTCATCCTCTATCACATTTGCATTCCATACTTCACAGGGCAGTTGGGAGCAAAGTGATTAAAAAAATATCCAGTCATATTATAAATGTGAATTGTTATTGTTTATTTGTGGACTTTGATGGTGGTCAAACCCTGTCTCCCCACAAGTCTAAGGGGAGATGTAATCTCAAAGAGAAATTCCCCACTTTGTAGCATTTTGCAGAGAAACAGGCTTTGTCCGGGAATGAATGCCAGCTGTCCCATCTGCAGCAGTGGCTCAGCCCTTCTGGCAGAAGCAGAACACAGATAAACAGCAACATCCCACAAGACCTGCCTGGAGATTGTAAGAGCCAAGTATCTGCCCATCAGCCCATAGCACTCTGAATGAGGGCGAGAGGGAAATAGCCCGAGTGACTGACCCTGAACTGTCCCTTCCGTGCTCAACATTCTTTGACCCTCATATATGACTTCATAGTAGTGTCTCTGCATCATGGAGCATAGGATTCTGAGCTAGAAGGAACCTCAGAGACCACCTAGTCCAACCCCCACATTTTACAGATAGGGAAACTGAGGCCAAGAGAAATTAAGTGAATTGCCTGAGGTCACCCAAGTAATAAATAGCAGAGCCAGGATGTGAACTCAGGGCCTTTGATTCCTACTTAAATGTAATTTATGTTCCACTTTACTGCCTTTCACCAAGGCTGTGTCCACATGAACAAGCCAGTTTGGAAAGAAACCAGAGTTGAATTTAGTCAAACAAATGCTTATTTTGAACATAATCTATGAATGAAGATGTGTTTACTGAATCATAGAAAATAGAAAGAGCTAGAATGGGAGGTTGCAGACCATATGGTTCAACCTCCTCATTTTTAAAGAGGAGAGACCTGAGGTCCAGAAGGGAGAAGTGACTCAGGTGACAATTCAAGGTGGGGGTGGATCTGAGAATCCAGACTCCTCATCTGAAGCTCTTTCCATCCCTACCCCCACCTCCATCCCCCATTCTGCCTTCTCTTCCTGAAAGTCTGGTTGCAGCAGTCTCCTCGCTGGCCTCCTGGGCTCCTCTCCCTGCTTCAATCCCCACTGCAAATCTACCACCAGACTAATCTTCCTAAAACCCAGCTTGGACCATGGAGCTTCCCTCCCCCAAAAGCTTCCCTGCTGCCCACTGCACTGAGTTTGGTAAACTCCATAGTCTGGTATTTAGACCCTTTGTGATATGGTTATGTTAACCTTCCAGTCTTATCTCCAATGATTTTCCAATCTGCACCATCTGCTTCAACCAGTCTGGTCTCATCATCCTATAGAGTCATGGACTCTATAGCTGGAGAAGACCTTAATGGTTATCCAATTGAACTTTGAATGTTAATCATGTCCTTGGTCCTATGCTGGAATAAGGATGGGGGGAAGGAGTATTGGACAAGAGACTGTCTCTGATTTAGGAAGGTCCTGATTGAGTTCATGGGATTTAAAACTAGAAGGCTTCTTGGAAAGCATTTACTCCAACCCTGTCATTTAAAATGTGTTCATGTATGTATGAAGGTATGCATATACATATGTGCATATGTATATATACATGGTTTCCAAACCCTTCATTTTCTACATGTATGCACATACCATGCATACCTATATACATATGTGTGCACACACATATACATATAAATATTTATGTATGTTGTGGATGTTGTTCAGTCCTGTCCACCTCTTTGTGAACCCATTTAGAGTTTTCTTGGCAAAGATACTGGAGTGGTTTGCCATTTCCTTTCCAGATCATTTTATAGATGAGGAAACTGAAGGCAAACAAAGTTAAGTGACTTGCTCAGAGTCACATAGCTAGTAAGTGTCTGAGGCTAGATTTGAACTAAGAAAGATGAGTCTTCCTTTCTCCAGGCCCCAGTGATCTGTGCAGTATGGGCGCCACCTAGCAGCCTATCTACATATTATACGTATATGTAAATGAGAGGATTGGATTAAATAATCTCCATGATGCCTTTTGGATCTAAATATGTGAACTCAATGGTGACCTTCCCAAAGGCAGAGACAGTCTTTTCTCAGATAACCTTATACACACACAAACACACACACTCTCTCTCTCTCTCTCTCTCTCTCTCT
>NW_027185694.1:26439579-26494355 GCF_028583685.1 Petaurus breviceps papuanus | reverse complement strand
CTCTCTCTCTCTCTCTCTCTCTCTCTCTCTCTCTCTCTCTCTCTCTCTCTCTTTCTCTTTCTCTAGAGAGAGGCAATGTGTATGTATTATGTGTACACACACATATAGTATGTTTTAAAAATTGCTTGATTTCAGGATTAAGATAAATGTAAGCCATCTACATTTTTATATTTATATACTTATCTATCTTTATATCTATAAAAGATGAAGGGATTAGACCAAATGTATCTCTCTGTGTACATATTCAGGTCTATGTACATTTGTGTATATAGACATGTGCATACATTTACACACACATACATATATACACACACACACATATATGTATGAGGAAACTGGATATCAAAGAGGTTAAGGGCCTTGCTTAAAGCCAGAGAGAGCTATAATTCAAACCCAAGTCTTCTCATCGCAGTTCGAGGCTCTTTCTACTGCTCTCTTGCTGGGAAGACAAGACTGATGGAAATGGACCATTAAAGAATTAGGAGCCATTTACTAGCAGGTTGTTTGAATTTTAAACCTCTTATTTCTCTTTACTACTTGTTTGCGTATGGAGACATAGCCTAAGTGAAGAAAAGAGGGCAATTTTCCAGTAATTTGATTAGACTAATCTACAGGAATGATTAGGCCAGAAAATTCAGGTAAAACAACTTCACTAAACTAGTTAACTGCCTTGATATCCCTCCATTTAACTCTACTCAAATTCAACCATCATTTATTATCTACTCTGTGTACACCAGGCATAATCCCTTCCCTTATGGGGTATACAGTTAGATAATGGGGATATGTCACATAAGTCAATAACTATATTAGAACATAATATATATGAAGTACCGCCCCCCCCCACACACAAACACCTGTATCTTTTCCCATGCACAGAGTGATCTATGTTTAATATATATGAAAAAATAATTTCTGGTAACAAGAATTAGGGAAATTCTAGAGGAGGGGAATTTTAATTTGGGCCTTAGAGGATGAGTTGAATTTCAATAGCTAGAGATGGAAGGAAAGACATTTCAGGCATGGGGAACTGAATGAGCAAAGGTATAGAGGTGAGAAAGAAAGTATGGGAAATTTACAGCAGATGTAAAGCAATCTATTTTTGTTGGAATGTGGCAGATGTTATGGGTAATAGTATGAAACAAACTAGCAGAGGGTGTGTGTGTGTGTATGTGTGTGTGTTTGTGTTGGGGAGGTGAAGAAGAGGCATGACAGATTGTAGATGTCCTTAAATTCCAGATAAAGAAGCTTAGCCATTATTTGGTTGGCTATATGAAGTCATTCTAGGGTTTTGAATAGAGGAGTGATAATAATATCACTTGTGTAGTATGTAGAAGAAATATTGGTGACAGAAGAGATTGGAATCAAGGAGATGAATTAGAAGATTATTATAATAGTCCAGGCAAGAAATCATGAGCTCCTAAGCTAGTATGGTAGCAGCAAGAATGGAAAGATAGATATCACTAAGGTTTGAGTCACTGAACTTGCTGATTGTTTAGAAGTAGGAGAGGGAAGGGTCAATAGATGACTGAGTTTTCAGCCTGGATGACTGTGATCACCAGGAATGGGGAAGTACACAACAATAACAGGGAAGTAAGGAAGATCAGGTTTACACAGAAAGATGAAAGGTTTGCTAGGCAGGATGAGTTTTAGAACTCTGTCCTATCCATACCAGTGTGGAAGTTGTTGTTAGTGGGATTTCCCCCTCAGAACATTGATTTTTTAGGGACTTGACTTCTATTATCTTTGGTCTCAGGAATCACTAAGTCAAGAGAAATAATCTTTTTTTTATTGTAGTGTGTTATGGAAATGCTTGCTTTGTTACATAAATTTAAAAAAAAAAAACAAAGTGTGTGTGTGTGTGTGTTTGTGTGTGTAATACTTGGGTGATTTTGCTGATTTCACACACACACTTCTATTTATATATACACATACATTTTAATATATTTTACATATATATTTACATATACATATACATACATTTGTACACACACATAAATTTTCAAAGGTTTTCTATAGCTTTTCCATACTTTTGCACAATCTCCAAGCCAATGGCTTGGAATTTTGCTTTTTCTTTTTAAAAGATTCATTAATGCCTTTTATCTTTGCATCACATTTTCAACCTTGCTTCTTCCCCTGCTTTCCAGTCTTCCTTGCACTTTATTCCCTTCCTCTCCCTCTGCTTTCTAGTCACACGAGACTATTTGCTGTCCCGCATACATGGAACTCCATCTCTCATTTTCTTGCCTCTTCCCTGGCCATCCCTCCCATAGGGAATGAACTGCCTCTTTTTCTCCACAGCCTCTTGGTACCCCTGGTTCCCTTCAGCCTGGGTGTCTCCTTATTCATGAAGCCTTCCCTGGACCCACCAGCTGTAAGGCTACCTCCTCCCCAAATGGCTTTGGCTTTATTAATATTCTTTAAATACTCATCTATGTACCTGTTATCTCACCCATTAGAACATAAGAGACTTGAGGGCAGGGACTTTTGCTTCTGTCTTAGTATTCCTAGCTGTTATCATAGCACCTTTCACATAGTAGGGGCTTAATAAATGCTTATTGATTGATTGATTCCCAGATGTTTATCACTTTGCTTTCTTCACCTATTCAGCATTCCCCTGTAACAAAGAAAAGCAGTTAAACCAAACCAACACAGAGAAAATGTCTGACAGTGTATGCAGTATTTTGCATCCACAGTCTTCCACTTCTCCAAAGAGAAGAGGGAAGTATATTCTTTTACCTCTTTTTCATGATCTATATTGTATATGATAATCACATAGTGGTGGAATTCAGTACAGTGTTCTGTTCATTTTCATCGTTGCATACAATATTTTTTTCTGGCTCTAATTGCTTCATCTGATCTCAACTCATGCAAGCCTTCCTCTGTTCCCCATATTCAAATCTTTCTTTTCCAATTACTTTCCAAAATGGCCCAATTAGTCAATCAACAAATTTTTATTGAGTACTTGCCATGAGCAAGTTGTTCTTGTGCTTTAAATTTAAGGAGAGGTGGGGACAGAGAGCTGGTGTGCTCAGGGAACTCAGTTCAAGAAGAAGGGAAAGGATGAAAGATCTATTTGTGAAAAGTGTTAAAAAAAATCTGACTGTAGACATTTACTAGCTGTGTGACCCTGGTCAAATCACTTAACCCTAATTTCCTCCAGAAGGAAAGAAATAAAGATGGAAAGAAAGAGAAAGAAAGAAAGAAAGAAAGAAAGAAAGAAAGAAAGAAAGAAAGAAAGAAAGAAAGAAAGAAAGAAAGAAAGAAAGAAAGAAAGAAAGAAAGAAAGGAAGGAAGGAAGGAAGGAAGGAAGGAAGGAAGGAAGGAAGGAAGGAAGGAAAGAAAGAAAGAAAGAAAGAAGGAAAGAGAAAGAAGGAAGGAAGGAAAGAAAGAAAGAAAGAGAAGAAAAGAGATATAACAAAACAAGATTTGAAAGAGAATTTAAGGAAATATATTTTCCATGACTTCATATTATAATCGACATCATATTGCTTGCCTTCTCAAGGGGTGGGAGAGAGGGAGGGAATTTAGAACTCAAAATTTTTAAAACTAAATGTTAAAAAATTTAAAATGTAAACTATCTATATACCCTTTGACCCAGCAATACCACTACCAGGTCTATTTCCAAAGATGATTAGGGAAAAAGAAAAAGAACTTACAAGTTTTAAAAATGTTTATAGCAGCTCTCTCTGTGATGGCAAAGATCTGGAAACTGAGGGGATGCCCATCTGCTGGGGAATGACGGAACAAGTTGTGGTATATGATTGTGATGGAAGGCAACTCTGACATAAGAAATGATGAGCTTGATGATTTTAGAAAAGCATGAAAAGACTCAAACAAAATAATGAAGAGGAAAATGAGCAGAACTAAGAGAACACTCCATATAATAACAACAATACTGTTTTAAGAATGACCTTGAGTGAATAAGTTGTCTATTATAAATACTACTTATTTCTAGTTGACTATATGAATAGTTAACTATTAACTATAAATTAAAGAATATATGAAGAAAGAAGCTATCTATTGAGAAAGCACTGATAGAAGTGTATAGAGAAGAATTTTACATATATGTATATATGTAGGTATACATATACACATACACACAAATATATGTGTGTATACACACATATATACATATTTGTGTCTAATGGTAAACATCTGTGGAATGGGAGGGAAGAAAAAAAGAGAAAAATATACATGATAATTTTGTTGTATATTTGAAAGGAATCGCAAGTTGTACATAGTAGATTTGCAATTTCATGTATAACCATCTTTTTATTGTACTATGTTATGGAAATGCTTGTTTAATTTCATAAATTAAAAATAAAATTAAAAATATATATGTAATTGGGAAATATGTAATGGAATAAAGAAAATTTTTTAAAAAATGAAAAGTAATTTAAGAAAACAGAACATGTCACAAGGTAGTTTGTAGTGTTGTACCTGGCCCCATTCTTTCCCCTCCTCCAACCAGCTCTCCTTCACGGAGGTGGGTGGCCTTCCAGGTTTAGCTCTGCCTAGGGAGACTTGGCACTGGTGGGAGTTTCAAAATGTGTACTGACCAATCACTGATTTTAGTCTCTGCAAGTTCCTGCTTGTGTAATACCTAACCGTTGGCCATGTGGGTTGCCTTTAAAAGCTGAGGCTTTTCCTGGGATGGGGGCTGTACGATTTGGGGAGGGGCCCTGTCAGCCAACATGGTGCCGATAAAGGGTTCACTTCTAAATTGTTACTTGGGTCTTGCTCATGTTTCGGGTGCAATAGTAGTAAGTACCAAATGTTCAGGTTTAGATATTAAATGCCATTCGAGTTCAGAGGAAGGAAAGACCTCTCACTCAGGGTTACAGAAGATTTAAATAAGGTGGCATTTGAGCCTTGAAGATGGCTAGGGCTTGAGAGATAGCAAAGAACACCTCCCATGAAGTCATGGTCCACTCTTCACTTCCCAATGTCTTTCACTATTCAGGTCTAAACTTTGGTCTCTCACTAGGGGATAGAACTGGAGAAGAAAATTTTGTTCTCCAGGATTATCTCTCTCACCTTGCAAGCAAGGCAATAACTCAAGGACAGTTTTAACTTGAGTAATTGGGGTACAGTGTAGAAGGCAGGGGTCTTGGGAGCCGATTAACCTGAGCTCGAATCTTAGCTTTGCCTCTAACATGCTATGTGATCTAGGATAAATTATTTCTCTCTGGGCCTCAGTTTCCATGTTTTGTTAAGTGAGGGGCTTGAAATTAATCAAGGTAACTTGTAGATCTGAGATTCTCTGACTATAATCCCTGCTCTCCTTTAGCTCAGAGAACTTGCTTTAAGAATAATGGATATGAAGGCATTTGCTAACATTTAAAGCATGAGACTGGTGTGAGATCACACCAAAGTCTGGATGGGAACAACAGAGCAAGAAGATCCCAGGAGTCATTTGTGTATTGTCTAGTAGCCTGAACTTTGCTGGTTTTGTTTTAAATGAGGTCAGGGGAAATATCAGGGAATTTTGCTTCTGATGCTGATATAGAACCAATGTTCTCCTACCCCTCAATTCCCATGTCCCTTGAGGTTATGAAGTACCTGGCTTTCAAAGGGCCTCCCTGCTGGGCTGCAGGCTGCTGATGAAGGCAGGGGAAGCAGAGGTGGTATGAGGTACAAGCAATAAGGCAGAGTAGCTGTTAATTGGCAATTAAGTTAAAGGAAATATTTGCAACAGATCAGCTATAGTTCAAAAGTTCCCTCTACAGATGAGAACAGTGCTTGACATCTGTATATCCATTTTGACTCTTTCAAACCACTTTTGATACATTTTATCTTGGGTGAGGGGATGTGATGTGTTGATATTGTAGCTGACTGGGGCTTGGGAGGCTCAGGGTTCTGGTTTCACTTCTGCCCATGTCTTGCTGTGTGGTCTTGGCCCTCTCTCTGGTCTTCAGCTTCCTCATCTGTCCTGGGACAGAGTGAAGCTGGTGATTCTGCACAGCTTTGCCTCACTTAAATCCAATTCACTTGCAAGTCAAGACCTCACCTTCTCTTTGAGAACAAAGGACAAACAGCAACCATAATCTGAATCATAAGAGAATGGATCAAATGGCCTTTAGCAGTCTGTGAGAACTTTACAGCAGTCAGGTGGACTCCAAGAATGTCAGGATTGGAAGGAAGCACAAATAACTATTTATCCCATACTTACCTGAAGCCTGAATCTCCTTTAAATCATCTCTGAAAGGGAATGGAAAAGGGAAAAAAAGAAATTTACATCATAACTTTTAAAAACTCTTTTTGGAGGGGGGAATGCAGGGCAATTGGGGTTAAGTGACTTGCCCAAGGTCACACAGCTAGTAAGTGTTAAATGTCTGAGGTTGGATTTGAATTCAAGTCCTCCTGAAATACAGGGCCGGTGCTCTCTTCACGGCACTACCTAGCTGCCCCTAAGAGAGAGAAACTTTTTTCTTTTCTTTTTGTTTTTTGTTTTTGGAGGCAATCAAATTTAAGTGACCTTCTCAAGGTCACACAACCAGTATGTGTCTGGGGTTGAATCTGAACTCAGGTCACTGCAGGGCTGGTACTTTATCCACTATACCAACTAGCTGCCCTTCATCATAGCTTTATTATGTATTTAAAAGGAAAGTAAGTTGTACATACTAGATTTGCAATTTCATGTACAATCATCTTTTTTATTATATTATGTTATAGAAATATTTGCTTGAATCCATAAATTAAAACTAAGTAAATAAAGTAATGGATTAAGGATAAAATGAAATAAAATACCCCTGACAAGTGATCATTCAGTGTGTGTGTACATGCACACACGCATTCTTTCAATGCTACCCCACTACCATGTGCAAGCACGTAGATCCTATCTGCTCTATAGAGCATGTGATGGGTCTCCTAGAGCCCCACTCAGTGATCTATGCTTTGAATTCAATTGCATTGTTCTGAATCAAATATCCTCCCTCCCTTCCTAATACACATAGCACAGTGAAGGAAAAAGCTTAAAACCATTGAGTTTATTTAAAGGAAATAAAGTTGTAGTTGTTGGGACTGCTAGGTGGATAGAACACCAGCCCTGGAGTCAGCAGGACCTGAATCTGGCTCAGATACTTTCTAGCTCTGTGACCCTGGGCAAGGAATTTATCCCCGATAACCTAAAAATAATAATAATAAAGTTGTCTTTTCACCTCCACCCATTGCTATCAATAATTTCCTGTTATAAAGCTTAGAAATATGGATTAATTTGTGTAAGGAACTTCCAGGTAAGAAAGCCTCCTCTACCAATGAAGGTTGTCACACAGCCAGGATGAACCAGAGTGCTTCCTTTTCATCCCTAATAAGTGTGGAATGAATATCATGTTTATAGATTTTCTATGATAATAAAACTAGCTAGCATTTATATAACACTTCAAGGCTTGCAAAGCACTTTCCATATGTTATTCCATTTGATCCTCATAACAACTTTGTGAGGCAGGTGCCACTATTACCCCCATTTTGCAGAAAGGGACAGTAAGACTGATATTTGCCCAGTTTAAGTGACTTACTTGCTGGTAAGTATGTGAGGAAGGATTTGAGATCAGGTCCTCCTATTTTTAAGTTTAATGTAGAACCTACCTACATGTTTCTTATCTCCTCCCCTTGACTTAATTTCCCTAACTTGTTTTCATTTTCCTCAATTGTAAAATGAAAGAATTGAACTAAATGATCTCAGAGATGTCTTTTTTTTTTCAGAGATAAGCGCCACAAAGACACAGAGACTATGACTTATTGGTCTTATTTTCCCCTAGGAAATAGCATGGCATAAGGCTGAATCAATGATTTGTATCTTCCACATCTAGCATGGCACATGGAACATAGTAGGTACTTAATAAATGCTTGTTGATTGATTAAGACCCAGATTGCCTGACTCCTGGTCTGGGACTCTTTCCAATGCAATGAATTCCTAGTCATCAGAGTTGACAGAGGGTACATGAGATACAGTACAGGGCTTATCCTTATAAGAATGCTCCCACATTAGAATGAAAGATCTTTGAGGGAAGGAATTATCTTTCTTTTTGCTTGTGTTTTTATCTCTGGCACTTAGCACACTGCCTGACACATAGCAAAGTGCTTAGTAAACCCTTCCTCTCTTTGTCCCTCCCTCCCTCCTTTACTTCCTCCCTCCCATTCTTCCTTCCTTCCTTCCTCCCTCCCTCCCTCCCTTCCTTCCTTCCTTCCTTCCTTCCTTCCTTCCTTCCTTCCTTCCTTCCTTCCTTCCTTCCTTCCTTCCTTCCTTCCTTCCTTCCTTCCTTCTTCTTTTCTTTCCTTCCTAGAGAGAAGTCATTTCTTTCTTTTAAGAGATTCTTTTTCTAAACTAGTTTTTAGAAAAGTTTGACGCTATATATATAAATATATATATATATATATATATATATTAGTTTGACTTTACATATTGCCTCCTGTTTGAGAATAAAAGTGATTCTATTTTTCATTTGCTCTTGATTTCACAACATGAACTCAATTGATTCAGCATTTAGCCAGAAAACATAATAATGGATGACAATATCCTCCAGTCTCCTCCCGCCCCCCAAGGGACTAGAACAAGGAAGCCCCAGTAGAATGTATGCTTCTAGAAGGCAGGGACTATTTTGCTTTTGTTTTTGTATTCCTAACACCTAGAAGAGTGACTGTCACATAGGTACTTAATAATTGCTTTTTCAATTGAATTGCATTGTCCCAGATTGAACACTGACTCCTACCTCAAACTGACATACAACACATGAAGGAGAAAGCTCCGAATCAGTGAGGTTATTTAAGGAATATAAGATTGCCTCTCCCCCTCACTTTTACCCACCGTTGTTGATTTCAACAATTTCCAGTCATAAAGCAGGAGATAACTCCAGGCTTGTGTGGAAAGAAGATAACTTCAGTGCCCAGATGAGCAATTCACTTTGTAATCCTATCCAATTGAGAGGCCAGGGATGGATAAAGGTTTTTGCTGACACTGATCAGCAGGTCAGGGGCAGTGGGGAAAGGCTAATTTAGCTCAGATAGTTAAAGGGCTCAAAAATGGTGCTTGTAAAAGGATATGGGCTCATTCCTCAAAGAAATGGCAAGAAAAAAAAAGTGAAAATCTCTCCTAGTATAAGGTATTGACTATCTATAGAGGAAAATTAACTCTTCCAAAGGGCTAGGATCAATGCCTTTGTCTTAGAGAGGCTCTATTGCCTCTGTCTGCCAACCTCTATCTCCATGCTGAGCCCTGGAGCTGTGCTTTGAAGAAAGCTAAGAATTCTGGGAGGTACAAGTAAGGCAGATACAAGGAACCACCTGAGCAAGGGCAAAGAGGCGGGAAATGAGTGAGATGTATGAGGTGGGATGGAAGTTTCATGCCATATGTAATAAAGCCATATTGACTGAGTAAAAGAAATCTATAACCAGCATTCTATAGAATCAACTTTCTGTTATCTACACAGAGACCAAAACACCAAATAATCCAAAAGCCAAGATAAGTCTAGCTAGCCAGGGGAGGAAAACAGTTTCCAAGTTCATTGACAAATGTGTATCCTTGATTTAGCGGATAAGGCGATGCTTAGTATCTGATACAGGCATCACTGAAGTACTGTACTCATGTTGTGGTGGTGGTTGTGGAGTCTTGAAGTCACGTCTGACTTTCCGTGACCACATTTGAGCTTTTCTTGGCAGAGATACTGGAGTGGTTTGCCATTTCCTTCTCTAGCTCATTTTACAGATGAGGAAACTGATACAGACTGGGTTAAGTGACTTGCCCAGGGTCATACAGCTTGTAAATGTCTGAAGCCAAACTTGAAATCAGGAAGATGAGTCTTTCTGACTCCAAACCCGGTGCTCTGTCCACTGTAACAACTAGTTACCCAGGGCTAGGTGTTAAGGAGGCAAAAATGGAAACGAATGGTCGATACTCTTAAGGACCTTGTTGCCATTGGGAAGATACAATGTGTACACTGAGGCTAAATGTAAAATATACACAAGGTAATACATGCATTTACATGTATACTTTATGTGTATGTATATATGTATATGTATGTGTGCATATGTATGTACACATACCTCTACCTAACTACACACATACATATATAGGTATATGTACACACACACACACACACACACACATCCCTACCTGGAATGGTTTCCCTCCTCTGCTCTGACTACTGACCTCCTTGGCTTCCTTTAAGTCCTGACTAAAATCCCATCTTCTCCAGGAATCCTTCCCTCTTAATTCCAGTGCTTTCCCTCTTTTAATGATTGCGTATATGTTCTGAGTACAGTTTGCTTTTTATATTTTTGTTTCATGGAGACTCCCCCATTAGACTGTAAGCTCTTTGAGGGCAGTGACTGTCTTTTGCTACTTTGTATCCCCAGAGCTTAGCACAGGGCCTGGCATAGAGGAGGTGCTTAATAAATGTTTATTGAATTGAATCAAAGATACATACACACATATGTAGATAGATAGATAGATGATATAGATATAAATGTCTATCTATATATAATACATACAGACACACACAAGGTAATACAAATTAATTTCAAGGAGAGGCCTCTAAGAGAGAACTAATTGACAAGGAGTTTCACTGTCCCACAATAATATCCATGCTTCTTTATATAGTAACTTTGCTAAAGTACTCTCTCAGCCCATTATCTTGTTTGATCCTCACAACAACACTTTGAGAGAGGTGATACAGGTATAATTATCCCCATTTGATAGATAAAGAGACTGAGGCTTGGAGAGGGAAAGTGGCTTTATTGTTAATAGAATTACAATTGGACCAAAGATTCCTGACTCCTTTTCCTTGGATCTTGTATGTGTCTGGTTGTTACATACAGTCTACACCATTAGAACATGAGTTCGTTGTGAGTTTTGTCTTTCTTTGAGATGCATTCAAGAAATAAAGGACTAGAGCATGTGTAGATGTTCTGCATTGGCCTACCACAGAAGACTTTTTTTTCATTGAATGCAAAATTAGAACTCAGTGGATTTGCTGCATTCCCATATGCCCATATAATGAAAGTGACTTTATTCACAGCCAGCAGTGGTTTATTCACAGAACTAGTGGTAAGGCCCAAGAGCTGGAAGAACCACCTCTTCCCTCCCCAGCACCCTCAAACATCAGATAACTCGGGAAACAGGCCTGCACTTTTGGTTTTTTCTTTAATCCTTTTCCATTCTAGGTGAAGGAAGAAGAGTTATTGATCTCACCTGGGAGAACAGCCATTGAGATCTAGGAGTCCAGAAATCTAGGTCCTACTTGTAGCCAACCCGGTTATGATATCCTTGGAAGACTTCAGTTTTCTAGGAGCTTTGGACTTGAACTTGGTTGGATTAATGCCACATAGGAACTGAGCTACGATGTAAACATCATCCCCATTAGACAAGGTGGCATGGAGGGGTAATGTCCCTGAGATGGTAGGGGAAATATTAGATAGATAGATAGATAGATAGATAGATAGATAGATAGATAGATAGATAGAGAGAGAGAGAGAGAGAGAGAGAGAGAGAGATGATAGATAGATAGATGATAGATAGATATAGATATATAGACACACATTTACATGCACACAAATTTATATATGATTTATTACTTTATATATGATATATACATATGGTTTATTACTTTGTATATATTTATACATTACATATTTGTATATGTGTGTCTATAGCTATCTATATATTTGTTCTTATTATAACTCTGAAGTAAACATCCTTTTGTAAAAGCTAATGTTAAATGGTGAAATTGAAGGTGAGTACTAGTCATGGGGCCCCTGAAATGAGAAGGAACACAACCAGTGAGAGCTCAGCCAGTGACAATGGAATATGATTTTCCAGTCCTCATGGTACCACAGAAGCTTGTGGGGGTAAAAAATATGATAGCCCTGGGTTTGGCCCTGAGAGAGTGGGGCCAGAGTCAACTATATTGCATTAACATTATTGTAAACCCAAGCATTTCTAGCCTAGGGAGAGAGTATACCCCATCCCCCATCCCAAGCCCTTGGACATATCCCAAAGACAGATTTGTGGTAACATTTATATTAATATTGAATGGGGGAAATGCTAAATATTAAGACATGTTATTGGGTTAAAATTCCAGAATAATAGTCATTTATTCACCCTTAGAAGTGCTTGATTTATGTTTTGCGTCCATGTAACCCCCAATTTAGAATACAGATCTAGAGCTGAAGAAACCTCTGAAATCCTTTAGCTCAATTCTTTCATTTTAAAACTGAGAAAACTGAAACCAAGTTAGGGAAATTAAGTGACTTACCTAGGTTATAGAGATATATAGCATTAGACCAAGAATTTGAGCCCAGGTCCTTTGACTTCAGGGTCAGGACTCTTTCCATTGGACTGTGCCATTGGAGTGAGAAAGCTGAGGGCAAGGGCCCTGTCTAGTCATGTCTGTCTTCTCCTTAGAAGAACCCAGTACAGGTCTCATATATTATAGGGGATGCTCAATAAATATGTTGAACAGAGAAATGAATCTCTAATAATGTAAATTTCAGGCATGCTGGGCACTTGAATTGAGGAGATACTTGGAGAGCAGAGAGACTCACAGCCCCTCAGCCATCACACTTTGTTAAAGGCTGAGTCAAAAATCAAAGTGCCCTGGTTCATGAGAGAAGCTGGAAATGGCAGGAGGGGGAAAAAATCTCTAAACAGATCTCTGGTTTCTGGACATTTAGCTGCCCTGGTAAAACAGTGGGCCTGTATGATAACATTGCTCAGCAAAGAGCCAGCATTGTAGGATGTATTTTTCCTTCCCATGCACAAGAAAAAGAGGGATTTCCTCCTAGCAATGAGGAGGAATTTTGGTAGAGTCTGAGCTGATCCATCAGGCCTTGAAGGAAAGCAACAGGATTCACTTGGTTACAAAGAAGAGGATTCATTGAGAGACACCAGCAGGGAAGAGGTTATGTGAAGGGGGATAGAGGGGAGAGAGAAAGAGACAGAGAGAGACACAGAGAGAGAGACAGAGAAAGAGAGAGAGGAGAAGAGAGAGAGAAAGAGAAACAGAGAGAGTGAGTGTGTATGTGGGTGAGAGAGAGAGAGAGAGAGAGAGAGAGAGAGAGAGAGAGAGAGAGAGAGAGAGAGAGAGAGAGAGAGAGAGAGAGAGAGAGAAGAGAGAGAACATAGCTAGAGTTTGGGCTTCCTCAGGCTCACAGAGTGTCCGAGCTTTCCTCAGAACATAGAATGTAGAGCTGGAAGGTATTTGAGATTATCTAGTCCACCGTCCACCCCCCATTTTATAGAGGAGCCCAGAAGAGTTGAAGCTTGGCTTACTCAAGATCCCACATGGAGTTGGTGATGGACCTGGGTCTAGGAGTCTATATCTGGGCTCTGGGTCTTCTTGTGTTTTCCACTGTACTATGTTACCCCTATAATGATAAAATTATATTCAAAGAAAACTGAATTCTCCTGGCCAGTCTCTGTTCCCTTTGTATTTCTGATCCTATACCCTACATTCCATTTCAGACTCCAGAGGAGGTCCATATTTTCTGGGCCCTGAGGGGACATCTAGAACCAGATAAGGTCCTCCTATAAGTCTCCTCAGCTCTACTGACTTTCTGGGCTTGGGAAGGAGAAGGTCAGGGCTGAGTGAAGGATTTATCTTTCATCTGTTTTCACCCAAACACAAATCATGGAGTCAGCTTGTTATGACTGAAGACTGATCCTAAAATGGAATATTTGGCTTCAAGGAGCCAGTCGCCTCCAAATGTGAACTTGAAACTAGCCTGGAAACTCAGACAGAGCAGTGCCCCAGTGGAGAAGATCCTAGGGCTCACAAAACAAAACAGGGGCCTCCTACGTTTAATTAAATTGAGCTGAATCCCTGATGCTACTTGTGTCTCCAGTGTTTCTCTGGACAAAACAGGAGCTTGAGTATCGAAGCCTCTTTGAAAGTTCCAGTCCTTTCTTACTCCTCTGCCTCTCACAAGCTGTCATCCTTGGTTATGGTTTTCTGACAAATAGTATCTAATAATGTGCTTAGAACTCTGAACCCAGAGTTAGCAAGACCTGGGCCAAATCCCAGCCCAGATCCTTACTATCTGTGTGACCCTGGGCAAGTAACCTGATTTCTTCTGAGTTTGCTTCCTCTTCAAAAAAAAAAAAAAAAAAAAAAAAAGTAATGATTCCTGCATCATGGGTGAGGCTCAGATGATATATGCAAATGTAAGTTATTAATATTCCACAAAATGGGTCTGGACTAGTCTGTATAAAAGAAACCAGTGACATTATGGTAAAAAAAAAGTCACTGTGATTGATGGGCATGGCCACCCCAGCCCCCAGCTCTGTCCTCCTTTTACATCAAAACTCACCAACCATGAAGAAGAATAGGAGTAAAAATTTCATTTTGTTAATTCAATTGAACTGGCAAACATTTGTTGAACACCTACTGTGCGCTCAAGGCAGGGGGTAGGTTGGAGGGATGGTGGGAGAGGGCAGGGAACTGAAGAGTCACAGTAATTAGCAGATGGTGATCAAACACCTGCTCAGTGGAAGGTACTGACTTCAAAGTATAGGAGATACAAATGAGCAGTATCCTCACAGGGAGCTGCCCTGTGCTCAGGCTCCATCAGTCCACTGGCTGATGTTATTGTTCTGTGTGGAGGATACATCTAAGAGAACAGTGATGATGTGTAAGGGAGATAGTCCATACCAGGGAGAGACGTGCAGACATTCTATAAATCGTTCTGGCAGGCCAACCACATGGAGAAGGAAAGGCTCTCTGATGGCCTTTGGAGGCATTCCAAACAGCTGTCAGCTTCAGCTTCCTCCTCCTCATTCACTCTTTTGACTTTACTTGGTGATTCCTTCATTCACCATGTGTGGGGAGAGAACTCTGAGTGCACTCTGAGGCCCTATGGCTTTGAGAAACAGGCCTCAGTCCTTGACATTTTCATTTGTCCTTATCTATCCTAGGTGAAGGGGTTGGAATCTTCAGCTTCAAAGGTCACAAGAGCAAGCTACAGGAATCCAAGAATTGGAGCCCAGGCTGGTGTTTGCAGCCGACATAGCATCAATTCCCTGAGGAACAAGGGGCAATCTTTGGGAGTGAACTTTAGGACCCCAGCCCAGCAGAAGGATTCACTCAGTAATCATGCCACATCTGGATGTGAACTTGGTAGGACTAATGCAGGGCGAAGTTATGTGGCTAAACCTCCCACTATACTCTTCCCCCAACTGAGGTAGTACAGGGGAGATTATGTCCCCTAAGGTATTGGGAAGAAATGTTTCTGTTTTGTTCTTGCTATGCATTCCAAATAAGTATCTCTTTGTAAAAACCACCCAATTCTGAGTGGTTAAATGGACCTGGGATGCTAGCCATGGATCTATAACAATGGAAGGGGGATGGCTAGTTGGGGTTTGAGCCAATGACAGTAGAAAAGAGAGATATTACAATTCCTCAGAGTTATTTCCTGGAACTCTGAGGGGAGATGTAGCCTTCCTCGCGCTGAGAAAAAGAGCCACAGCAAATCAAGCATAATAAAAATACCTAAAACTTATATTTTATGTTAAAGCTTGTAAGGTACTTAACATATGTCATCTCATTTATGATTCACAAAAATCTTGTGAGGTAGGTAAAACAGATATTACTATTTTTGCAAGTGAGGAAAAAAGAATCTCAGAAAAGTAAAGTGACTTGCCTATGGTCACACAGTTATTGTCAGAGGTTAAATTTGAACCCAGGCCTGCCTGATTTGAAGTTCCAGAATCCATGATACAAAGATATATGTAAGACGCAGTCCCCATCTTATGGCTGTCAAAGGTGGCAGATCTGGGGTTTCAAGCTACATCTTCTGACTCATAATTCAGGGTTCCTATTACACTGTACTGAAACTTCCTTGTCCTGTTCTCTGTCCTAGTGTGTAATTTCATTGGATCTTTACAATAATCTGGTGATGTAGGAATCATCTTCCTCACTTTACAGATAAGGAGGCTGAGGTGGGGAGACCACTTAGAAGGCTATTATAGTCCAGCTGAGAGTTGCTAAGGTTCTGAACTTGTGGCTGTGAAGTGGAGAAAAAGGGACACAGAGGAGAATTGTGGTGAAAGTAGAAATAACACCATTAGAATATGTTGGGTGAGTGAGAATAAAGAATGAAGGGTGACATTGAAGTTGTGGACCTGGGTGACCTAGATGCCTTAGCCTTTCAACAGTAATAGGGAAGTCTGGAAGGGAAGTGGGTGTGTTGGAAGGAAAGATAATGAGCTCTCTGTTGTTCAGGTTGAGTCGGGGGTGGGAGGAGGGGAAGAGAGAGAAAGAGAGACAGAGAGAGAATGTAAAAGAGAGAGAGTGTAAGCATAAGCAAGGTGGAATTTTTGTTATTATTTCCTGGAGTTCAGTTTCCCAGGATCCATGGTGATAACAATATCAGTTTCCCAGGTCTAAAGGTAAGAGCATATCCTTATCAATCATGGATGTCTTATTCTTTTGAACTCTGGCCCAGTTTTCAACTTTTACACCTTCTGGATCTGAGCCTATTAGTCAAAAGTGTGTATATATTCTGGGAGATTGATTGCCTTGGGTCTCACTCATGGGAAGGATGCTTCATCTGAGACCTTTTTGATTTCTCAAACTAGTACTCTTGGTAGCTATTATCAAGGGACCCCCCCCGCACAGTTGACCCAAACCCAAATATTGGCGCTTTCTCAGTCTGGTGATGTATTGTGTTCACTTTCAGGGTGAACAGGGTGCTGACCTTTCCCCTGAACAAATGGATGATGTTAGTAGAGAGAGGAGACCTCTGATAGGGAGAGAAGACCTATCATAGGGGAAACCTTTAGGGTTGAATGCACAAGCCGGAATGTTGTGTGTGCCTTGACTGGTCCCCATCAAGACTTGGGGGGAATCTCTGTTTGCCTCAACTGGCCCCCACTGAGGCTTGAGGGGATTTAGGGAAGTGTACAAGCTGTGTCTGTCTTGTTTGACCCCATTGAGATGTAGGGGGTTGCCAGAGCCTATGAGAAGGGTGATTAGGGAGTACTATAGGAGCTGGTGCTCAGTATCCCTCGTGAGAATAAAGGAAGATTGTTAACCCCTTTGAAGCTGTCTTTCCTGTCTCACCAGATCAAGAGTGAACCTGTGCTAGTAGCCCTCCTGCGTGCTAGTGTCATTGAGGATACATTTGGTGTACTCGGCAGGATCTGCGCAGACTAAAGGAAAGTATGGGTTTTAGTGGGACTGGGATAGTCGTCCACTGTTTTACAGTTATTGTGTTATTTTTTTGTAGCTATGGTAGCATGTGTAGTTTGGTTAATGTTAACTATTGTGAGAAAAAACACTGAAAAACTGTTGGTGATGGAAGCCCAGTTATGGGAGGTTCAGACTGACTTATCCCAGGAATGGGAGGAAAAAGAGGTATGTGGAAAAAGTCTAAGAAGTGTTAGAGGCCAAGAACCAAATTCTTAGGACTCGGAAGTTTATTTTTGCCTCTCCTCAAGACGCAGAGTTATCTGATGAGCAGGAGGAAGACTTTGGACAGGAAAATATTAAAGCTCCTAGAGAGATAACAAAGGAACCAGAAAAGAAGTTTCTTTTATTTTTTTATATATATATATATACATATATTTGAATATTTGATTTTAAAACTTTCAATTCCAGATTCATTCCCTTCCCCCCCTGCCACCCACCCCCACTGGGGAGACAAGCAGTTCAGTATAGGTTGTACATGTGCGGCTAATGCAAAACAATAACATAGTAGATGTATTGTAGAAGACTGACTATATTTCCCTCCCTCCTATCCCACATCCCACTTGTTCTATTCTCTACTTTGATCCTGTCCCTTTTCAAAAGTGGGTGCTTCCAACGTCCCTCCCCCCCAGCCTGCCCTCCCTTCCATCATCCCCCCTCAAATCCCCTTCCCCCCTATTCTCCTGGAGGGTGAGATCCCCTATTTAGTGTGTATTTCCCTCCCTCCTCAAGCCAGATTCAATAGGAATAAGGTTGACCCATTCCCTTTTGCCTTCCTATTCTTCCCCTCCATTGTAACCATTTTCCCTTGCCTCTTCTGTATGAGATAGTTACCCCACTCTGTCTCTCCCCATCTCCTCTCATTATATTCCTCTCACCTCTTAATTTCACCTTTTAAGTATCATCCCTTCCTGTTAAATTGGTCCCGTGCCCTCTATCTATGTATACGTGTAAACATATGTACACACATTCACATATGTATTCATATGCTCGCATACCCTCATATAAAGATATATATATATATACATATATATAATATATATATGTATATATATATATATATTTCTAAACCCTTCAACTACTGAGAAAAGTTTCATAAATTACAATTATTGTTTTTCCATGTAGGAATGTTAATAGTTCAACTTTGGCCAGGTGGCTCAGCAAGCAAGAGCTTCAAATCCGGGCCCAGACACCCAGCACCACACCCAGAAACAACAACCGGCCGTGCAACCCCGAGCAAGCCACTCAACCCCGACTGCTCCAAAAAAAAAATAGTTCAACTTTGATAAGTTCCTTATGATTTCTTTTCCCTGTTTACCATCTCATGCTTCTCTTGCTTCTTGTATCTGAATGTCAAATTTTCTATTCAACTCTGGTTTTTTCAGCAAGAATGATTGAAAGTCCTGTATTCCACTGAATGACCATATTTTCCCCTGAAACATGATACTCAGTTTTGCTGGGTAGGTGAATCTTGGTTTTAATCCCAGCTCCCTTGACCTCCAGAATATCACATTCCAGGCCCTTCGATCCCTCAGTGTAGAAGCTGCCAGATCCTGGGTTATCCTGATTGTGTTTCCACAATATTCAAATTGTTTCTTCCTGGCCGCTTGTAATATTCTCTCCTTAATCTGGGAATTCTGGAACCTGGCTATAATATTCCTAAGAGTTTTCTTTTTGGGATCTTTTTCAGGAGGTGATCGGTGGATTCTTTCAACCTCTATTTTGCCCTCTGGTTCTAAAACATCAGGGCAGTTTTCTTTGAGAACTTCCTGGAGGATGCTTTCCAGGCTCTTACTTTGGTTATGGCTCCCAGGCAGTCCAATAATTTTTAAATTATCTCTCCTGAATCTATTTTCCAGGTCAGTGGTTTTTGCCATGAGATAGTTCACATTGCCTTCTATTCTTTCATTTGTTTGGATCTGTTTAACAGCAGCTTGATTTCTCATAAAGTCATTAGCTTCCATTTGCTCCAATCTAATTATGAAGCAATGATTCTCCTCAGTGAACTATTGAGATTCTTTTTCCATCTGGCAAATTCGACTTTTTAAGGCATTCTTCTCCTTATTGCCTTTCTGAGCCTCCTTTGCCATTTGAGTCAGTCTGTTTTTTAAGGTATTATTTTCCTCAGTCAGGGTGTTGACTCTCATTTCATAATTTTCTTGCATTGTTCTCATTTCTCTTCCCAATTTTTCCTCCACTTCTCTTATCTGCTTCTTAAGGTCCTCTATGGCCTGTAACCAGCTTGTATTTTCCTTTGAAGCTTTTGGTGCAGGAGTTCTGACTTCACTGATTTCCTCCTGTTCCATGCCTTGCTCCTTCTTATCCCCAAAATAGGAGTGTAATGTTGGAATCTTCTGTCTGCTTTGTTTCCTTTGCCTGCTCATTTTGCCACTCAATGATTTGACTTTTGGGCTTTTTGCCACAGTAGGACTCTGCCACCAGAGAGGGGAGTTTTCGTCCCAAACGCTGGGGTTTTCTCAGCTACCGGAGGTATTAGATGGGTGCCCTCTCTGAGGTCTCCACACGCTCTGGCAAGCTGGACACATACCCCAGGACCTCCACCCTAGACTGCAATCCAGATCCAAGCAGGTTAAAGCAAGAGCGATTACCCCTCAGACTGGTGCTTGGTCCCCCTACACTCTGCAGGCCAGGAGCTAAAGCCACCACGTGGCGCTGGCAGGCTGTGCCAGCGTCTCAGCGGTTTCTCGACCCGGGGGTAAAAGCCACACACTCCCACTTACTGGGTCCCAAAGTCCAGAATGCACTGGCCTCTCACCTTGTCCTTCGCATCTATGTATTGATAAATCTGGAAACGGACACAGCTGCTGCTGATCTGGAGTCCCTCTGGCAGGCGGCTGGTCAGGCCCGCCCTGGGGCTAAAGCCTCGGTGAGGTGCTGGGCTCGGCTCCCAGAGCGTTGCACTGGCCGATTCCTGCTGGCCTGCCGGACTGTTCTCAGCGGGAGGTTAGCTTCTCTGTGTCATTTTGTGGGTTCTGCAGCCGAGAAGTTTCTTTTAAACTCAAAACCAAGACCATGGCCAGAGCCAGAACTTGAGTGGAATAGCCCTGGCCCAGATTGTGCTAGAGGGGTGGAGGCCCTGGAAGTATGCTGTGCCCAGAGGCCAGGTCAGAATGACCCCTCCCCATTTGAGATTGGGGGAGGATGAGCTGCCCCAGAGTTGGAGTGGTGTGGACCAGAGACAGAATTTGGGGGCAGAAATCCCTGGAACCTGCTGTGCCTTGACCTGGACCGAGGCAGGAGCAGGGAGAGCTTGGAATGGAGCAGTCCCTCCCCCTGTGAGATGAGACATACAATAGGAGCAGAGAGCTGCCTGTGTCCAGATGCTGGCAGAAGTAGGGAGTGGTCAACCCCCTGACCTACAGGAGGAGGAGTCATGGAGCTCGGGACTCAGTCCCAGGTCAAGATGAAAACTTTGCAGCAAGACATGAGCAGTGAGCATGCTTTCCTGCTATATCCCCCTGGGATGGATTGGGACCCAGGGGGTGGAGTTGCCTGTGATGGGATGGAGGGAAATGCCATAACCCCCAGGGACTGTGTTGTCTATGGTGCCCAGCTCAGGACTTGGAAGAGGGGCTGGAGCAGTGTTAGGACTTGGATTCTTTGATTCACTAGAGCATGTGTGCATCTGAGAATGCCAGGTGGGAGCCTGAAACAGAAGAACACACCCCAACAAAAGAAGACACACCCCAAGGGGACTTTTAGGACTTAGACCCTCTGCTTTGTTTGAAGGGATTGTAGCCTACTGTGATGTAGGGGTTGAGTATGTTATGTTCTCTGCTACCCCTGGAGATGTGCTGTGTTAGGGAAGACCCTGGCCTGGGGCCCCCTGATTGCATAAACAGTATTTTGGAATAGTACCTGAGTGAGGAAGAGCCAGTTGCTCACTCCCCAAAGATTTTGACCCCCAAAGAATGTATAATGTGGGGGGTATCATATGTTATGTTATATACTGAGTGATGTTTTGTTTTCGGTTTCATGGCCATACTTGTTGGGGGAATAGGGCAAGTTACTTTTATGTCTGTTTAAGGCCATGTGCTCACCCTGGTAATAAGTTGTTATGTTATGGATTGAGAATGTTTTAGTCTCTTGGCTCAAGGTTTAGTTTGGAGTAAATAGATAATATGGTATCTATTTAAAA
Organism: Petaurus breviceps papuanus; assembly: GCF_028583685.1. NCBI lineage: Eukaryota > Metazoa > Chordata > Mammalia > Diprotodontia > Petauridae > Petaurus > Petaurus breviceps. The sequence goes on along the minus strand of NW_027185694.1, from coordinate 26,473,016 downwards.
TATTTAATATTTTATTACATTATAATATATAATATTTTAAATATTTATGACATTTAAAATATTATACTGTGTGATTCAATCCTTAAAATATCTCATATCTCAATTAATGATACAGAGAGACAGAGAGAGGGAGGGGGATGCGGGTTGGGGAAGAGATGGAGAGAGAGGGAAGAGAGAGAAGAGAGAGATACAGAGACAGACAGAGATAACTAAGGCACTAAGCATTTACTATGTGCCATACCTGTGATATTAGACATTAGGCCTTTCCCCCTTGGGTCATCATGGTGGTATGCAAAAGTTTTCAGTGGTGTTTATGTTCATTTTAGTCCATGGTTTGTTATACTCCAACATCCTCCCCCCCGTCCCACACCTGATACCTAATGTGGGAACACATAGCATAGGAATTCTGAATAACAACACCTAAGCTTCGGCTTGTCCCAAGTAACTTAACACTTCCCAGGCCCCGCGGCCAGGACCTTTCCAGGTCTATGCACCTGCCCCAGGGGTCTTTCTCTTCTCTGGTTCTGGCCATTCCTGGTCTTGTCACCCTCTGAGAGGGCATCACAACATGTCTTCCTCATGGGAACCCAGTCTAACTGAAAGAAAAAAAAGAGCTTATCTCTGACATGGAAGATGGAGTCTCTAATTTCTCTAGGTACCTTAATTCTCTTTGTTCTGGATAATGAACACTGCCTAGAATACATTATCTAGAAAAAAAACATGGTGCCCAAAGCAATCAAGTCTGCTCTCTCCATTCCCTGTGATATGCCAGAGAATATTGCAAGGATATCTTCTGAGTGTGTTTTCCCTCCCGAGATTTTGCTAGATAGTGGAACGGTTTGTTGAACAATGAACAAATCTCTTGCTCCTTTGAAAATCTTTTAATTAAAATCGAGAGGCAGTGGACTGGAAAAAAGGTATTAGCGCTTAGCATAAAACTAGGCGATATGGAGCATTCTCTGTCGACAGAACCATGGCAGAGAGAGACAACAGTCTGATTTTTAATTCCCTAAAGATTAATTTTATGTTTTAATTAAAAAGATGGAGGAGGAAAGCAGGTGAATATGGATTTTTGCAATCCATTTTTTTTTCTCCCTCTTAGAGGTTATAAAGTCTTAGCAGTTCTAGAAATTTTGTTCATGATTAGCTTTGAACTCCACCATGGTAATGTCTGTGGGGAATCGGAGAAAGAAGGGCTGGTAAGTTCAGACAAATTTCTAGACCCTACAGGGATATCTTAATCTCCCTCCTAAGAGTAATAGGAACTTTTCTTCTTGTATACCCAAAGAACCTGACTGATACCCCAATCAAACTTCTATTAACCAGCCTGTGCATTAGGTGGTTGATAGCAATCTTTTGTTGTGCACCTGATATCTGAAGGTGTTCATTTCTAAAATGCCCCAGTCTTCCCTTTTGTTGTTTTTATCAGGTCAGCCTATCAAGCAGAACTGAATCTTGCCCTGCTGGCTACAGATCTTGCTAAACCTCAGGGATATCATTCCAAAATGTGGTTCTCCCTGCTCAGGCCTGGAAATGGAGATGGAGAAGGTGAAGGGAATTGGATTGAGTCTCCACAAAATCCAGGACAGTCCCTGGAACTAAGAAGAATTGTTCAAGTTAGAATTTAGGTGTTTGTGAAGGTATGCTTAAAAAAACTATGTGTGGTCAGGTCACAAGGATAGATAGATTGATTAGGCATTATGATGTAGCAGAAAGCGTAGAGAAAAACTGGTCTTGGAATTAGAAAGCCTAAGTGCCTGATTTACTATCCCCTGTATGACCTTAAGCAAATCACTTCCCACTTGGGACTCAGTTTTATTTTACCCTTAAAATGGGAGTAAGATGAGGCAAATAGAATACTCTCTAATAGACCTTCCAACTTTAGTATTCTAAACTGCCAATTTGTTTCTCTTTTATGAAAGCCAGGATGCAGTTTATTTAGTTATAATCCCCTCAAACCCACCAATTAAAAAAGGGTTTCCATGGAGTCGAGATTTTGTTCTTTATAGTAGTTGGGGCATAGGAAAGCTTGAAGTTTCAAAGTTTCTCCAAGACCCCCAGAAGTTCAATGAGACTGGAAAAGAAAGAAGTCTTTGAAGAAGTAGTATTTTATTTAATCACTTAACACAGGCCTGAATCTGTGAGTTCATAGAGTCTAGCTAAAGGCCTGAGATAAAAATAGGACTTTGCTGCCTTTACAATGTGGGAATGATGGATGTTAGTCAATGGATCTCCCCACTGTTCCCTAAAGATGTGTAATAAGGCCACAGAAAGATTAGTGTTGTTCTCCTTGAGGAAGGGAGTTGGGTTCTCTTCATTACTGCTAGGTGAGGATTTCAATAATCAACATCTCTAAAAATGTACTGATAGCTGAACAGATATATAAATTGGTGAAGGCCGTTACAGTGTCCTGTAGTTCCCTTGAGGACTTTTGGGATGCCTTGCTATTGCCCTTCGCCGACTTGCAATCCCTCTTTTCACCCACCCACACTTCACCCTTCCTTCAGGGCTCAGCTTTGACTCCAATTTCTCCATGAAGACTCCCCTCACTGCCCCAGCTCATACTGTCTCTCTTTCCTCTCTCCCATTTTATGAGTCATGGACCCCTTTGACCATCTGGAGATGTCTATGGACCCCTTTGCAGAATCAAGTTTTTCTTGTTGTTGTTCATCCTTTGTTCTGGAAGAAGAGGACCAGTGACATCTGGGGTGGGGGTGGTACATGGTGTGTGACATCTTGACTTGCAAGTGAATTGCATTTAAGTGAGGCAGAGTTGTGTAAAGTCATTTATATATCTCCCACAATACAGTGGGAGACCTTGGCCTTTTAAGCTAAGGTCTTTCCCAGGTCTCAGTTTGTCTGAGGCAATGCCCATTCAATAATGAAAGGCTGGTTAAGAATTGAGGCAAAAGATGGCCTGGTTTGCCCTCATAAAAGAATCAGCCTGGGAGGGGAAATTTTCCTTCAGAGTTTCATGTCAGAACAGAAAAAAATTGCTATTGACACCCACTCTGAACCATCAAAACCCAAACAGTGGGCGAGTGAGGCTTGGGCTGGAACCTATTACTGGTCAATCAACGATTTGGGTTCAAAGGTATAGTCAAGTAGCTCCATTTGCATCATAATGGGTTTTATCAAAGCCTGGCTTTTCAGAGCTATATTTCAAGAAACCTTAAATGAGAACTACCCAACAAAAGAGTTAGTTATCCCAGTTTAAAAACAACAACAATGATAGAATAAATAAACAGGGAAAGAAAAAAAAATCTAGCCCCCAAACTTAAATGCATAAAGCAAGATACATAGGATCACAAAGGAAATCAGTCTTATTGAAAGGTAGTCATCAAAGTCCTAAAACAGAACCTGCAGATCTCAGGTTAAGAATCCATGCTCTAGCCTTTACAGATGCATAGGATCACAAAGGAAATCAGTCCTATTGAAAGGTAGTCATCAAAGTCCTAAAACAGAACCTGCAGATCTCAGGTTAAGAATCCCTGCTCTTGCCTTTACAGATGCATTTCTTATCATATGCTCACATGTCATTATTACTTTAACCATTTCACTGGCTATCCAAGTAGGCCTTGACCTCAGCAGATGCTTCAGTTTTTATCCCCATAAGTACATAACATAGTTCTAAGCTCAAATTAATGATATCTAAAATACAAGGAAGGGCAGATAGAAGGTGTAGTACTAGCCCTGGAATCAGGAAGCTCTGAGTTCAAATCTGGCCTCAGATTCCAGTATTTTTGCCAAGAAAACCCCAAATGGGATTACAAAGAGTCAGACAGGACTGAAACAACTGAGTAATGACAAAATGCAATAGCGACATTTGCTTTAGGCTTTCAGTTTTACAATACTTTACCACTGATAAGACTTTATGGTTCGTAAGTGACTTCCATCATATGTCATTGGATCACAGATGTAGAGGCACAAAAGATTTTTAGAGGTGACCCCTTCATTTTACAGATGAAGGGACTGAAGTTTGTGGCTTGCTCCACACTGCACAAGGACGAAGCGGCAAAGTTGGAATTCAAATCCAAATCCTCTGACTGATTTCGTCTGTCTTTCCATTCCCCATGATCTTACAGCAACACCATGAGGGAGGCAGGGACGTGCAGTCGCCATTGTCCAGGATAGGAAACTGAAACCCACTGAAATGGGGAAGTACCTGGCCCAAAACCACCCAACTGGTGATTGGTAGAGTTGAGACTAGAATATATAGCTTGAGACATAACCCAGTTTCTAGGGAGCTTACGTTTTAACGGGCAGATGCTCACTCCCTTTTTGGAAGTTTAGGCATCAGGGAGAGGCCAAATGGAGGAGGTATTTTCAGGACTAGGGTAGGATCATTTCACACACTGTAGAAAATCATCTACTTGCCAAGATATTTGGTGAGCCCTTCCTGAGAGCTTGAAGTTCTTGGCTTACTCTTTGGGGAGGGGTCTCCTGTTGGAAGGGATTGTCTCTGTGCCTGTTATAATGCTCTGCAATGTAAAGTAGAAAGGGCATCATCCCAACCTTGTTACCAAAATCAGGGAGGTACAGGCAGGAAGATCTTGCCAATAACCATCACAAGGGCCACGTGCAGCCCTCTGCACTGGGCTTTGGGCTAACCATAATCCTCTGGAGCGAAGAGCACGAAGCCCAGATGAGTCCTCATCATTTGAGAATAATGTAGCTCTGGGGAGTCTGGTTATCTGGTGACTTTCCTTGTGTTTCTGTGTCCATAGGAAAATCTCATCCATTGGGCCAGCTTAAGATCAGCACACACCCAAGGACTGAGCAGTGAGGACGCTGCTATAAACTTGTATGTATTCTTCACAACACCTTCTGAGCCCTTCCCTATTCCATTGGCTGGGCCCGTTTCAATGGTCTTGGGACCCTTGAAGGCAGCTCTCTAGGAATCCCAAGCCTACAGTAAGAATAAGCTTAGACCCAAGCATCCTTGAGATGCTAATGAGCTCTGAATAGGCTAGAGTCTTAGGAATATGATTAATTGAAAAGGGTAAACTCAATTAGGGCAACTCATTAATTCCTAAGGCTTAAGTTATTTACATATGCAGATTAAGTCTACTCCTTGCAGAGGGGAGGCCAATTTGATAATGAATTATTGTAAATAGTACTTTGATACAAATCATCAGGAGGAGGAGGAAAAAAAAAAACACCAACCCACCAATACCCATTTAGAGAATACTCCGTTTGGGCTCAGCTCTTTTTCCTGTGAGAAGTCAGCAGATCGCTGCCTTGGGGTTTCACGGGATAGTCCAGGCTCCCAGTAACCCATCTCTTTTGTCCAATTAGTAGGTGCTTAGATTTGTGGTGACTGGCTTGAAGTATTCCTCATTAACCTTCCACCGCAAAGTTCGTCAGTCCTCCTTCATCCTGGCTGCTCACAAGGCCCTTTTAGTCCTCAGTTAATCAACCAGTTGGAAACCCCAGAACTCTCTGGGGAAACACACAATTAATGTTCAGTGTCAGGGGAGGGGCAGGCTGAAGCAGCCTTTTCATCTGGGTCCTGTGGAGGTTAAACTGGCTTCTCCCAAGAGGAGAAAAAATAGCTCGTTTTTAATGAACCCAAGCTGGCTCATCATAGAATCTCAGAGTGAGAAAGCCAGCCTAAGCAGGAATCCCTTGTAAAGCACAACCAAGAAATGGTCACCAAGCTGGAATGTCACTGGAAGACCTCTGGGGATGAAGAACTCATGCCTTTCCTGAGGCAACTCATCCCACTTCATGACAACAATAATTGTTAGGGAGCTTTTACTCACACAGAACTGAAATCTACCCTTCTCCAAATTATACCCTGTTGCTCCTGGTTTCAGTCTTCTGGGGCCAAGAAGAACGAGTCTAATAATGCCTCTTGTACATGCCAATCCTTCAAAACCTTGAATGCAGTCACCACACCTCCCATCTCGAGTCTCTCTTCTCTTCATTAAAGTTAACTTAGCTTTTATCCTTACATGACATGGGCTTCAAAGCTTTGGGAGGGAAAACAATTGCAGTATAAAGAGTGGAGGTGGAATGGCCAGTATTTTTAAAAATATATATTTTATTGTGATTTTTTTTGTTTAAATCAACACAGTGGATAGATCGTTGAAGGCAAGAAGACCTGCCTTCAAATTCTGTCTTAGACACTAGCTGTCTGACCCTAGGCCACATCAATTAACCCTCTATCTGCCTCACTTTTTCACATCCTTAAAATGAACATCACAATAGTACCTACCTCACAGGGTCTTGTAAGGATCAGATGAGATATTTGTCAAGCAAACCTTAAAGTGCCATATAAATGCTAATTGTTATGATATGTCCTTCCCCTTTCCCGTTTCTAGAGAGTCATTCATGGTGGTGGTGGTGGTAGGGAAAAACAAAACAGAGGGGGGAAAGCAGTTTTGCAAAATTAATAACAAATGAAAGAAATGTGGTACTAAAGTAATATTCCATACTGATCATCCTTCATCTCTGCAAAGAAATGGGAGGAAGTCTATCAACAAGCATTTATTAAACACATACCAAATGCTAGGCCACATGCTAAGCACCAAGGATATGAGGAATATAAAGACAAATAAACAAAAACAGTCCTTGCTCTCAAGGATCTCATAATCTAAGGGGTCTTCTCATATTTCTTCTTTGGGATCAGAGTGGGTCATTGTACTTTGGTAACCTTCAGTTGTGATTATGTTGTTGTTTTCTTTCTACTTATTTTGTTGAAGTCTTTTCAACTAGGTAGTGCAGTGGATAGAACACCCGGTCTGGAGCCAGGAAGACCTGAGTGCAAATGTGGCCTCAGACACTTACGAGTTATGTGACCCTGGACAAGTCACTTAACCCAATAGCCCTTAGTTTCCTCATCTGGAGAATGAGCTGGAGAACAAAATGGTAAACCACTCCAGTATCTTTGCCAAGAAAGCCCCAAATGGGGTCACAACGAGTCAGACACTGCTGAAATGTCTCAACAACAAGGAAGTTGTTTTGAGGCAGTTAGGTGATATAATGGATAGTGCTGGACTTCATGTCAAGATGATCTGCATCCAAATTCTTCCCCAGACACGTGCTAAGTAACCCTGGACAAGACCCTTAAATCTCTCAGTTTCAGTTCTTGCTTCTATTAAATGAGGGTCATAAGAGCATCTACATCACAAGATTGTGGTGAGGATCAAATGAGATAAAATATGTAAAGCAATTTGCAAACCTTAGAGACCTCAATAAACATTAGCTTTTGTGGGCTCTTGTGGTTTTTTTCTGGTTCTGTTGACTTCACACTGCATCAGTTCATATATCTTCTCATGTCTTCCTTAGAGTTATCTTTTCTTAGAGCACATTAATATTCTATTATATTCATGTACAACAAGTGCTTTTCTAGAAACTGTGATGGGAAATAATACAGGGAACAGGTCATTCTAGCATATTGAATTAATTTATTTATTTAGTCAAAAAATTCCAATCATTCTGGTAGTTATGAGCTTTAAATATGAAATTGTGGAATCACAGAAGTTTTAGGTCTAAAATGAACATTATCAATTAATTGAACATGCATTAATTGAATGTCTGCTACATACCGTGTACTGTGATAGGTATTGGGGATACAAATACAAAATATGATAAGCGTAAATCTAATAGGTGAAGGCAACACATATAGGGGAGTGTGGGTCTAAAAGTGACCTCACCAAATAATCAGTCAACCGATATGCCTTTATTAAATTCTTACTATATGCCAGGAAGTGTGATAGGTTCTAAACAATAAATGTAGGAGAAAGATGGTTAGGAAAAGGAGTTGTAGTTTCTTCTAGGATCCTTCTAGTCATAGGGATTATGAGTTGAACCACAGGGCATGCCCTTTTCAGTAGAAATGTTGATATCGATTTAATTATTGTTCCCAAAGCATTTGGTGAAAAAGGGAGCAATGCTGGGAGATGGTGTCTTGGTATATTGCTGGATTGGACCTTGTGATAGTAATGGCAATTAAAGATTCCCCTGTATTGGCTTGGTTTTCAAATTGATTGTGTTAAAACCCAGAGCTTGTTAATCCCACCTGTGGGATGGGCTTGTTGATGTGAAAAGAAAGTCCTGAACTGGGAGGAGCTGGTGATGTAGATTTGGAGAGACACTAGAGAGAGGCGGAAGATTTTTTTTGGAAGCAGCACCTCCTGGAGAGAGAGAGACTAAGAGAATTGCTGGTGGCCACTTTGAATTGCCCTGGACTTTTGAGACCTGCCCCCTGAGCTGCCAAGGACTGAGGAGACATGGCTGTTTTGCTGGTACTTTGTCTGTCTGTTTTGATGTTGTTTTGCCAGATTTGTCCACTGGTGAAAGACAGTCCTTTTGTTGAAGAAGTCCTGGAACCTGGCTGTTCGCTAAGAAGCCCTGAGACTGTCCTGCAGACAGAGAGTGAATACTGTCCACTGGTGAGGGACAGTGCTGTTGTTGCAGGGGTCTGGAGACTGTCCTGCAGACAGAGTGAATACTGTCCACTGGTGAAGGACAGTGCTGTTGTTGCAGGGGTCTGGGAGCCTTTCTGTTGGTTCAGAAGCCCTGAAGAAGGATTTTCTTGTGGTATGTTTACAGAAATCCTGGGAGAGGGCTTTGCTAATGTGATCAGGGGTTCTAGGACTGTTCTACAGACAGAGGATAAATTCATGAAGGGACTGGCAATGTATCTTATGGCCTTGCTAAGCCTTGTCTCCCCAGGAACTAAGATTGCTGAGAACTTGCCTCGTGTCAAGATGAAGAAAAGACCTCCATTTGGGTATTAAGTGCTGTGTTTAAACTTGATGTAACTCTGGGGTAGATTCAATTGTGATCCAGGGGTGGGGAACTTTTGACCTTATGTTTGGAAACTAATCTCCATTTGAGAAGAGGGGCTTTATGGTGGACTTAATTAAGGTATAGCCTAGGGGTGGAGAAGTATTTAGAAAAGGGACTTTGTAATTGATTGAATGATTGGAAGGTCCTGGGGTGGGGTAGTCCTTGGAGATTATTTAATCACACTTAGTAAATGCTGTATTTTGAATGATGTCATGTTTTGATCTTCTCTGTTCTTGGTTTGTCACTGAATAAAATAGAGAGCACCTATGCTGGTATTTTGAACCTGGGAAGTTGCCTTTGCTTGGCATTACATTACAGACCTTAGTATTCCAGATGTAGCAATCACATCAGATGATCTCTATCACTCATTTTTCATGTGTTGAAATCTTTTCCCATTTCCCAAGATCCAGCTCAGGCTCCATCTCTTCCATGAAGTCTTGCTGGATTTCCCCTAGGCAGAGGCAACCCCTGCTCCCTCCAAGCTTACTCTGCAACACCTCCACAGTCTTTCTTGTGTAATTATTACATTCCATCTCTCATGATTTATACTCATGTATTATACTCTCTATTAGTCTCTGAGTTCCTTGAAGGCAGGGATTGTATCTATTCTTCTTTGTCTTCTAGTGTAGCAAAAGACCTTGTACTTCATAAAAAAATTAATAAAGTTGGCACTTAATAAATGACTGTAGAACTTAATCTGCTGAGGCTGATCCATTCCTTCTTTTCACAAATTTCATAACTAAGGCTGAAAGAGGGGAAGCCACTTGAATGAGGGAACAAAGAAAGATCTCTAGACAGGATCTTAAAAGACCTGGGTCCTGGCTTTTGCTCTGCCAACAACTCACTCTGTCATCCTGGGCAATTCACATCCCAAGTCTCAGACCACTCCCAGCCTTGTCTCTGATGTTCTGTGGTTCTATAAGAGAAGGAAGTCTTAGGGGGAAATGAGGTAGAATAATATTATTCTGGCATGTTTTCCAGTGCGCCACACTACCTTAGGACAGAGGATCTACTAAGGCCTCCCAAGCTCCCCTATTGGCTTGGTGAAGAGTGTAGCCTATCATAAAACCACAAGGTCAGGGCTGGCCAGACTGGTTCCAAACTGTTGATGTGACTTTGGGTCAGCATTCCAGTGTGGACACAATAATTTCAGGAGCCCCAAAAAGGAGAGGAAAAGACTATAAAAATAGTGTTGGAGTTTTTCACAGTTTGGGTTTTCACAGTTTCACCTTTATAAGGTGACTAACTTGTTCAATTATGATAATCCCTTGACATGTTAGAACTACTGGAGTGAGTTTGCATACAGGCTTGTAGGATCTGCACAGAGTTCTCCAAGGTTCCAGGGGCTTTTGACCTTGTAAGGAAGTTCCTTTTGCAAAGAAGTCCTATGGCTGAGGTGGAGAGAAGCCATGAGGAGAGATGGAGGAGAGGGAGGATTGATCCTGCAGAGCATGCATTAAGATAAGAGGAGTCAAAATCAGCAGGTTGAGAGTAGACTGGAAAGGAAAGTAACTATGGTGGTTGATGAGACTACAGGAGTCCAGTCTATAGTGCCTTTCTTCTTCCTACTTGTAACACTGCCAAAGGAAACTGGCCTCCATTTTCCTGTTCATTCACTTCTTGTTTCCCTTCATATCAGTGGATAAAAGGGTTGAGAGTGGGGTCCTCCCCACCAGATGCAGCCATCAGCCTACAAATAGAAACCTGTTCTTTTAGATCCTTGCTTATTTGCATGTCTATGTTACTTAGAACTGCTATTAAATTATTTTTGCCCACATCTATTTGGATTGAGAAAAGAGACAGAAACTCAAAAAGAAGAGGATATTTTCCTTACACAGAGGGTTGAGGTTAAAGGTTGGGTGGTGGGTAGTCAACGATAGGGGAAATTTCTGTAATTTTAGTAATCTTCACAATATCCTTGTTTCAGACTCCCTATGAACCCAAGAAAGAAACTTAACAAGAAAACAATCCAGTAGCAATTAGAGATAAAAATGGGTTGTTCAAGTGACCACCCCACACACAGTCAATACCCCACCTAACTATAACAAGTATTAATCATAAAATCATAGATTTCAGTCTGAAAGGGACTTAGGAGATTGTTTAGCCCAACCTCTGAGTTTGATGGATGAAGAAATTGAGACCTAATGGAGTTAAATGACTTGACCAAGGTCACATAGGTAATAGGTAGTAGACTGGGATTAAATATAAGAGGTCTTGACCTTTAAAACTTTCCCAATTAGCACATTTTTCTTAATGTTATTGTTACCCGGTTCAAGCCAATACCTTCCAGAAGCATCACCCATTTTCCACAGATATTATCTCCCCCAACCTTCTCTTCCAACCAAAAGGGTCTCATCACTGTCCATCAACACAAAATGTGTACTCTATTTACCTGAAATGCCCTTCCTTCATTCTACACCCAACTTTAGAGCCACCTTCACAATGAAATGTTTGATTTCCACTACCTAGAAATCATATTCCCCTCCTCTGAACTTCCAAAACATTGTCCCCACACCTTCCTGATACAGTTAGCACATCCTTCCGAGTATTATAGGTACCTGTGTTCAAGTGTGATTTCCCCTATTGGGTTGGAAGTTCCCTGAGAGCAGGGACGGGGTAGATTTAACCGAGAAGGCTGTGCACCTACAAAATGCTTGCTGAATGCATGTATGTTGACTCAAGAATACGGTTGTTTTTTCTCAATAAGATAGAAGAGACAGAGATTTGTGGGAGGGGGAGCCTAATTCTTTCTAGAGAAGACAGAAGACTTCTTCCAGACAAGTGTCAAAATCTATTTCAAAACAAGTGTACATCTTGCGCAATTTATTTTCTTTGCTTGTGGGAAATTCCCATTTGAAACATAGATATGTTTTCCCATTTAATTAAAATACATCTGCCTTGATAGATTAATTCCCTTTAATAAGCAAAACTCACATTGTCCTCTCCAGTAACCTTTGGATGAGACATTAATTAAACGTGGCAGACTCTGATGGTGCATTGAGTTAGCAGTGTGAGGGGAAACACAGACCCCCTCAGATTCATTGCGCAGTCAGAGTTGTATTGCCTCTCTCCAGGACTGGTGTCTTTTGTCAGCAAAACCTGATATTAAATGGAAGTTACATAAGCAACACCTGTCAGCGTTTTCTGTTCACTTCAATGAAGAAAAGCAACTTTCAAAAGAAAGAACAACCAGGATTGACTAACCTCCAAAGGTGAGGGGAGAGAGAGACAGACAGACAGACAGACAGACAGACAGACTTAGGTCACGAATACTTGAGTTAAAATTCTGCTTCAGGTATTTACTAGGTAAATAGCCCTGGACAAGCCATTTAGCCTTTTTTGGCCTCAATTTCTTCTTCTGTGAAATGGAGACAACCACGACTGAAACACAAGGTTATTGTGGGGTTCAAATGAGACTATATGAAAAGTGCCTTGCAAACCTCAATATACTATATGAACATTATTTCTTATTATTACTATCCGTGAATGGAATGCATGTAAAGGAGTATTAGGAAAGCTATGAGAATTTCCTTCTTTGGCCTGCTATACCATCTGAAATTGCTCATTTGGAACGACGTCCATTGGGAGTTAAGTAACTCTTTCACTCCCCTGTCAAAATGTACCCCACCTCCAGAGATGGGGAGGGCATATATTCAGTCCCTAAAACTTCAGAGAGAGCAAGTTTATCTGACGCTGTCCCTCTGAAGAAGAGATCCTGGCAGGAAATCTGCAGTGGAGTTGGGGAAAAAAGTCAAGGGCGCAGAGAGGGCACCTGGGGGTGGCTGTAGACAAACTTTGCTGAGCTGGCCTTTTGTTACAGCCAGGTTTGCAGTCACTCTTTCCCTGTTCTAATAGGAGACACTAAGCTGCTTGGACATTTAAGGAAAATCCTAAAGGTGCCTATCTTCTATCTCTTACCAACAGATAACAGAATATTAAAAAGAAAGATAACACTGGAGCCTTCTGTATCACAGGTTTAGCATCTGAGGAGGGCTGAGAGCTTGAGTTTCATACCCTGGATAGTTTTACCTCAATTTGAGCTTGCCAAAAAGGTGGTCAAGGAATGGATCCTAGTCTCATATTTTCCTTTGGTTTTGGACATTGCAAAGTTTTGTTTTTTTTTCCCCTAGCCTCCTCCTAAACCTGATGGCAGGCTGAGACCTGGAGTGACCCTCAATCCCAGCCTTAGGATGCTCATAATTCAGGTCACAGAAAGACCTTTAACCTTGGCTACAGTCTTAATACTAACCAGAGCTAGGGGCGGCCAGGTAGCTCAGTGAGTAAGAGCACCAGCTTCAGTGTCGGGATGACCTGGGGATCAAATCTGGGCTCAGATACTTAGCACCACACCCAGAAATAACTGGCCATGTAACCTTGAGCAAGTTACTTAATCCCGATTGCTTAAAATAAAAAAAAAATACTAACCAGAGCCAAACTGAATCCTCACCTAGCCTCAGATTGAGTCCTGGTCTTGGAGACAGGCAGACCTCTTAGGTTCACCACTGACCTTAGAATCAGACTAAACCCAAACTCTGTACCTAGACCAGACCCAAACTATAGTTCTGGAGTTAACCTTAATCTTGACACCATGATCCCTGACCCCAACCTCAAAACTGATATCTAACCCTGTCTGTAGACTGAGGGATAACCTTGGCAGGGAAATCCATGTCACAAATGCGTGTTTTTGGTCATAAAAGAGTGATGCTCAGTATTAATCTATCCCTATAATACAATCTAAAAAACATATCTGATTAATGAGAATTAATTACATTTCCATACACAGACCTAAGGAGACTTTTCTTGAGCATGTTCAGTAGTCTTCTTCATTGCAAGACAGCTCCTAAAAGTAGTTTGGAATTAAATTGAGTGGACAGTATTGATTTGGGTTAGCATAATTGATCTATGTAACCTTTGACTCACAGTCCATTTGCATGACACTGGCAGAGACTGATTACCTAGTGGCCCTCTCCTGTGTGACAAGCAGAGCTGGTAAGAGTTTGAGAGATGAGAGATCTTGGTCTTCTGATTTCCGGCTTTGAGAGAGAAGACATGTGGTTCCTGACTCTTTTCAGAGAGAGGGGCCAAAAGGGAGAAGAAGATTTTGAGTAGTATATATCCACATATTATACACACACACACACACACACACACACACACACACACACACACACACACACATATAGTTATCCTTTCCATATTGTGGCTTTCCCCATTATGGTTTTGATATATTGTGGATCAGCATAAAAAATTAAATTGGAATTTTGGGGGAGTTTTGCAGAACCTCAGAGGACATGCAAAGGCCAGCAAACAACAGAGAAAAACTTTAGAAGTTCAGAAATACATAAAATATATGTATTGCATAATATCAACATATTTAATCTTTTAATACTGTAGTAATTCAGGCTTCTTCTCTAGTATGAAACATTTTACATAGATTTTCCATATTGCAGGAGTGCCACACCCCTAACTGCAATGATGTGGAAGGGATAACTGTATGCGTTACACATATACCCATTATATATGTATTTACACATAAAAAGCAAGCCAAAGGAGGTAAGCCCAGTTATATACCTTCAGTTAGATAATATGACGAAAGAGAAAGAGTTCTAAACTTCTGATGGTTTAGAGTTTGATCTTGATTCAATTTAATTCAACAAATATTAATTAATGATTATATTAATAAATAAAATATGAATTAAAGCAAATGTTAATATTAAGCCTTAATGTTACAGGATTGTGAGGATACAGACACAAACAGAAAACAGTTCTTACTCTCAAGGGGTTTCTATTTTAATAGGGGAAACAGATAAACAAATGTAAGTGGAGGAAGGAGAGAGCACTGCCAACCTGGGGCTTCCCATAGGAGGAGATCCCTGAAGTGAGCCTTGAAGGAAGTTCAGGAGTCTAAGAGGCAGAGATGAGGAAGGAGTGCACTCCAAGCATGTGGGACAATCTGCACAAAGGCTTGGACACTGAAGATGATATGCTGGCTTGGGGGTGCAGCAGGCAGGCTAGTTCTATGGTTCTAACAGTGTATGAAGGGCTTTAAGGACCTAACTCAGAGGTTTGTATTGTATTCTAGAGGCAGGGGTAGAGAGCCACTGAAGATTTTTGAGCAGGAAGGATCATGGCCAGATCAGTAATTTAGGGATATTATTTTGGCAGCGGTGCAGATGATAGATTAGAGAGAGGACAAACTGGACTCTAGACAACCATTATAACAGTTCAGACAAGAGGGAATGAGAGCCTGAACTAGGTGGCCACAAAAGCAGAGAAAAGGGGATGGATATAAGAGGAGTCTTGCGGTTGAAGCATCAGTAAGACCAGGTTAATAGATTGATATGAGAAATGAAGAAGGCAGAGCTGAGGAGGGCTCTAAGATTTCCAAACTGAGTGGATAGGAAAGATGGTAAGTCCTCAGCACTGGGCAAGGCTGTGTGGCAAGACTAGGTGCGTGGCTTTGGACAAACCATTCAACATCTCTGGTTCCCAGTCTTCCCATCTGTAAAATAGGGTAATGATCCTTGTATTTCCTATCTCCCAGAGCTGTTTTGGGGAAAATGCTTGGCAAACTTAAGATGCCATCACAGTTTGATTTATTACATAAGTGAAAGCATGACTACTTCCTATGGTTTTCTGTGATGACCACACTTTGCAAAGCAACATAAAGTTATTACTGTTCTTTTTCACTTGTGTTTGACTCATGACCCTATTTGGGGTTTTCTTGGCAAAGACACTGAAGTGGTTTGCCATTTCCTTCTCCAACTCATTTTACAGATGAAGAACTGAGGAAAACAGGGTTAAATATCTTACCCATGGTCACATGGATAGTAAATGTCTGAGGCTGAATTTGAATTCATGAAGATTGATCTTCCTGATTCCAAGCCCAGTGATGTATCCATGCAGTATCTAGCTGCTCCAACTTACAGTTGTGAGATGTTATCATGAGAACAGGATTGCAGGTCATAATAGTCCAGCTGAATCAGCAAGGCAGTTTCCATGCCAATTTGAGCCACTTTTCCTTGTATTGGCTACAGGGGTAAGATCTCTTTTTAGACAGAGCATTTATTTAGTACTTACTATGTGTAAGGCACTGTGCTAAGGATTAGGGATCCAAATTCAAGCAAACAAAACAGTCCCTCAAAGAGATTTCAATATAAAGGGAAATCTTAGCATGAAGAGAATTAAGGAAGCTTTTGAGCTTGCACAATTATGTGTGCTATGTGAATGAAGGAATAATAGTAATAATTCGTGTTTGTATAGCACTTGAGTATTTGCAAAGCACTTTATTCTCTCAGAACAACAACCTTGGATAGTGGGTGCTACCATTATTTCTATTTTAGAGGTGTGGAAACTTAGGTGAACAGAGATTTCTTTTGGAACTTTTTCCTTTAAATAAATACAAAAGAAAAGTAAAAAAGCAATCATGTGCACAGCAGAACACACGAGAGGATTCAAAATATACAGTAAAAAGTTCCCATTTCAAGAAAGCCTAGATAATGAATGCTACATGTTGTGTCGAGAGAGAGCTGTCCATCTTTTCTTTGCTTCCTTGTAAGTTTTCTTTTGTTCTCTGCTGTGCACTTTTTACTTTGTTCTTTTCCCCCCCTTCCTTTCCTCCTCCCCTGCTGAAGACTACAATTAAGCATATATATGTATATATGTGTGTATGTATATATATATATACACATATATACTATATATGACACACACATACATATATACTGTATATAGTATATATACAGAACTCACAAACACACACATATACCTAGACATATACACACAAAGATATATATATATATAATATATATATGTATGTATGTACATAACAGAGATTATATGACTTGCCCAGGGTCATGGGGCTGGTATCTGAGACAGGATTAGAACTCAGGTCTTCCTGATTCTAGGTTCACATGATTAATCTGCCTTTTCTAGTCATAAATCTCTCTGAGGGCAGCTTGGTGGTACAGTGGATCCAGTACTGTGCCTGGAGTTGGGAAGACCTGAATTCTAATCCTGCCTCAAATGCTAGCTGGGAAGTCATTTCTTTTTCCTTCATTTGGAGATCCCTTGGAATAGTTGCAATATGATATTGTGGGAAAAGGACATGATCATGGGATTTGGATCCAGTAGAGATTGGAGATGATACCCATTTTAACAGATGAAAAATCTGAGACTCATAGAGGTAAAATAATTTGTTCACAGTCAGCTCATATATCTAGTAAGGGGCAAAACCAAGACTTAAAATCCTCATCTCCCAATTCCAAAATTCCAATGTCCTTTCCATGATGCCAGGGCTAATTCAAGAGACCTACATTCAAATCCTGGTTCTGACATCGACTGTCTATCTGTGTGACCCTCTTTAAGCCCTTGTTTCCTTTTCTGCTAATTGGGGATTATTATACTGCCACCCCCTACCTCACAGGATGATTATAAGGAAAGAACTTTGTAGACTGAAATGTACCATATAAATGTGAGCTAGTATTATCATAGACCTATTGGGGAAGCAGGAACAGATGCAGGCCTTGCAAACTCTAGTAATAAACACCAGTCTGGTATTCATCCTGCCAGTCAGTATAAATGAGGATTGTGGGAGTCAGAGGTTTTATTGAAAGCACTGTAACAATCAGATGTAACTGGTAGTTCTCTCCAAGGAGTCCCATGAATTATCGAGTTCTACTAGAGTTCATCATCAACGGTCCTGTTCTCCAGGGAAATTACCTCGTAGGAAACAGGGATGTTACATTCGGGGGCTAATTGTTCTGTTCCTGTCAACATCTTTGTGAAGTCATTAGCAAGCCTTGACTGAAAGCAATGAATACTGCTTTTCCTGGTTCGCAAGGGAAAACATGTCCTCTGTCCTTCAAACTCTCTATCTGCCTGTTTGCACAGCTGGGGAAGAGGGCATCGAGGAACACCTGGTGTTGGGGATTGTTTGAGGCCAGTTAATGTCATGGCACAGGTGGTCTCCCATTGTCTGGAATATGCTCCTTCCTCCTCTCCCTCTTCTTGCCTGGTAGCAATTCTAGCCTCTGCCAATACATAGTTCAATTACCACCTTCTTCACCAGTTATCTCCTGATTCTACCATTCCCAGCCCCAGTAGTTGGCGTCCTCTTCCTTTTGAAATGATTTGTATTACTTTGCAAATACTTGACATTCACTTATCAGTATGTATGCAATATCTGCCCCAGTAGAACTCCTCTCCTCTAGCAGAACAATTGGTTGAAGGCAAGGTCTAGTTTATGTTTGTTGCTGTAATCTCTGCATCTACCACAGTGCTTTGAACATAGTAGGAATATAATAAATGTTTATTGACTAGAATTGAAGAGACTTTATTGCCTACCAAACTCAATTCCATCATTTTGTAGGAAACTGCACCACAGAGGGGTAACTAGGTGGCACAGTGCTGGGTCTGAGTGCTGGGCCTGAAATCAGGAAGGCTCATTTTCATGAGTTTAAATCTGGTTTCAGACACTAAACTAACTTTGTAACCCTGGACAAGTCACTTATCCCTGTATGCCTCAGTTCCTCCTCTACAAAATGAGAAGGAAATGGCAAACCACCTGAGTATCTCTGCCAAGAAAACCCCACTAGGGGATCACAACCAAAATGACTGAACAACAAAGAGGACCAGAGGGGTGGAGTTATTCCATACACAGGAGAGCTGGGGTGTGAATCTAGCCTCTCTGGTGTGAAATCCAGCACTTGCCCCACAATTTCATGCTGTCTACTGACTGAGAAGCAGTTTATTCTCTTCTCCATAAATCCTACTGGTCTTAAGAAGTACTGTTGGAAGGTGTCTGCTGGAATCAGTCCATACTGACTCCTGAAAACTAATTGTTAAAATTTTCAGTGTGAGCTCACACCTTGGAAATCAACATATGTTATAATCCAGGGTTTGGTTTGTTTTATTGATTGTCTCAGCTGAAGAAAGCATGGAGCAAAAGTTAATAATATATTAAACTTAAAAATATATATCATCCTTTTCAGAGAGCCAGTTGTTAAACCTTTATCAGTACACTTTTGAGTACTAGGCAAGAGAGTATAGGTGACTTTCAACAGCTGATTCTTACTTACAGAGACTCAGTTCAATGTTCATCATGATTACCCCCAGTTACCCCGACCCTCTCCATCTCTGAATTCCCCTAGGACTTATATACAGCCTGTTTTGCTTGAGCTCTCTCTTTAACCAGATGTGAGCTTGACATGTAAGGAAGGTAGAGATCATGGGAATTCTTCCAATGTCTCCCTCATACTGTAAGCTACTGGAGGGCCTATCTCTGTTCCTCCTCTATTTCTCCTATAGGGACTCATGCAGAGTTGGACCATAAAGTTATCAAGGCAAAACTTGATGAAGTATATTGAATTGAGTTGGACTTCAATAATTACTGTCTCCCTCCACCCTTCCCAGTGGCCGAACCCTTGGAGAGTGATGCTTGACTTTTTTCGGACTTGGGGCACCCTCTTGTTCTTACTTTTGAGTCTGGTTGGGGAGGTAAAACAAAAATGAAAAAAAAACAGATGGAATATAATATAATACCCAGGTCTGGGCTTGATCCTATGTGATTAGAAGTGATGACAGGGAAATTTCACTGTGCTCAGGACTACTCACTAAGATTTCATGAAGGAACAGGGTCTTAAAGGGTCGGTAGGATTTCCATAGGGGCCAAAAGGGAAGGGAGGGCATTATAGATAGAAGGACAATATAATCCAACACCCAGAGGCAGGAATGAGATTGGAGTATGCCAGGGACAGTGAAGAGGTTGGCCTGGTTGTCACATGGTGGGAGATAAGACTGGAGGGGAAAGGTGGGATCAGATTTTAGGGGAACTTGAATTCCATGCTTAAAGATTTGCACGTGCTTGCATGCATGCAAACACACAAGTATATACACATTTGTGGAAACAAACAAGCATGTACATGTTAGTGAGTTGTTGTCCTTAATGCTTGAAGAGGACCAAAATTACATCGCTATGTTGGGGCCAATACATGTATCCATGTGGACTTATACCAATACACATATTAAAGCATAAAAACATGCCCACATGAATGAAAAAATAGGACCATTTACAAGTGAACCTTCAACAAATGTTTGTTAAAAGAATGAGATGCCAGTATCATTAGAAGAAATCACAAAATAATAATAACTATGGACCATGCACTATGCTAAGCATTTTATAATTATCTCATCTGATCTTCCCAACTATCCTGGAATGAAGGGGCTATTATTTCCCCCATTTTACAGAAGAGGAAACTGAGGCAAACAGAGGTTAAATGACTTGCCCAGGGCCAATCCGTAAGTATCTAGGTTAGATTTGAACTCAGGTCATCCTGTCTTGAAGTCTGGTGCTCTATCCACTGTGCTACCTCACTGCCCCTAAAATCAAATTGACAATCCACCGACAATAATAGCTGATGTTTATATCACATGTTAAAGTTTACAAAGCACTTGTTCTGTTCATTATCTTACTTGGTCATCCAAACAACTCTGTGAGGTAGGCAGTTAGGGTATATAATCATCACCATTATTATTAATTATTATAATTATTTCCATTTTACCAAGGAGGAAACTGAGACTGGCAGAGGTTGACTTGCCAATAGGCACATAGCTAGCAAATTCCATAGGCAGAAGTTGAAAGAAGGACTTCCATATTCCAGCACTGGCAGAAATGGCCAAACTTGGAGACAGCATAACCAGACACTAGCTGTGTGACCCTGTGGAAATGGCATAACCTCTCTGAATCTCACGTCTCCCTTCTCTGCCCTTGCTCTGCCTTGAAATGGGGATTATACTAGCACAGGGTTGTCTTGAGAATCAAATGAGACAATGTATATAATCTCTTTGCAAACCTTAAAGTGCTGTATAAATATAAGCTATTATCATTACTCCTGCTCCACAATCCTACACCATCCTTATTGGTTCCCTATGTCATTCCCCACAGCAATTGTTTCAAACCTTTTTTTTCTTCTGCCTCCCAACAGTTATAGCAAATAACTGTGCCTCCTACATCTTAGAGAAGATGAATGTCTTTAGCTGGGAGCCTTCTCAGCCACCCCCTCCCCTTCCACTCCTCCCAAGTCCTCAGTATCATGCCACTGACTCTCCTACTTACCTCCAATCATAGAAGAGAGGCCCCTTCCCCTTGCTAAGACTATGTTCTCTACCTGTCCTCCTGATTCCACTCCCTTCCTGTTTCTTCCAGGACCTGACCCTAGCAGAAATCTCCCTCTATGTCCTATATCTTCAGTCTCTCTTTCTCACCACAGTGTTCTTCTCATTTGCCTACCAACATGGTTAGAACTCCATCAAACAAACTGTCTTCCTTTTGCACTTTCTAGCCCATTGACCCTCCATTTCATCTGTCTGTTATTTTTCACAACTAAATTCTTAAATTAACATACAGTTAACATACATATACAATATCTGATGCTTTCATTTCCTCACTATCCACTCTCTCCTTATCCCTCTGCAATCAGGCATGTACCCCCATCAACCTCGAGCAGTCTCAGGTTTCTTACTTACAAAATGAGGGGGTCAGTCCCCAGTAACTCTAGTTCTGTGATCTGATGATTCTAATGATAACAATAATTCACATTTGTATACTACAACCCTGTCAGCTAGGAATACAAGTCACTACTTATGAGTAGATAGCAGTTTTAACTGAAATTGCTCCTTCTAAATCAAGAGTTCTTAACTTGTGGCCCATGCACTGGGCTGAAAATTTTGATAATTATATTTTGATATAATTGGTTTCTTTCATAAACCAATGTATTTTATGTTATGAATTTTAAAACTTTATTATGAGAAGGGATCCATAGGTTTTACCAGACTGTTAAAGGGGCCCCGGTAAGACCCCCTTACCTAAAGTCCCAGTGGTCTAATTGCCAAATGCTGCTTTTTAGACCCCACCCTCTTTCATCTCTCCACAGATTTGGACAATATTGACTAGTCTCTCACATTGGACACTGACTCCTTACTTGGCTTCTGAGTCCCCATGTGTTCCCCTCCTCCTACTGTCAAGTCAATCTTCCATCTTTTTCATGGTGTTCTCAATATTAATCCTTTAAGATGGGTGTTCCTTGAAATTCATTTTTGTTCTTCTCTTTCTATTTTCTCTCTCAGTGCAACCCCATAAATCTCCATGACTTCAACCTTGAAGATGACCTATAAATCGACATCAATATACATGACCTCTCTTAGGAACTCCAGAATTGTATCTTCGATTGCCTATTAGATCTCTTCATTAAAATGTTCCACTGGCAATTGGAGCTTATATATGAAACAGTGCTCATTATCTTTTCCCTAAATCACTTTTTTTCCTTTTGATTTCTTCACTTGGAGCCACCATTTGCTCAGATTCTCATATTCATGACTGTGGCATCCTATCTGAGTCTTCCCTCTCTTCTTTACATCTTGGAGTCAATCAATTACCAAGGCTGTGGTTTTGGCCTTCACAATATCTCTCATGTCAGCACTTCCTTTTTGTCTCATCTGCCATCATTCTGGCACAAAGTCTCACTGCCATCACCTGAATTATGACAATGTGTTACTAGCACATCTTCCTTCCCTCAGTTTCCCGTCTCCAGTCCACCCTTCACACAAGGCCAGAATAGCCTTTCTTGCATGAATCGTCTCTATTAACTACTGAGGAAAAAATCATATTTCTCTGCTTAACAACCAGGGAATGAGGTACTTTCTCCTCTCCTGCATTTCCAGTCCTAACTTGTCACCCTTTGCTAGAATTGAACTAAGCTCTGCCCTCCTCAACACTGCTCATTCATGTCTGTACAGCTCATGCTGTTTCCTGTATTTATAACCATTCTCCCATCTCCTAATCTGTGAAATTTTTACTTATCTTCTAAACAAGGCAAATGCTACCTCTTCTGTGAAGGCTTCCCTGATTCTTCTGGTCAGAAACAGCTTCTTCCATTAGATTTCTCTAATGCTTTTATCAGGTTACATTGTGTATTGTAGCTGTGTTTCTTTCTTCTACTGTTAGGTTATAAACTATGTGAAGACAGTGAGATTGTTTTATATCAACTTTGTATCTCCCCCAAGTTTCAAACCCAGATATTCAGCACAGATTTCGATACTGGTTGAATGAATGGCAGGATGAATGAGTGGCCTTGTTCAGCAAGCCCCTTTACTGGTGAGACAGAAACTGTGGATGATGCAAATGAGATTGCCTCCCTCCTTGTTACTCCCTCCCTTTAGTTATGAAAAGAAGTGATAATTGACCTCATCACACCCTGCAGTGGTGACTGATAAATTCTTCTCACAGCAAAGGGAGACAGGATCACTGATCAGAGTCACCTGAATGAAGAGTATATTGAGTTTAACATCTCAGAAAAATGCTCAGCCAAGGAGTCTATGGCAAGCTGGGTGTGTGAACTTGGATAAACCCCTTTCTGCTTCTCTCTGAGTCTCAGTTTGCCTTGACATTCTTAGTTTGTTTGCCTAAATTTTCCCTCCTACACCAGCCTGGGTAAACTCACAATGTGACCCAAGGTTACCTCTTCTTTGATTTCAGCAGAACAAGGAGGATTATCCTCATTCTACAGAAGAGGATATTGAGGACTAGAGGATGGGAGAAGTAGCTTGCCCAGGTCACCCAAGGAATTATTGGGAGAGATAGAATCAGAACCCAGGTCTCTTGGCTCCCAGTGCTATAAACCCTTCTAACTTCTGTCAATCAAATGAACTGACACAATTAATAAGTTCCTGAGTTAATGACTCACTCAACGATAATTAAATTCAGCAAACACTTACTGAATACAGACAGTGTTAAGGGCCCAGAATTGAGTGATATAATTCCTGTCCTTAAGGAACTTACATTCACTAGGAGATAAGACAAGGACACACAGGACTACAATGCATGATAGATTGTGATGAGAAGGGGCTCTAGAGAGTCCATATGGCCCTTCAAGAACCATCCTTCCCTTTCTGTATCTCATTTTCCCCATCTTTAAAATGATAGATTCAGTGGTTCGATTCCAGCTCGAAGGACTTCCTGAGTTCTGGGGTGGCCAGGTGGCACAATGAATAGAGCACTAGCCCTGGAGTCAGCAGGACCTGAGTTCAAATCCAACCTCAGACACTTAACACCTTGGGCAAGTCACTTAACCCTGATTGCCCTCCAAAAAGTGAAAAAAAAATGATAGTTTCGGATCAGCTCACAGGTTCTTAACTTGGGGGTCCATGGGCCCATGGATAGATTTCAGGGTGTTCATGAGCTTGGGTGAGGGGAAATAACATCTTTATTTCAAAATAATTGATTTTCTTAGTAATTCTGTTTTATTTTATATGTCTAAAGACTTCCACTAGGCTGCCTAAAGGGTCTATGTTATAAAAAAGGTGAAGAACCCCTGAACCAGATGACTGCTTAGGTCCTTTACAGTTGTAGTATTTTAGGCCAAGTCCCCATCCAGTGTTAATGTTCTTTGTTTCAAGGTCCCTTCGAATGTTAACATTCCATGTCCTTTGACTCTATATGAATCCCTATATGTAGGAGTCTTTGAGTACCTACTATGTGGCTAGTCCAGTGTGAGGTCCTGTGGAATGGAGTAGATTAAATAAGGTCACAAGGTTCTAGACTTAGAATTGGAAAGTATCCTAGAGGCCATGTAGTCTAACCCTCTCACTTTTACAGATAAGGAAACTGAGGCTCAGAGAAGCTAAGTGGCTTGCTCATAGTGAAACAGCTGGTGTCAGAAGCAGAATTTCAATCCAGCTCTTCATGTCTCCAAGATCAACACTTTAGCCAAAGCACTTTGTAGTATCAGGAGCAAAGTTGGGGGTGGAGGGAGGACAAAGAAGAAAAACACGCAGACATTTCTTTGCCTTCCCAGGAGTTGGAGGAGGCATGACTCACACACAGAGGGAAATGCTAGAGAATAGTAAATGTTAAAGGGTCTTGGCATTAATTTCCAATAGCTTACTCTGCAGTAGGGTAATCCTATTGTAGATTTCCTGAAGGAGGTGAGATTTGAGCTGGGTCTGAAGGTTGAATATAAGAATGAAAGGAATGATGTCAATATGAAGAGCAAGGGGCTTCTCCCCCACGCAGGAAGCTATGACCATATACTACACAAGGTATATTTTGTTATAGGAAAATAAAATTAAGTCCCCCCCCCCATAAAGCTGAGTTATTTTCTAGTGGGAGTGAGGAGGGTGAACAGATTTTTGTCAACTCTAGTGAGTTTACTGCACTCAGGAGTATTTGGCCTCCCTTACTGAGAAGGTTGATGGATAGCTCAAATTTCCATAGTTCTCAAAGGTTCTCCCTTCTGGCATGAAATCCAACAAAGGGAGTACTAGGCAGTTCCCACAGTCCTCTGGACTTCTCTCACTGAGCTCGTCATTGGGGTCAGTCTGGTCATTTTGTGTCTGGAATTCGGGTTGTTCTTAGAACAGAGAGTGGACACCTGTGATGCTATGCTTGGGGTCTCATAGACTATATTGACCCTCATGGGTTTGGGAACCTACAGAATAAGAATTTCAGAGATGAGGCTGAAGTTCACTCAATTGGAATTTGGCATTACTTGTAGCTGTGGTTAGATTTGCGGCAACTGGAGAGTTGAGATTTGGCATGTATCAGATTGTCAGGCAACTTATCTGTGTTCTTCTCTTCCTGCCATGACTCAGTCAGTAATCCTGTCTTCTCATATATACTGGAAAGATGTGAGGACCACCTTCGAAGCTTTGTGAATGTCTTAGCCGTAGTGAGAAAACAGCCGGATCACTGCCTGTCCCAGGCTTAGTTCCAGGGATGACTCCCCCACAGCTTGCCCAATTTCCTTCCTGAGTCTCCAAGGGGCAGGAACAGGGACAACCATTAGATACTGGATGGGGTCAGTCCTGGGAGTCTATTTCAGTTAGTCATGGATTCATGGAGTGATAATACAGTACAGTAGAAAAAGTTTAAATGGAGGATTCAGAAACCTGGGCTCTGGTCTTGTGCTGTATCAAGGCAGTTAGATGAGATGGCTTTTAAGATTCTTTCTGGCTCTAATATTTGCTGGCTTATGTACTGATTCCCTGGATAAACCTTGCACAGGTCATAATATATTAGAGCTGAGAGAGAACTTAGAGATAATATTTGAGTCTGACCACCTCACTGTGGCGGAATGGACCAGAGGCTGTGGTACAATGGAGAGAGAACTCAATCTGGAAACAGGGGACCTGGGTTCAAATCATGGTTCTTTCCCTCACTGCTTGTGTGACCCTGGGTAAGTCATTTAACTTGCATGGGCCACACTTATCCACAATATGAGGGTGTTAAATACTAAAGATCCCCTCTAGCTCTAGATTTAGGAATCCATAAGCCTACAGTTAGTTAGCTTGAGGCCAAAAGAGTTCTCAGCTTAGGTGGGAGATCCCAGGTAGGCACAAAGAGTAATAGGGTATAAGGCAGAATTGAATAAGAGAATAAGAGAGGGATAAAATGCTATGAAGGTTTAGAGGGGGCAAGATCATACTCCCTTTCAAGGAAGGAAGAAGAGAGCCTAGAGTTAGTGACAGTTAAGCAGAATCAGAGAATGTTAGAGCAGGAAAAGATCTTAGTGGTCATTTAGTCCAGCATTTTTTTTTAAATACATTTATTTATTTTTAGTTTTCAACACTCACTTCCATAAGATTCAAATTTTCTCCTCCCTCCCTCCCTCCTCTTCACCCTCCCCCAGATGGTGTGCAATTCAATATAGGCTCTACATACATATTCTTATTAAATATATTTTCACATTAGTCATGTTGTATAGAAGAATTAGAATGAATGGGAAGAACCATGAGAAAGAAACAAAACAAAACAAAAAAGAACACTAACAGTCTGCATTCAGACTCCATATTTCTTTCTGTTTCCCCCACCCAATCCATATTTCTGGATGTGGATGGCATTTTCCATCATGAGTCTTTTGGAGTTCAGGATTTCTTAACCTTTGTTCAATGTCATGGACCCCCTTTGACAGTCTGGGGAAGTCTGTGAACCCCTTCTCAGAACAATTGTTTTAAATGCATAGCACAACATATATAGAATAGCTACATTTATTTATAGAATAGATAACCTTTATTTGTTCTTTAAGGTTTGCAAAATGCTTTGTAAAGAATAATCTCATTTTAACCTCATAACAATCCTGGGAGGTAAATGCTATTATTATGTCCATTTATAGATGAGGAAGATGAGGCAGAAAGAAGTTAAGTGACCTGCCCAGGGTTACACAGCTATTAAATATCTGAGGCTGGATTTGAACTCAGTCCTTCCTGTAGTCAGATCTAATCCTCCATGTCATCTTGTTTACAAAGGAAACCAATTATATTGAAATGGAGTTCTGACAATATTTTTAAAAATAAGACGTGTTCATGGAGACCAGGTTGAGAATCTCTAAAGTCCAACCTCCTTTCTTTATAGAGGAGGAAAATGAGGCTCAGAAAGGAGAGGCTTTCCTGATGGTACATAGCTAATAAATGGAAGAACCATGATGCAAACCAAAGTTTATGAGATTCTCTGTCTAGTAGCCTTCCCTGCATCCTCCCTACTATACGACACTATAAGCCTTGAAAGATACATTTAATTGTGGAATATTTTTAGAAGGGGTGGTTTTTCCTAGTAAACTTCATGTCATCCTCCATTTGGCTCTTCTATGAGAGCCCAAAGCTAGCCTTTCTCAGTGGTACTTAGAACTCACTCTTTTTTTGCAAATTCCAGAGAACTTATTTTGGAAAATAGTCTAAATTTCAATCTCCCTTTGACTTGTTTTTTTCATTGTTTTGTTACCTGGTTTCTCCTCAACCCTCTTCTTCCCCTTCCCCAGGAGAGTAAATGAACATACATAAAGCATTAGCACTGGAAATGAAAGAAAAATTTTCAGATATTTCATTGTGACTGGAAAGAAAGAACCCATGAACCTACTTTTATTTTTCCTACTCCTGACTGTCTCAGTTCACATGTCACAACATCAGAGCTGAAAGAAACTTTATAAATCCAGTCCCAAACTTTAATTTTATAAACAAGGAAACTGAGGCCTGTGGAAGTTAATTGACTTGTTCAAAGTCACATAGCTAATGTGGGATGAGAATCCCAGAATATGGAATTTAAGCATAAAGACAAGTTTCTTATTTGAACAGTGCTACAGTAACTGAGATTTATAGTCAGAAAGGCCCTGGTCAAAGTCTACTTTCCAAAGCATGTTCAACTCCCTATTGGATTGTAAGTTCCATAGAGGAGGGACTATTTAAAAAAAAAAGTCTTGGTCTTCCTAGGGCTCAGCAAAGAACCCAAACATAGTAGATTCTTAATAAATGTTTGTTGATTGAATGAATAAATGAATCAATGAGCTGCATCATATATCCAGGCTAGATTCCCATGCAACACCAAAAATTGCCTAAAATACTTGAGGAACTGATTGGCCAAAAATAGTCATGTGTATTGTCTGGGGAGGCCAATCATGTGGGTAGTGAGAGGATAAGGCTATTCAAAATAGAGTTTTGAGTTTCTTCCTACCAGTCTTTTGTATGGAAGAATGGGGAGTGATCTTTGTTTCTTATTTCTTTGTTCTTGGTTTCAGAGGGGGTAATTTGTAGACTGGCTAAGGAGATGGGACACACAAGGAAATAAGCAAGAAAAAAAATAAATAAGTCAGAGGCGGCTAGTGGCGCAGTGAATAGAGCACTGGCCCTGGAGTCAGGAGGACCTGAGTTCAAATCCAGACTCAGACACTTAACACACACACATAAAATTAGCTGTGTGACCTTGGGTAAGTCACTTAACCCCAACTGCCCTCCCAAAAGCCAAACAAACAAAAACAAAAAGAAGATAAATAAGCCTCCTACTATGTGGAACAGTCAGAACTCTTGTGCTGGAAGAATTCAATTTAATTAAACACACACACACACACACACACACACACACCTCAAACACTATGTACAAGGCTCAGCCTATCCCTCCACATGAAAAGTTTTTCTTTACATTAAGCCAACATGAAACAGAAATTTCTACTCATTGCCACTAGCTATTACCTCTGGGGCAGGTAGAAACTCCTTTTAAAATACAAACAAATCAACCAATGAAATGAAACAAAACAAAAATCCAACATTCTTTTTTGCTAAGATTTTGAGCTCCAAATTTTTCTCCCTCTCTCCTTCCCCTCCCTCCCCCCTAAGAAAGCAAACAATTTGATATAAGTTACATATGAGCAATCACATAAAACATTTCCATATTAGTCACACTGTAAAAGAAGAAACAGAACAAAAGGAAAAGAAAATATGAAAAAATGAAGACAGTGAAAATAGTATACTTCGATCTACATTCAGACTCCATAGTTCTTTCTCTGGATGTAGATAGCATTTTCTATTATGAATCTCTCTAAGTTGTCCTGGATCATTGTATTGGTGAGAATAGGTCAATCATAATTGATCTTCACAGAGTATAGTGGTTACTGTGTACAGTGGTCTCCTGTTTCTTCTCACTTCATTTAGTATCAGTTTATATAAGTCCAGATTTCAGAAACTCCTTTTCCACATGAAAGTTCTTAGAATATTTAAAAACGGTTATCATGTTCTCCTACAGACTCTTCTCTTCTCCAGGCTGATTATTCCTTCAGTTGATCTTCCTATGGCATATTCTTAAGACCTTTCACCATCCTGGCTACCCTCCTCCTGATACTTTCAAGTTTGTCAATGATTCCCTAAAATTTGGTTTTCAGAATGGAACAAAGTTTTCCATGTTTTGTCTGACCAGGTCAAAGGAGAGTAATTTATTTCACTTTTGGGGGGACATTAGGTTTTCATTAATGTGACTGACCCCAAATCACATTAGTTTTATTAGCTGTCACATCATGCTGATGTCTCATATTGAGCTTATGGTCTTCTAGAGCCCTAAGATCTCTTTCAGACAAGATACTATCTAACAATTCCTCTGCTATCTTGTACTTGTGGAATTATTTTTTTAACCCACATGTAAGACTTTGTATTTATTCCCATTAAATTTAATTAATTCATTATTGTTATTAAATAAATTTAAATTTAATTAAAATATTAATTTTCTTAGATTTGATCCAGCCTTCTAGCCCATCCTTTCCTACTTTGTGTCATCTGAAAAATTTGATAATCATTGCCACGTATGCCTTTATCCAAGTGATTGATAAAAATGTTAAAAAAAAAAGCATGATAGCAAGAACATATCGTTGGGTTGCTGAACTAGAGATCTTCCATGTTGGCATTAGACTGGTATTGGCTGCTCTTTGGATCCAGGCAGTCAACCAAATTCCAAGTCAATCAGAATGCATTATCATCTAGTCACATCCCTCCATCTTATTTGCAAATATTTAGCAGATACTTTGTTAAATCTTGGTACTTTAGGGAACTTCCCTGATCTACCAGTCTAATGACTGGCAAAAATTTCTTCATTGAGTTTGTGAGAACCCCTACAACATGACCAGACTGATGCAATACACTCCAACAGCATTGCCCCCTCAAGTATCCACTCAGACTGTTGATGTGACTTGCTGTTCAAAGTTATTCCTTTTCACTTGATGGTGCTGCCTCTGGGTCACCATTAAATAGGTGGCAAGCAGGGCCATGGAAGCTATCCTGTGTAGAATCCCAAAACAATAGAGATTAGGAGCTTCTCCAGATACCCCTGTTTGTCAATTGAATTGGGCCAACCTGGATCCCCCAGGAGTCCATCAGTGAAATCCATGATCATCGGAAAGAGATTTATTTAGTCGTTTGTACTCATAATGAGGTAGCACCTGGTAGAGATCTGGTCTCAAAGCCAGGAAGACCAGGCAGAGTTCTTGCCTCTGACCCATATTGACTTTG
Source organism: Petaurus breviceps papuanus (assembly GCF_028583685.1). Classification (NCBI taxonomy): domain Eukaryota; kingdom Metazoa; phylum Chordata; class Mammalia; order Diprotodontia; family Petauridae; genus Petaurus; species Petaurus breviceps. Next base: position 26,442,401 of record NW_027185694.1, on the reverse strand, counting down.
TGACCTCTAGGAAAGTCACCTGGCCACAAGAATCCTCAGTGCTCTACGACAATTGCATGAACCTGGGGTGCTGCCTGCAAGACTCAGTTTTGAGCCACATTAAATTTTATAAAACAAATAAAATATTTTACAAAATTAATACAAATACAGTAAGACAGATAAGATTACATTTTAAAACTAAGTCAGTATGTGCTCTGCAGGGATCCTTATATATATAGATTGGAAGCCCCCATTTCTATTTGAGTTTGATATCATGTAATTTCCACTTCTTTAATTTGCAGAGATGATTGTGACCTAGATTGGTAAAGGGAGTTTCCTATAAGAATGAAATCACAGATGCATTATCTATCACTGTGGGAAAACAAAGCATTTTGCCAGGATGCATGGAAAGTCCTTGAATTAGTCCATCAGGATATGTATCTTGGGGAGGCACTTTAGAAGGCCTAGATTTCTGTGGAAGGTGGAAATTGGGTTGTATCCTATTTGAGAAATTGTGTTGTGTATACAAGAAGGATCACCGGCTGTTTTAAAAGCTCATCTTTTTCTTTGACACTGCTATCCTCTCAGTGATGTTCCATGACTGTGAATCATGGAACAACAAAATCTCAGGGAAATTAAAAACAAAGAAACTAGTAGGTGAGACAAAAGGCAATGGAAAGATGAAAGGTAGGTATGAGTGTGCTGTGGAATATGACTGACAGTGGTTTGTGTTGAACCAAGAGACCTATCAAGGACGTGCATGTGTTAGAGAAAAGAAGGTGTGGCAGCCACATAGCAAGAACAACTTCATGGATCAGCTGTTGTCTGAAAAATCATCAGTCTGGTCATGTTGTAGGGGTTCTTACAAACTCACTTAATGAAGAAATTTTTGTCAGAGTTATTAGACTGGTAGATCAGAGAAGTTCCCTAAATATAATATACCAAGATTTAGCAAAGTATTTGTTAAATATTTGTAAATGAGATGGAGAGATGTGACTAGATGATAATGCAGTCTGATGGACTTGGAATAGGTTGACTGCCTGGATCCAAAGAGCAGCCAATACCAGTCCAATGCCAACATGGAAGATCTCTAGTTCAGCAACCCAATGATCTGTCCTTGCTAATCATGCTTTTTTTTTTTTTAACATTTTTATCAATGACTTGGATAAAGGTGTAGGTGGCAATGATTATCAAATTTTTCAGATGACACAGGTGCTAAGGGCACCCATGAAATACTTAAGGAACCAGAGGAGGGCTTCTTATGGATCATCCATGGAGGATTTGTAGAGAGGAATAGAGCGATTGCCTTCGTTGCTGTTGGAGGGAACACTCAAAGCTTTGTAGTAGCAGAGTTCTTAAACATGATTAAAGGTCAAAAGTGAAAATGGAGGTTTACCTCTAAAGACAAAGGGAAACAGTTTTTCTGATCATCCAAGAACCAGAAGTGACCTCAAAACATGGCAAGACATTGAGGGTATAGGCTATGAATTCTCTACTTATCTCCCACTGTGCTTTACAAAGGGAAAATAAGGGAGCTCAGCTTTCAGTTGAGTGAAGAAAATGGCTTTTCATGACTCCAGAAACCATACTGAAAGGGAAATGCACACTTAACTTCTGAGAAAGGACCTGTGTGTAGGACTCCCAAGCAAAGTGGCCTTGAATGCTAAATTAGGGAGCATATTCTCACTTTTTCTCTTGTCAGAGAATAAAATTTAAAAAGCTCTTCTCCAAAATGTGCATAATCTTAGCCCATAAAATGCCAGATTTATGATGACACTTAACTGGCAATTAGGTGGTAGAATAACTGCAAAATGCACAACTTTACACATGTAAGTCAAATGTATTCAGGGGATTTCCCTTTCATCGAACATAAAATGCAAGATTTCAATTTCTCAAGTGAAAACTTTACATGGTGATTTGTTTCCCGATATTTGCTGCCAAATGGGCAGTTCTTTAGAACTAAACTCACAAGGAGTGTGAAATGGGAAGAAAATGGTGTGGATCCATTTGTAATTTACATTAAATCCCAGCCAGAAAGGTGCACCACTCCCTTTGTTGGCTCCTGTGGGAATAAGTGCTGTCCACCTGGGGAGAAAATAAAGTATGTTGGGGGCAGCTAGGTGGCACAGTGAGTAGAGCAGCAGTCCTGGAGTCAGGAGAACCTGAGTTCAAATCCAGTCTCAGACACTTAACACTTACTAGCTGTGTGACCTTGGGCAAGTCACTTAACCCAATTACCCTGCATTCCCCCCTCTGAAAAAAAAAAGTATGTTAGGAGCCTCAATACAGACACATCTTGATAATGCTCCTCCCCTGTCCCCTGAGTCTTGGACAAGGCAGAGCAGCCCTTAGCAGAAACCCATGACCCATTTTTGCCTCTCCCTTTTGCCAAGGGCCCTCATGCTTCCCCTTGGCTTGCTGATCCCTTTCCAAGGCATACTCCCCATAGCCCTATTCTATGTTCAGGATAACCCCGTAAACAAATGTATGCAGTGGTGTTGATAACTAATGTCATGTTGATGTGGTTTCCTTCTCCAGGGAACATTTGGATTTTAGTAGCGATCTTTCCGGGCCCTGCCTCACAATTATCTGTGTGCGTATCTTCGGCATCTCCTTCCAGTAAAGTCCTTCCATGCACCATCTTGGGTTTTTAAAATTTTTTTTATTGATGTTCTTTCACACACACAAACACACATGTATATATGTCACTATCACTTCTCAATGACCATTTTCCTCAAAAATGGATTCCTCCCATGTAACAAATAAGTATAGTTAAGTAGGACAGCAACACATCAGCCATATTTGATAACATACACATCATTCCTATATCTCTCTGCTAAAAG
>NW_027185694.1:26362477-26439479 GCF_028583685.1 Petaurus breviceps papuanus | reverse complement strand
AGAGAGAGAGAGAGAGAGAGAGAGAGACAGAGAGACAGAGAGAGAGACAGAGACAGAGACAGAGAGACAGAGAGACATACTTCATTATCAGTCCTCTGAAGTCACAATTGGTCACAGCATTGATAAGAGTGCAGGTATCTTTCAGTGGTATTTTTCGTCTCATTATTGTGATCATCATGTAAATTGTTCCTCTGGTTCTGGATACTTTATTTTGCATCAGTTCATACAAGTCTTTCTAAGTTAATTTCAATTCACATTTGTTATTTTTCATGGCACAATAATGTCCCATTAGATCCATATATTCACATCCAATTTGTTGTATATATTCATGTACAATCCAAATATTCAGATACAATTTCTTCAGGTATTCCCTAGGCAACAGACATCCATTGCCCTTATAATACACAGTTACTATAAAAAGTGTTGGCATAAATATTTTTTGTAGTATGAAGCTTTCTGCTCTTCCTTTGACCTCCTTATGGTACATGCCTAGTAGAATTATCACTGAGTCAGAAGATATGTCTATTTTTGTTATTTTTAAAGCATAATTCCACTTCACTTCCCAATGGTTGAACCCACTCACAGCTCTTCTGACAATATATTAATGTGATTATCCTCACGCAGCCCCTCAAAATTTACTATTTTGTTTTTCTGTCATCTTTGCTAATCTGGTGGCTATAAGGTGAAACCTCAGAGTTTTTTTTTTTAAATAACTTACTCATCTATAAAATGGATATAATAATAACACCTACCTTACAGAACTGTTGTAAAGATCAAATTAAATAATCCATGTAAAATGCTTTACAAACTTTAAAACAATATATAAATGTTTATTTTAATTGTTGCTATTGTTATAATATGGAACTTTTTTTCCATATGGTTTCATATATGTGGTGCAGATTTCACCACTATGGCACAAATGGCACACAGTTGCATGGGTGGAGGCATTTCCTCCACTTGTACAGGGTGTCCTTAAAGTCTGGACACATAGGAAATCTCATTAATTAATTAAATTTAATTAATCTCATTAATATGTAAAATAGTCCCCAATAATGAATGAAAGCTTATATTCCATATGAGATTGTCATGGTTAAAATTTATGCTAATTACATAAATTAAGTACAGTTAATGAGATTTCCTAAGTGTCCAGACTTTTAGGCACACCCTGTATAACTTCACTATAATCTCCCAATAGCATAGTAGTTATCTTTGCATACTTTTGGAACAAAAAAAGAAATTCATTCATCACCCAGTGAATTGATGAATAAATTCATTGCCTTCTGGGGATGCACCTGTTTGCCCTTATCTAAGCTGGACCTTGGATGATATGTATATAGTCTATCACTAATGCTTCCCAGTTTGGTAGTGTGTCCTTCCAAGCTTAAACTCCTACTCGATACCCTCTGTATTAGAGGGCAATATTGGGAAAAGTGGGAAATTAGGTGAGATAAGTAGACTGGAGTCAGATTGTGGAAGGCTTTGAATGTCAAGACAAGGGATTTGGACTTAGTTCAATGGGTGACTGTATGTTTTTTTGAGTGGGTAGGTGACATAATGAAATCAATGTTTCAAGTCTGCTGTCAGACAATTAGTTGTGATAATCTAAGATTACAATGTAGTAATATATCTCTCATCTATGTCATCAAAAATCTCAAATCATAGCCATTACAACTAATTTCCACTGGACAGATTTGTCTTGAGTAACTACTATGCTCTAAGCTCAGGGTTAGGCACTACTGGGGAGGCAGCTAAGAAGACGTGGTTCCTTTGTCTTCTGGGAGCTGATGGTCAGATTGGAAAAAAAGACTGAAACACAGTATAGTCAGGGGGGAAGTTTGGCTGGGTGCTGTCTATGCCATGTGCCTAACTAAACCAAAACACCACTTCTTCCATGGCTCGTTGCTACTGGATCTCTTCCTTACTAAGTCTGTCTATTTCTTTTCAAAGCAGGTTGGTCATTTACAGGTGTATCTCAGACATTACTTAAATCAGCTAATACCTGTCTCAACTGAAGTGGAGGAAATTTGACTTAACTTCTGAACTCTCAATCTCTAGATTATAGGTTTGGTCACAAATCACAGTTAATAGATATATTCTTTTAATATCAACTTCAAGAAACATAAAAATGAAAATGATCATCAAAAAGTCTGCTGGGGCAGCTAGATGGCACAGTGGATAGAGCCCTGGCCCTGGAGTCAGGAGAAAATCCTGCCCACTCTGGGAAAGTGACCTAACCTCCTCCCCCCCCCGCCCCGCCCCAGTTCTCCCATTTACAGCTACAGCTGCTGGAGGTGTACTATTGACTTAATTTTTCCTCTCAAGGAGTTAGAGACATACTGGGAAGTGAAGTGGTCAAAGACACAAAGGCGGAAACAGGTAACACTGGCAAAATAGGCTGGGGGTGGAGGAGGAAACAGCAGGTGCCACTTGCTGGATTCTGGCAGTCTCACCAATGATCACACCTGCTGACTCCTGATCATCTCCACATTCCATTCTACAACATTGGCTAACTTAAATCATTTTTCTTCTGGCATTCCTGCATGCTCTACTATGTCATGAGATCTCAACTTCACTTTGTTTCCCCACTTTCCTAAGAGACAGTACCCAGGCCTCCGCAGTTCCCTGCCAACTTGGCAAGAGAAGTATGGGAGACCCAGCACAGTTCACAATCCTCATCTATGTTCCTCTATGACTTCTTTGTGTCTCACCATAATGATTTATTGGTAGAAGCAAGTTCATTTCAAGGTGAAAGCCCTGGAAACTTGGGAGACTCTCAGATGATGCTTGAGGTCTAGCATTTCTATTCCATCAAGTCTATATGACCATGTGCCTAGGGGAGGGGTGAAATTTAGGAAAAAATTAAATAAGAGGAAGTATGTTGTAGTGGAAAGAATGAGGGCCTTGCAGTGAAAAGACCTGGGTTTTAAGGCCCAGTTCTTTTATTTATTGACCTCTGTTAAGTCATCTTTTTAAGACTCAATTTCCTCAGCAGTAAAGCAGGGATTGTGATGCATGTACCCCTTGTGTGAATGAAGGGAATTTTCCTTGCCCCTTTATTGGTTGTACTATCTATTAAATGCCTTTTATTTTCCACCAATATGTCCTCTGGCTGACTGTTAGAAATAAACATATAGGTAGGGTCTTAGAAACTATAGTTTTGCATGGGTACTCACCCACAGAGCACCTCAAACCTGGCATGGCTTTTCTGGGGGCCATGTATGAGAGGAATGATCTCAGGTGTTATAGTGTAAATAATAATCAAAAGCCAGGCTATTTGACAGGACAGTAATGACATACTGTAGTTCATAGGCAGGCAGGGCTTTTAAATTTTCTTCCAAATATAGATGACTAACCTTCTCCCCATGTAATTATTGTCCAACCTTTCAGTCATTGCAAAGACAAAATTAATTATAGCAGTGTCTTTGCAGATAAGCGTCGAGAAGCATTTCATTGTTACTGTGTTAAATAATCATTCCGACGGATTTGGGTTATAAAACCATATGTGGGGAAGATAGAGCAGAGAATATTGGACTCACGGTCGAGAGGCTCAGCTTTGGTATGACTCACTGTGTGACCTTAGGCAAATTACTTCTCTTTTTTCATCCTCCTCTCTTCCTCCATCTGTAAAATGAAGGAGCTTGGTCAGATGATGGGACAAGTCCATGCCAGTCTTGAACCTCTGTATTCTTAGTTCTACCATTGGATGTTGTAGGGAGGGCCTCTTCTTTTAGCTCTGAGGCCTTGGGTTCAAAGGCCTAGGGTCCCTTCTAGTTCTGTTGTTCTCTGACTTGACTAGTGTTTAAATCAACCTTGTTCTTCTGCTATGCAACTTGGAGTAAATAGATTTTATTAATATGGCAGCCCATCCTCAGTACTTAGCTTGAAAAGAAGTTGTGACTTGTGAAGCAGAGTCAAAAAGCACAATCCACAGTATATCTTTATTCATAAAAATAATTTGCCTTAATTAATGACTTCCTAACATAATCATAGCTCCTTGACGTGTACCTGCCCTTTTCACTTTGGCAAGTCAATAATTTTTAATATTTTACAAAAACCATAATTAAGATGCGCATAATGATTGCCCTGTGATGACTGATAATCACGACTATGTTTGTATGCTAATATCAGGTTACATAAAATCCGAAATCTCAGAGATAGAAGGGACCTCAGAGTATGTCTTATGTAGCCCATCACCTACACAAGAATTCTCTCTCTACAGTGTACCACAGAAGTACTCATCCAGCCTTTGCTTGAAATCCTGCAGTGAGGGGGAACCTATTCCTTCTCCAGGGCAATGTTTTCCATGTTTAAGTAGCTCTAAGTATTAGGATTGTTTTTCTCATCTCAAGTCTAAATTCAACAGTCAGTCAACAAGCATTTAGTTTTCAATTTTTCTTTTTTTCTATTAATAGTATTTTATTTTCTCCAAATACATGTAAAGATATTTTTCAACATTCACTTTTGTAAAATTTTGCATTCTAAACTTTTATCCTTCTCTCCCTTCCCTTCTCCCTTCTCAAGACAGCAAGCACTCTGATATAGGTTATGCATGTACAATCTTGTTAAACATATTTCCATATTAGTCATGTTGTAAAAGAAGAATCAGAACAAAAAAAACATGAGAAAGAAAAACACAAAAAGTAAAAATAGTATGCTTTGATCTGTATTCACACTCTATAGTTCTTTCTCTGGATGTGGTTAGCATTTTCCATAAGTCTTCTGGAATTGGATCATTGTATTGCTGAGAAGATCTAAGTCTATCCAAGTTAATCACTGCATAATGTTGCTATTGCTGTGTATACAAGGTTCTCCTGGTTCTGCTCACTTCAGTCAGCATCAGTTCATGTAAGTCTTTCCAGGTTTCTCTGAAATCCACCTGCTCATCATTTCTTATAAAACAATAGTATTCCATTACATTCATGTGCCACAACTTAAGTATTTATTCAGTACTTAACTATACAAGTCAGTTGGTGGCACCATGGATAGAGTGCTGCACCTGGAATCAGAAAGACCTGATTTCAAATGCAACCTCAGACATTAACTAGTTGTATGACCCTGGGCAAATCACTTAACTACCTTCTTCCTCAGTTTCCTCAACTGTAAAATAGGGATAATATTAGCACCTAACTTCTAGGATTGTTGTGAGGATGAAATTAGATCACTGTAAAACACTCAGCAAAGTACCTGGCACATAGTAAGTGCTATGTAAATGTTGGCTATTGTTAAGTGGCACTATGCTAAACCCTAGAGATAGAAAAAGATAGAAAAAGGGAAAAAAATAATAGTCCCTGCCTTCAAGGATCTGACAATCTAATGGAGGTGGGAAGGTGCAAACAACTATCTTTGCTATTGGGAAACAAGGGAAAATGGATGAAACAAGCAAAAATAAGATATATAGGATTAGCTAGACATAATCTCAGAGGGAAATGACAAAGAGAGGTTTCTTGTAGAAGGTGAGATTTTAGCTGAGACCAGGGAAGTCAGGAGGCAGAGAAAAGTAGAGAATATTCAAGGGATGGCGGGGGTAGTGGGATAGGGGTGGGGAGGTGGGTGATGCAGTTAGTAAAAAGGCAAGAGACAGGAGATAGAGTGCATTGTGAAAGCAAAGAGTCAAATGTCACTGAGTCATAGAGTAGAGATCACTGGCGCTGTTTCTAGCATCTATCCATCACCCCTTTTTCTGCCTTCGAGGTCTAGATCTAGAATCTAGAAGATTGCAACAATCTTATGAGAACTACAGTACTAGTACCATCTCCATTTTATAGGTGAGGAAACTAAGGTAAACCAATTTGACCAAGGCTACATGAACTAGTAATTCTAAGAGCCAAGACTCAAGTCCAGATGTTTTGACTTTGACTCCCAGATTTTACCTGGCTTATGAAAAATAATATTTTTTTAGTCTGCTCATCAATCCCTTCCTTCTTTTATATCTATGGGAATGGACTTTGCCTCTCTAGTAGATTATTCACAGGGCCATTCTAGGCCTCAATATTTCTAAATAATGATTTGCCATTAGAAGCTATTTATATACACCAGATGTACATCAGACTTGGGTATTCATCTCTTAGAGAAAGAGAAACACTGCTCTATGGTTTCCTTGGATAAAGAGTGAATGCAGGCTATTACCTTTGTGATGAAAGAGCAATGAGCAAATTAATAATTAGTGTTTCTGCTTACCCTTTTATTCCCAAAGATAATCATTAGTTCAAGCAATAGCTGCTGACTGAGTCTAAAGGGTTTAGGCCATATGAACTGAAGCTGGCATCCAGGTAGGAAATCAGGGTGCCAATCTACTTGTATCCATTATAATAGTAGTGATGGGTATTTCCATAATGTTTTAAAGTTTGCAGAGTTATGGATTATCTTGTTTCATCCTCACAAAAGTCCCTTGCGGTATGTCACAGATATTATTATCATAATTTTAGAGATGAGGGAGCTGAGACAGAGAGAAGGCAAGTGACTTATCTATGAACACATAGCTAGGAAGTGTCTGAGTCAGGATTTAGGTTCAGATTTTCTGAACTCCAAGTATAGCGGTTATATACTATAAATTGGCCTGCCTTCAAGCACACTTTTGTTTATCAGGGGTAATAATCAAGAGAGAGCTCTGTTTTTTTTTTCCTTTTTGGAGGGCAACTGGGGTTAAGTGACTTGCCTAAGGTCACACAGCTAGTTTTTGTGTTACGTGTCTGAGGCTGGATTTGAACTCAGATCCTCCTGACTCCAGGGCTGGTGCTCTATTCACTGTGCCACCTAGCCGCCCCAAGACAGAGCTCTTACTGAAACAATGAGAAGATTTGTTATTTCTGCTTTTCTTTCTTTCTCTTTTTTTTGAGGGGGGAAGGCAAGGCAATTGGGGTTAAGTTACTTGCCCAAGGTCACACAGCTAGTTAAGGGTCAAGTGTCTGAGACTGGATTTGAACTCAGGTCCTCCTGACTCCAGGAGTGGTGCTCTATCCACTGTGCCACCTAGCTGCCCCTCTGCTTTTCTGTCTAAGCAATGTAATTCAAGAAACCCTGTGGAGACATGGTGACTAGGTGATATAAATACCAATTATGTTAGATTGGCAGCTCCTGAAGGACAGGGCTGTCTTTGCCTTTCTTTGCATCCCTAGTGCTTAGCATAGTGTTTAGCACATAGGCACTTAATAAATGTTTATTGACTGACTGTTATGTGTACAGTATGGCACAGCAGCTTTGCCTGAAATATTTAAGGACATGGAAGGATGTCCAAGAGTAGCTCTTCATAGATAATTAGGTTGATCAGATTTTGATTTTTGGCTGTGTTCACAGAAAAAGAATTATATCCAGGTAAGCCACCATAATTCTAAATGGAGGCAGCTACGTTTCTTGAGGGCAGAGGCAGTTTCATTTTTGTCTTTGTATCCTCAGCACCTAGCAAAAGTGTATATGTTTAGTGAATGCTTACTGATGGAGTGATTGTTCCGAGTTCCAGGGAAGTCCATTGCTAGGGCATGTCTTTGGGTCTCTTTGGCAGCATTCTGATTGGCAGGAGGCACTCAGGGAAATCCATTTTGGAAGAATGGATGGCATTTTGGTTGAACAGTTCCTTACAGACCTTTTTTATGTGGCAGAGAGGGAAATATCCTCATTACGATGCTCACTTTCTCTCTCATCCCATCTTTGGTGGGATCCCTGATTCCAAGAAAGGGGGAGCTCCCAGTGACCTCATAAAGCAGCTGTATCTTTTCACAGTTTTCAAGTTACATGAAGGGCTATGAAGAATATGATTTGGAAAGTGTGCTTAGATATTCCTAGGTGCTTTTGGCCTTTTCTATGGTTTCAACATTTTTCATACCAAATAAAGTCATTACTAGGCACTCTTTGACTTCAGAAGTTCTCCTTCTGTGTCTAAACCTTCTTAGCAAAGATCTTGTGCTCTGTAATACATTCCTAGGGGAGACATTTTAAACTTTGAAGAGAGGAAAGCAATTATTTCTGTACTTTAAATTGTATCATCTGCAGAAACGCTGTGTGACTTCTCTTAAATGGAGCTCACTAAGCAGTCTCCCCTGCACTCAACCTTGATTTTTCACTTTCTCTGCTCTCAAAGGAGGTGAGGCCAATCTTTATTTCTCCAGCATATGCTCTGGATGCTATAGCTGCCTTAATGCGCTTGAAGATTGCATTAGTGTTTTTGGCTGTCATCATATTAAGCTTTTATTCCACTAAAAACTCCCAAATCAACTCCTACAAACATCAACCTTATCTTGTTATTGTGAAGTTGATTACACTCAAATGTGAGACTTTCAGCACCTGAATTCATAGCCTAGCTCTGACATTTACTAGCTGAGCAAGTGGGGCAAGTCATTTTTAAGTTCTCTATGTCTCAGTTTCTTCATCTGTAAAATGAGAGTGTTGGATTGTTTGACCTTTTAAGTCTCTTCCAATTCTAAATCTGTGGTTCTATAATCAGATTAAATTTAAGGGAAAAAGGGACATCTGAACTGTAGGGGCAGGATGCCAGAAGACAAAGATGTGGAAAATGTTAGGAAATGCCTATAAAAGCAGGGAACAGAAAGATGAGATTAGAGAGCAACTAATAGTACAGTTTAGTTATACTATAAAATTTAGGAAGATAAAATGAAATAAGCCTGGAAAGGTAGAATGGAACTAGATTTTGAAAGGTCTTGAATACCAAAGTTAGGAGTCTGATTTTATTCTGCACATTTTTCCTCTACTAGACTGCAAGTTTCATGAGGGCAGGTGCCATATTTTAGGTAAACTGTATCATTCTCTAAGACCCACTGTAGTCCTCTACAAACATTATGAATCCATACCCATCTGTTGAATTGGATGGCAATGAGGAGTGAGCTAATGCTTTAGAAGAGAAGTAACAGATGAATAGATGGGAATTGGGCAGCTAGGTGGCACAGTATGGATAGAGTGCTGGACCTCAAGTCGGAAAAACCTGAGTTCAAATCTAGTCTCAAACATCAATTAGCTGTGTCTCTGGGCAAGTCATTTTAACTTTTGCTAGATTAAGTTTCCTCATCAATAAGATGGAGACAATAAGAATAATAGCTATGTCTCAGTGTTGTTGTGAGGACAAAGTGCAATAATATGTGTAAAGCACATTACAAACCTGGGAGTACTATATAAATGTTCATTCTTCTTATTATCATTGTGATAACGAGATTACTACGGCTTTACAGAACTGATGGATCAGAAAGGGTGGTGACTGAAGGTACGGGGTTATTCCAAAAACCAGGAAAGAAGCAATGAGGACGACAACTAAGAAAGTGACTGTGGGAATGACAAGGACAGGTAGGACATAAGTAAGATTATAGAAGTAGAATCTAATGGAGTGGACAATTTATTGGACATGGAATAGAGGCACGAATCAATATTTTAATACTATACAACCTGTAGGTTCCCTTTTAAGCTCTAAATTCAGTTGTTTCTGTGTTACTAAGCATTGTCAACACCTTCTAAATTCCACTGTCTTGGTGAAAAGCCCTATTTGCTCAATCCTAGCTATGCCTCAAATGTAGAAGGTAAAGAGGGAGAGGGAAGAGGGACTTTTTTTTTTTTACCCGGGGCAAGTCACTTAATCTTTTGAACCACAGTTTATCCATCTATAAAATGGACATATTGCTTTTACTCCCATCCTCTCAGATAAGTCAGGAGAAATGTGTTTGTGAATCTTCAAGTTCTAATTATAAGGGTGGAGATAATAATAATAATAATTAGTAATAACACATTATTATTCTGAGTTATATAAGAAATCTGACCTGTCTTACAAAATTCACTCTAAGCATTATGGATTTTGGATGAAAGTGCAATTTCAATGAAAATGTCCCCAGGAACAGTTTTGGGTAACAAAACTAACTTTTAAAGTCCTCCTACTATACCCTGCAGGTCAGCTAAGTTTTAATTGGCTCTGACCTACTCTGTCCAAGTTGTGACATTTATCACCTATTACTGAGGACTGCATTGGTCAGATAGAGAGATGCTATGCTCCCTTTGAAACACAGAAGAAAATTGGAGGAATTATTTTCAAACTGAGCCTGACAGTGCCAGTAGATCAGTATAAATTCTGGGTAAATGTATTGGCCCCCTGTAAGGATAGGTTTTGGAAAAAGCTGGTTGAGCCTGGGAGGTGAAACTTTTTTCCTGAAAAAGCATGACTGGAGAAAGGAAAGGGGATCCCATCATATTAATGACACATAACTGTCCATACTCTCTTGAAAATTACTTTCCCATTCATTCATGTTCATTTCCTATCCATTCCTATTCATTTATGAACCAAAAAAAAAAATCTTCAGCCGTTACTTCCAGTACAGCTTGAGAATTTGGGCCCAGGGAGAACAAAGTGACAGATAAGCTATCAAAAAAATTCATCTTCCCTTGTCACTGGGAATTGTACCTTACTCTGCAGGATGAGGTAGAGATAAGAAAATAATAACTCACATTTCTATGCACTCTAAGACTTTACAAAAGTACCTTCCTCAGAATAATTTTCTAAGTGAGGAAACTGAAACTTAGAAGAAATGACTTGGCCGCAACCACACAGTCATATCAGTTTCTCTAGTGGGGAAAGACTTGCTAATGTGGCAGATTGATGGTGGCTAGAAGACCTGACCACATTTATCCATGGACGTTGTCAGTGAGGCCCCAGCTCTGAATAAGGAGAGTAACTGGAGTGCCCAGTTAGAGCTGGGAGTGGACACTCCAAACATATGTATCTTGAGGTAACGAGAGCTGGCCTCATGAAGGGGCCAGGGACAGATCCAAGGGAGATGAGAATAGCGTTGCTTAATCCCAGAAGCATTACTTCTATGAGAAATCAAAAATCTACTGGACTAAAAGCTCCTTGCTCTGTAATCAACATTCTATGCTCTGCAAATCTGTTCAAGACTGTGGTCAAATCACTGAAAATGTGTGGGCCTCAGTTTCCTTATCTATGAAATGAGGCTTTCTAGAACGATCTCAAAGGTCTTTCTTTCCCAAGAGACCTGGGATTTTTCCTTTTGTCTCTTTTGGTGCTAGTAAAAACCTTGTCAAGAATAACCCAAGCTCTGTTTCTGGATAAGCCAAGGGGAAAGAATAGGACTTTGGGGAGGCTAGAGAGAACAAATAAGGGGCTGCATCCCAGCTATTATGGGGGAGGGGGTCAGTGAACAAAATGTCAACCATAGAGTAGAAAACGAAGAGGAAAACCTAAAGTGAGATTGGGATTAAATCCAACTCAGCTCCTAAAATATTAGAATTTTAGCGCCAGAAGGGACCTTTGAGATGTTCTTACCCAAACCTTGCTTAAAGGATGAATCTTTTTTCTTGTGGCCATGACAAGTGGTCCTTCCAGGCAGTGATGGTGCTTGCTCACACATGCCCATAAACCAGAAGGTAATCTTGTTACCTAAGAGAAGCCAACCTTCTCACCCTTTCTGTGCCTCTTCCCAGGCTGGGTCATGTGTCTTACTTTGCATAAGTTTTAGCAGTAGTTGGTTTCATGCCAGGGAGAGTTTCTCCAAGCAGACCTTTGAAAACTTTTCGAGTGGTTCTGAGGATGGCCAGCTGTTTATTAGAGAGCCACCTGGCCCTCATTTGCCCACTCAAGCTTTTTTTCATGTGGTTTTCTTCAATGGGCTATTTCCATCTCTGTTGTCCTGCCGCCACCATGTCTCCAGTGCTTCCCCAGTGTTTGCTTTGGCTAAATATGGCCTGGATTGATAGGCGCAGAAGGCCAGGATCAGGATAAATGAGGCCTGGGGAGCCCAGCATGGAGATTGGTTTACTAAACATTCGCTATCTTTATTGATCTGAGAACAATTATCTGGCCTGAACTCTATTATGTTCTTCATGCTCCATTAAATAGTTTAAAAAATAACAATTTGTCATGTATTAAACAGTCCAAGGTACAGGTTGGAGTGGTTTGTGCATTTGGTTAAGAATGGTATTGTTGCATAAATAAGAACAAATCCATTTTTTTAATGGTGGAGGATATCATGGAAGATATGTGATCTCACAGCGGCCCCAGAAAGAATTTTAAGACATGTAAAGGTCATAAGTACTTGTAATTAGGAGCCATGTAATGAAGAAACATGCATTTCTTGTTTCATTTTTTTAAAAGCCTCTAGGTCTTAATAACCTACTAGACTATGAACTTTCTCTAGGGTCTATAGGGACCATCCTTATCTCCGTCATAGTGTGGCCCAGTCAGGGCCCTTGGCATTGTGAATGATTAATAAGATTGTGCTATTGGTGGGAGCTGAATAGAGATGCTCATTTGGGATTCCCAAGTCTTGCTTTCTGTTTTATTTTGTAGGCTTCATCTCAGATCATAACAGACTATTGGGTGGGGGGGGATTGTTTAGGTCAAATCATGGTATAAGGGTGGGTGAAGGCAGAAGATTTATGATTTTGAAGTGATCTAGGGCTGAGGCATACCTTATTGAGATTAAAAAGGGTCAGAGAAGTGAGTGCTGCAGTTGGTATCTAGGGTTACTGACTGTGGGCCAAAGGCAGTGTTGACGAAGTTGGGTCAAAACCAGGAACTCAATCAGATGTTGGCATGAGGGAGGCAGTGGGAGGTGAGGGCTAGAGGTCAGAAATTAAGGGCTTTCGTTACCTGGTGAGCAACAGGATGTTGACCTTGATAAGAAGAATCCAATTTGCCATACTCACTGTTCTACAGGTGTATGCAAATCTCTAGACCAGCTGCACCAGGCCCCACCCACCAGTTCCCTCTGAATTCCCATCAGCTGGCAAGCTCCAGCTGCCATCCTTGCCTTCATTATCTTCCATAGCAACCATGGACTGACTATAGCAGCGGACACTTCCTGGGGGAAGAAAATCCTGGACTTAATCTGATAACTCCGTTGTTATTTATGATCCTGTGGTTCTGTAAGGACCAATTGGCTAATCTCTTGCTTCACTTCCTGCCAGAGGAGAAGCCAATAAGGTTTGGAGGGAAATTAATGTGCTGCTTTGGGCCATTTGGCTACCAGCTTTCTTTCAAGTTATCTAGTATCACCTGGGATTGAGTTGAGATACAAATCAGACTGTCCAAAAAAAAAAATTTGACCAAATTCAGTCCAAGTATTTTGGCTTGTTTGCTTTCATTTTGGGGTGGGGTATAAGAGGTGTTAAGAATTGGTCTAATTTAATTTAAAAAAAAAAACAACCCTACAAAGCCCATGGCTAACCTATTTTTCCTCCTTTTATTTCAGTCATTGTCATTAATTAAAACAAGACTTGTGCATGAAGACAGAACCTAAGTCAACAAGATAAATGTTTCCCTTTTTTTCCCTCCTTAGCTGAATAGTGGAGAGAGTGGCCCTCACTCCTTGGACATTCTCACAATCATAGACTCTCACAACAATCCTCAGAATTCCATCTAGTTCAACTCATTCCTGAATAAGAATTTCCTATAGAATGTATTTGACAAATGCCCCATTAGGCCTTTGCCAGAGCTCTGTAGTGAGAAGGAACCCATACAATCCTTAGGGGTCTTAGTGGGCTTTTAAGAGCTCTAAATGTTAGGACATTTTCCCTCTGACATCAAGGTTAAATTTGCCATTTTGGATCTTCCGCCTATTGCTTCTAATTCTGTTTCGTCTTATTTGTCATCCAAAAGGGAGATAAACTGTTCTGTAGGCCTTTGAGCCTATGGGATCCCTTATGGCCAGTACAGGGCTAGTCGGGAGGATGCAGCTGGGAGCAGTGGGGAGGGAAGACAGACTTTGATTCTATGTAAATGAAAGTGCCCTACTCTAGTTTCATTTATGCCATCTAAAGAGTGAATCACTTTCTCATTTGAGTGGATCATTTTGCACCTCGCAAAAGGTATAAGTAGGCTCAGTTGCCCCTTGTAAAAGATGTGAGGCTTTGAGGTCATTTGCATCTGAAAAAGCCAGGAAATCACCTGAGTGGCTAACAGTGAATGAACTTGTTCACAGGGCACATATTGCCTCTGTAACTTTTCCTAACACCATCATTTGCATGAACTATTAGATGAGATTTAGAGTTAAAAAATCTTGGGAAGCCTGAACCCCCAAATTGTTTGGCACCTTTTGGTCAAAGGGCTATTGGCTGGTTATAGACAACCTTGTTGATGAATATTTGGTAATTGTACTCAACTGCACTCAACATAGGTTAGGGTGAGGTCTCTCTCTCTTAAAGGAGACCCAGGTCTATACCAGGAAAAGTGGTTGAAAGGAAAAACTAAGCCTAAAAATATGAAATTAAATTGCTGGTATTATACTGCTTTCTGACCTCCTGCCTGGGAGACAGAAAGCTTCAGACCCAAATCCTACCTAAGGGTCCTAGCTCTTTCTGAAAGAGTATAGCAATATCCCAATTGAGAAATGAAACTGAAGCTAACCCTACCACTGGTGGAGCCTGCAGCTGGTTGGTGAGGACAGTACAAAGAAGTCCTAGATGGGACCTCAGACTTGGAGAAGAGCCCAGTTCCTAATGAGATATATAGAGGGAACTGGAAGAGAGATTGGGAAAAGGCTCATGGAACTAGGAAATTCACAGATGGGGTAAGAGGAGGAAGCTGTGAGAAATGGGACCCAGGTCTTCGAGAATAAGCCTGTTTTTCTAATTAGGCCTGTGGAGTGTGGGGACAGAGGCTTCGAGGCTAAATCCACCCCCACCCCTAGATTATAGAAACCCCTGCCACAAAGGGGTAATTCCAAGGCAGTTATTCTAAAACTTCTTTTACCCTTGGGTTTACTGATGAAATCCTAAAGCCTTTTTTGGCAGAGGGAAAGTATGTTTACCTTTATTTATTTTAAATGGCTATTTAAAAAAAATAAACAATGAAAATCACTGGTTATACTTATTGGAAATTCTTTCGGAAGGAGGTAACTGAGGGTGGATTATCCCTGGAATAGAGAAAGAAAAAGATCTAACATGGAGTATTTTGTCAGAGTTCTGTCTCTGTCTGGGGGCTTGGAGCTAAAAAAGATCTAGAAGTCATTTGATTAATCAATAAATAATTCAACAAGCATTTGAGAGCTTACTATGCTCCAGGCCCTATGCTAAGTTTCCAGGATATGAAGAAAGGTAAAAACACAAAAACAGTCATTTCCCTCTGGGAACTTATGTTTGAATGAGGGAAACATTTGAATAAGTATCTATTCAATGGATACACAGTAGAAGAAAGATAATGTTAGAGAGAAACTCAGCATGATTCATTAGACCTAGGAAGCTCCCTGAAGAAAATACTAGGGCTTAGTCTTGGGTGGGGGGTGGGGGGGGGAAGCCAAGTAATTCAAGAGACAGAGGTTTGGAGGGAGAACATAACCAGCATCAGAGATAGCCTGTGTAAAGTGATTGAAATGGCAGACGGAGTGTCATCATGTTTGAGGAAAAATTAGTAGGCCATTGCTGGAGTGTATGGAGGGAAATACCGGACATGAAGATTGGAAAGGCAGAGAAGAGCCTCGTTGTAAAAAGCCTTAAATGCCAAACTTTATATTTGATTTCCTCCATAGTACTGAGTAGAGCACTGGACCTGGAGTCAGAAGACCCAAGTACCTCAGACATTTACTAGCTGTGTGACAGTGGACAAGTTACAACCTCTGTCTCAATTTCCTCATCCGTAAAATGGGAATAATAATTCTGCCTGCATCCCAGGATTGTTGTGAGGATAAAGTGAGATAATAATTTATAAAGTGCTTTTCAAACCTCAAGGCTTAAGACTGTATAAATACTAGCCACTGTTATTATCATTGCTGTGGTTGTTATTACTATTACCCAGGATTATTTTGAGTAGGTGTATAGTTCTATAGTTCATGGGGTAGTCTAATGAAGATGTGTGTGTGTGTGTGTGTGTGTTCTTTGATTGGGACCTTTCTTTTCTGCCATTACTGTTTATCGGTACTTATGGAGTCAGCCAGTTTTATCCCCTTCTCCAAATACTTCAAATCCCCAAACTAAATGAACATTAAAGTTACTGATAAATCCACATAGTGCCAAGGCTACACCAAAGGATCCCAGTGAGCTGAAGGTGAAATCACTCCAAAATCACATTCTGTAGTTTCAGTAAATATCTTTGCAATCCAGCAAGACTTTATTTAGAGCACCAAAGCAGGATAGAGTGGGGAAAGGGGAGGGCATCTTTCTGGGGGACTCAGGTCTCTAATAACAAGCAACAAGAAAAAAAAAACCACACACACACATAAACATGAAGCAGGCTGATGTGGTCAAGGGTCGTCTGTGATGGAAGAACTACTGTACATTAGAGCTGGGTTGTAAAAGCAATGAGAGGTCTAGAGGGACCAGATGCAGAGAAGCCATTAGAAGAACAAAATATTGATAGGCTTGTCAAGTGACCATGATCTGGGAATGGGTATGAGATCAGACTAAAGTATGTTGGAAAGTGAAAACATCCAAGAAGAAAGTTCAGGGGGCAGCAGAGAGACACAGAGAGACATGATGGATAGAAAGCATGGTGTTATTCTGCCTTGAGCAGGAAATATTTAAAATAGATGTGTTTAATGAAGAATGGATGCTATACTAGGTTAATTATTAGAGTCTATATTTCAATAGCACTTAAAAGCTTACAAAGTTTACTGCTCCTGCTCCACTACTATTGATATGAGCACTTTAGAAATATTATCTGATTCGACCCTCATAACAACCCTGGGAAGGAGGTGTTATTATTATCCCCACATTTCACAGCTGAGGAAACTGTGACAGACAGAGGCTAAATGACTTGTCTAGGGTCACACAGGTAATAAGCATCTGGTGCCATATTTGAACTTAGGTCTTCCCAACTACAGCTCCAGTGCTCTAACCACTATGCTACCTACTAGCTGCCTCTATAACTATTATTATACCCATCTTACAAAGGAGGAAATAGGCTCAAGTAGGTCAAGAAGCTATAATGTAATTATCAGGTAGTTACCAATGTGTTGAGTCTACTTATTCACTTTGATAACATCTCACTTTTGCTCTATGTGCCTCAGTTTCCTCATCTATAAAATGGGGAGGTATCTACTTTCTGGGGCATGTGGGTGGTGGAGTGAATAGAGTGCTGGGCCTAGAGTCAGGAAGTTTTATCTTCCTGAGTTCAAATCTGACCTCAGACACTTATTAGCTACATGACCCTGTGCAAGTCACTTAACCCTGTTTACCTCAGTTTCTCATCTGTAAAATGAGTTGGAGAAGGAAATGACATACTACTCCAATATCTTCACCAAGAAAACCCCAGATGGGGCCTCAAATAGTCAGCCATGAATGAAACGACTCAACCACAAAACCTACTTCATGGCATTTGGGGAAAAAACATTTTATGAATTCTAAAGTGCTATAGAAATATGAGTGTTTAGGACATAGTCTTGACCTATGATTTCATCAGTGAAGGTAACTCCTAGCACTGAAACTGCTTCCACAGACAAAAATGGCCAATTTGTCTGTAGTTTGGAGGTGCAGGAGAACTGAGAGGTTAACTGTCTTGCTAGTGGTCCCATAACTAATATATGTCAGAAATGGTACTTCAGGGAGGCTAAGTGGTAGGGGCGGCTAGGTGGTGCAGTGAATAGAGCACTGGCCCTGGAATCAGGAGGACCCGAGCTCAAATCTGGCCTCAGACACTTGCCACACTTACAAGCCCTGTGACTTTGGGCAAGTCATTTAGCCCCAATTGCCCTCCAAAAAGCAAAAACAAAAAACAAAACAAACACAAAAAAGAAGTGGTGCTTCAACCTCACGCCAAGGCTAACTCTCATGATAAAAGTAGGTTTTATTATTATATCATCAACTTTAAAGATGAGTACTACTAATTTATTCTCAGCAATCCCCCCATGGCCCAAAATCAACTATCTGTTTTAAAAGAGAAAAAAAACAACAACAACAATGCAACAATAAAACAGCTGTCAGGGTTGGTTACTTGGTAGGATTTTTTTTCACTGTGAAAAAATTACTGGCATATACATTGTTGTGGAATATCCCCATGCAATACCATCATGCTAATCTTCCATCATGCGATTTGCCTACTCAAAAACATGTGATAGCTAAAGAACTGGCCCTGGAGTCAGGAGGACCTAAGTTCAAATCCAGCCTCAGACATGACTATATGACCTTGGGTTGCTCAATTGCTTCATCCCAAATGTCTAAAAAAAAAATCAATAGCTTTCTCACTGACTACTGTGCAACACCCATTCTCTTCACCTTGACAGTTCACATTCTCCTTCATGTGGCCACATCTTGGCTAATCACTATTTTCTTAGACTCTCTTGTCTCTCCCATAAGGCTTGGCATCCCCTCTGTTTTTTAGATCAGTCAATTTGTTTTGTGTCATAGATCTTTCTAGCAGACTGATGTAGACTATGGACTTCTCAGAATAATGTTTTTAAATGCATAAAACAAAATACATGAATTGCAAAGAAAACTAATTGCCTTGAAATACAGTTATCTGATTTTTTCAAAAAAGACTTCCCATATCCCAAATTAAAGACCCTTCCTCTGGGTTCACCACCATCTGCTTGCCTTATAAGTACCTCACCCTCATCTTTACATTAGAAACGTTGGGTTCTTATCCCTTTCACCTTTTACTTTCTCCTTCTAAAAATCTAACCCATCCTTCTAGGCCCAGCTTATTAAATAATATTAGATATTTAGTATCAGGCTTAGGTGTTTTTTTCTTCAGACAGTCTTCTCTGAAGTACTTGAGGGAACAGGAGTCTCCCCATTTTCTGAACACTGGGGCACTTACAGTCTTCAAACAGAGTGCAGTACTTAGTACCAGACCCTTCTGGGTAGGAGCTCTGTCTCCCACTTTCTCTCCTGTGCCTCAGGGATAAAGCCTGGGCCTTTTTTTTTTTTTGGTCTTTCCCAGACTGTGAGCTTTCTGAGGGCAAGGCCTGGATCTATTTCTTCTCTCCTTCCTAGAAGATGTTTCCCAATTGTGAGGACATATATTTTCTTTTGTCTTTCTACCTCAGTCTCCTCTAGTCTATGAGCTCCCTGAAGGCAGGATTTGAATCTGTTCCTCTTCTGTCTCCCTTAGCTTCTTGAGGACAGGGCTTAAATCTTCACTTTCTTATTTCATTTCTGCAACGTGGTTGAGTCCAGGCATGGGCATGCATTAGACTCTTAATAGATACTTGTTTGTTCAATATTTGATTCTGAAAAGTAAGGATTTGTAGATATTTAGTATCAGGCTACATGAGGACTTTTCATAGTTCAAAATCACTCAAACACATACAAAAGATGACAAAAGTTACCCCCCCACACACACACATACACATACACACCTTGTTTATATTATTCCACTTCTTTTTTTTCTCATTCAAGGCACAGGGTCTCATTGTCCTACCTTCTTATTATTTTTACCCCAAAGATGGTAGTGAGGAAAGAGCCCTGAGTTGGAAGTCAGAAAGCCTGGCTTCTAGTTTGGGTAGATAGGTGGCACGGTGGAGAGAGTTTTGGAGTTGGCATCTGGAAGACCTCAATTCAAATGTGTCACCTAACCTAAGAATTTTCCTCACCTATAAAATACAACTAATGATAGCACCTACCTCATAGGGCTATTGTGAAAATCAACTGAGATAACTTATTTAAAGAGATATTATTGTTATTCTTCATATTAATGATCATTGTTTGCTGCTATCCCCTTGAAAGTCACTCTGGCTCTCCAAACCTCAGTTTTATAGCTTGTAATCAGATGATCTCTGAGAATATTTCTTCCAATCTGACCACTCTGTGTGCTATGATTCCAATGGCCCAATGCAGCTCTGAAAGTTTTTGCTCTGAGGCAGAGGCTGTTTGCCTTCTGCGCGTCATGGACTTGTCCGGCAGTCTGGTGATGCCTGTGAATCCCTTCTCGGAATGATGCTCATTGACTCCATAAATAATTGAGAGAGATGCTAACTTTCAGTGAGAGGTTGATAAAAATAAAGGTATATGCATTTTTCCTATCCAAACTCACATACCACCTGAAATCTAGACACAAACCCCTTGGGTGTCTTTGGACCCCATTAAAAACCTGCCCTTCTGCTCTGAGGCCTCTGCTATTTTGAAATTTCTATTCTAAGGTGTGGTCCCTCCCAGTTCTGACATTCTGTGTCTGAGTGCTTCTTTCCTCCCAGGTACATAATATTGTTCCATGACAAACTATGCCACTTGCTTTTTTTTCTTTTCATTTGAAAGACTGGGAGAAATCATCCTAATCTACCCCCCCACCATTTGTTCCCACTGAAATGACTACCAAAATGACCATTACCAGTCAGTCCCCATTACCACCACCATGAAAAAAATCCATTTTCTTTTTCCTACTTATCCCCTTCCCCTGTGACCCTGAGTTCTCCCTGGCTGGGAGTTCTGGTCAGGTCCCTGCACTGGCCAGGTTTAGTAATGGGCCCAAATGCCTATACCTCTGGAGTAGGCCAGAAGCTTACTGGATGGAAGAACTCTGGGACTTCTCCTTTCTCTGAATATGAGCTCTGACTATGCCTATGGGTCCCTGCTCAATTTTCTGGGAAAACTATGGTCTATGCTGGGAAATCTATGTTTCCCAAGGATGCTTTGACTGGTTGTGTCAGATTGATCTATGTGATTACAACTTTCCTGTGATAGGAGCTGTGGATTGGGGTGAAAAACTAAGAAGGTTGGATTTTCCCCAGATAGCTGTCAGACAACCCAGTCATGCATGACACCTTGAAGTTATATTGTCCCTGCTTCTCTCAGCTTCAAAAATACCTCACAGTAGGGTGATAATGCTGTCTAAACTCTGCTCAATGGGACAAAGTTGTTTGGTTTTTAAAAAATATTTTTCAAAAAAGGTAAAGCAAGCTTATATTTCAGGGTTGTTTTTTTTTGCAACATGCTTCTATTTCCCCAAACTATGGTCTTATGAGATTGAAAATCAAGCCACAACTATTACTTGAGAGCCTGCTATGAGGCTTGTAGGTGGCACAGTGTAGAGAATGTAGGACTTGGACTCAAGATCTGAGTTCACATCCACCTTCACAGTTAACTAGCTGTGTGACCCTGGACAAGTCACTTAACCTTTATCTGCCTTTTTTTCCTCCCCTATAAAAGTAAGACAATGACAGCACCTATCTCCCAGAGTTGTTGTCAGCCTAAATGAAATAATACTTTTAAAGTACTTTGAAAACCCTTAAGGAACTATATAATGCAAGCTACTATCTTTATCATTATTATCATTGTTAGTGTTTACTAGTGAGAATATCAATACAGTTTCATGTAGACTGGCATGGGACCCAGAATACTTCATTCTTACTGGTGGAATGCAGACTAGGGGGTGCTATCTCCATCTGCTACCTAAATTCTTAATCATTCCTCATGTTTCTTAAATGGAGCTTTGTCCAAGGTTGTGGTCTCCTGAAAACCTACAAAATTGGGAATGTTCTCTGGGCATTTTCCTCCAAGTACCCTCAAGACTTTCTAAAATTACCCAGAAGAATCATAATAGAAACATATAGTCCTTCTCACACTCAGCAGCTCAATCATGGAAGTCATGAATAAGTTCTTTTCTTTCTACTGGGACTACATTCAATAAAAATGACCTGGAGATGGTCACCAATGTGCCTTATCCCCTAGCACCTGGCTTCACATTTCTAATAAGCTACCATAGAACAATATATTGGATTCTGCATTTAAACACACTTGAGGTTTATATTACAGTGAAGTTACACAATGTATTTTTTTATTAAAAAGGCATGATTTACAATAATGCAAAATGCATTAGCTCACTGGAAACAAGTGTTCCCTTCCCCAACATCCCTTCAGTGTCACAGCCCCATTTACCATTGCTCTTCAGGGCCATGAAATCTCTGCCAATTTGTCTTCTAATATGGATTGAGAGCCTTCCCATGGGACTCTGGAGTAGTTTCTCCAGTGGTATGCTAATCAGGGATGTGCTGAGCACTGCAGGAACAGTTAGAGTTACTGATAAGATGGGGGCGGGGGATAGGTGGGGAAGACTCATCATTTCCACTGATCCCTGCCCTACTTGGTAATGCAACCACTGGGGATAGAACTAGAACATAAAAATACAAAGCTTGAAGAGATCTCAGAGGTCAGCTACCACTCCCAACATATTATATTATATTAGCCCTTTGTTTGGGCTTCTCCCTGTACCTGAAATTCCCTCCCTCTTCTTTGGTTATTGAATCTCTACCCATCCTTTAAGGTTCAGCTCAAATGCCACTTCTTCCAAAAGGCTTTCTTGATGCCTTAGTTGCTAATGATCATCCCCTCTCTGGATTTTATACAGACTAATATGTATCTTATGTGCCATCATATTGTACTCACATTCTTCTTCATGACCATTCTACTTCTTTTGGTCATGGGAGTGACTATATCAGCCCTCACTAATAGACTGTGAGCCATGTAAGAAGGGGGAGTATGATGTATTCATCATGGTAGCCTCAAAAGGACCTAGAACACAATAGGAGCTGAATCAATCTTTGTCACATAAATGAGTGATTGAATGAATGAATGAATGATTGAATGGACAAACCTAATACCTGAGACCTTTATTTTATACACTGTGAGCCATGTGAGAAGAATTATGTTGTATTCCTTTAGGTAGTCCCAATAGGACCTAGCACACAGTAAGAGCTAATTCATTATTTGCTGAATGGATGAAAGAATGAATGACCAAGTCTAATAACTAAGACCTCAATTTCATAGATTAAGAAAACAATGACTCAGAGAGGGCAAGGTCACCCAGATCCCAGGCAGATCCCAGGACTACTGACTCTCAGCCTAAGGCTTTTTGTTTGCCATCTGAGGCCTCACACCACTCCTTTGACTTGGGTTGCATGTAGATTTCTCAGCATCCATTCATGTGCTGACTAAATGTTTTTGGTTTGCTTTCTGTGCCTATCTATGAAAAGACCAAATCATGAAGGTATAAAGTTATCCTTTCCCCATAAAGATAATCACAGCTAACATTTGTTCAGCTTTGTAAAAGATTTACAAAGGTCTTTTCACATATTATTTGATTTGATGCTCACAACAACCCTGTACTGTAGCTACAATTACAGCACAGAGACATTAAGTGACTTTCTCATGGTCACACAGCTAAAGTATTTGATGTAGGTTTTGAATCAAGATTCACATAGTTTTATCTACTGTTATGAAAGATATACACACTGAATTGGGCATGCACCTCACTTCTTGGGCATATGTTCTAGTGGTATTTCAGGACATAATGGACATTGACAATCCCCTTTGAAGAATGAACAAAAGACACCTGTAGCTAACCTTAGCTCTTATCCTGCTAGGATTAGATATTATCCTGTTGATGGACATTAATAATGTCATAGATTAAATTATCCATATGACTGGACTTTTTATAGAACCATATTCTTTTTTTGTTTTTAGAACTGGAAATGAACTGTGAGACTAACATAGTGACCATCCGGACCAACATTCTCATTTCCCAACTGGGGAGTTGGAAGTCCATAAAGGGAAGTGATCTTAAGGTGGTTTGTAGCATAGGGAAGGATTAGATTGACTATTTTCTGACTTCCAAACCAGAGTCCTTCATTATACTGTACTATCTGCTTTGCAGAATACCATAGGAGCATAGATTTAGAGCTGGAGGGAAAGTTAGAGGCCATCTGGTCTAACACCCTCATTTTATACATCAGGAAACTGAACCCCAGAGAGGGGAATTGACCTGCTCAAGATAGGCACAGGTAGAGTTTATACCTGGGTGCTCTGACTCCAAATCCATTGCTTTTCCCCTGTACCATGCTTCCTTTACTAGAAAATTCCCACTGAAATTTTGCAGAAGAGGAAAATGAGACCTAAGGATGTGAAATGATTGCCCACGATTACCCAGTCAGTAAGTGGCAGAGCTAGAATTTAAATCAGAGCTTTGTGACTTCCATTGCAATATTTCAACCTAATCCTTAACTCCTCTCTCCCTCACATTGGGCTGGGGGTGCGGGGGGGGGAGAGGAGGGGATTGGCAAGCACACAGTAGGTGCTTAATAAGTGCTCAAAATCTTGACTTAACAAGGATAAACAATGAAAGGAAATCGAACAAAATGAGCTCTTTTCATTGCAAGGTAGCTTGCTTCTCAGTGAGTGTGGACTGAAATTGATTAACCCTGCATCTACTAGAGCTTTGGGTGATGACATTTTATGAGCAAATGGGGCCTTATTTAATTAAGCACACGTAGAGCCTGGAACACTGTGGCACGGTCACTCACTGCCTCTCCCTATAGGCTTCCTACAGCTGCTCATACCCGGGGATTGGCTGTAGCCCTAAGAGCAAACAGGCTAGAATCCTGAAACTAGCAGGGTCAGAATATTGACTCAGCATTACCTTTGCTGCAGGCCAGTCCCCAACTCCCAGTCTGGTTCCCATCCTTAGCTCTGTCCAGCAGATCATGTATGCTGTCTTGGGTCCAATTCAGGGCAATACATTTTAAGAGAAACACTGACAGGATGAATAATTCTGGAGGAAGATAACCAGGATGGTGAGAGTACCCAAAATTCATATTTTATGAGACTTATTTGAAGGAACTAGGTATATTTATCCCCAGGAAGAGAAAATGTATGATGAATGTGAGAGATGTCTTCAAAGAGAGAAAAGACTAGGACCTGGATTCAAATTCCACCCCAAATGCTTGCTACCTTTGTGACTTCAACCCCACCTCTTGGGCTCAGTTTCCTTTTCTTTAAAGTAAGGATTGAGACCTCTGAGGTCTGTTCCAGCTCTGGTTCTAGGAAATCTTTTACTGTCTTGTGAAAGAGGAATTACTTATTCTGGGTAGACCTAAAAGACAGAACTAGGGCAGAAAGAAGGAAACCATACTGGAGGTAAATTTAATGTCACTCTTTAAGAACTTTCTTTCTGACAATGGAATGATATGGAAGTGTGGTTCAAGAAAGATTGAATGACCACTGGTCTAGGATGCTGGGGAGGGGGGGCTCCTGAAGTTAGAGAAAGAAAGAGCTTGGTATGGATACTCTGAGCCTCTTATTCTCTGAGAGCCTGTGATCTCACTGGAACGTTAAAGCAGTCTGCAGCTGTCTATACACACACTAGTATGGGGGTGGGTGAGGGGTGGAAACATGTAAAGAGAATTTCCATCCAAAGCAGATTTGTAATTAGCTCCTAATAGGCTCTTTTCAGAATAATCAGTAGTTTGATTCAATTAAGTATGTTATGTTTTTCAGACCAGGTTGTGAGTGTAGCCACAGACAAAGATTTTGGAGTCTGGCAACAGACAAACCGAGTCCCTACCCCTCCCACCTTCCCAGCCCTTGACTTGGGCAGCGTAATTGGTAAGGAGTACATTGGTTCTTAGGGGCTAAACTTAAGCCTGACAGCACTTTAAGCATCCAACTTAAAATCAGAGAAATTGGGGGATTGAAATGGAAAGTGGAAATTAGCATTTGAGTGTGCCATGTACCCTTCTCCAGCTGAACCCCTTGAATTAAAAAAACAAAGTCCTTATCTAAATCCTAGGCATGTCTCTTAATGGAAGCTACTCTTCTGTCTCCTCCAGGTTACCACTAGGCCCTTCATCTTAGCCACCTCTATCTAATGCCTTGAAGGACTTTTGGACCAAGGATTTTTGGACAAAGGACTTTGTAGCTAATTAGCCAGCCAGTTATATAGAAAAGTTGCTGAAATCTCAGTCCTCAGAAATTCTGTTCCCCAGACCCACATATATCCTTTTCCATAGGCTGTTTCCCTTTCACAGCTGGTGGGGGTGGGACACAGGAAATCACTGCTGAAAATGTCATTTCAAATCCCATACTGGCATTCCTTAGGAGCAGAAGGGATTCAGCTACTTACTTGTCACTCTAAGGATTTACTCATCTAATGGGGAATTGTGTATATTTGAGGTGGAGGATTTGGATTTACGGTGTAAGCTCAGCCCATCTTGAATCTTCCACCAATCTAAGGCTCTCTAGTAGAAAATTTCTGTTTCCAGAAAGCCTCACTGATCTGTTAACAGGATTTAGATTTGGAATATGTTTGTTACAACTGTGGATTTTGGGGAGGGAATGAAATAAATATATTTTCCTTAAGGTGCAGTTGTTTGCTTTTTCCAGACTTCTTTGAGGGGGCCAAAGAGGCTCAGCTGCTTAAAGATTATGCATGGAAAAAGTAGAGGGATCTAGAAGAGTCCTAATAATGCCCAGTATCCTTCAAGATTCTACTAGAGGTGGTGGCTTCAGAATGTAACAACAGAATGGTATTGTACTCCAGCCAGGGACAAACAGATACAAATATACTCTGTGTGTTGTGTATATGGATGTGTATTGTATTGTGGTTGTTGCGTCATGTCTCTCTTACACACACATATAGAGCATAGAATGAATAATGAGTTAAGGGAGAGACATACATGCATTTGAGTTTTGTTATTATATTCATTTTCACAGAATTATGGGATAGGGGAAAGTACCAAGGATATAACGTCAGAAATCTTAGCTCTTAGTTCTGCTGTTTCCTGGCCATGCGGCCTTGGGCAGCTTACTTTTTTGTTCCTCAGTTTCATCCGCTGTAAAATGGGGTATAGAATAAAAGCCTTTCTATCTTTAGATCCTATATTTCAGAAGTCTACATGTACCCCAGGCCATTTTTGTTCGAGGTAAGAGGAGAAATTAGATGCTTCCAAGGTTCCTCCCAGTTTTAAGATTCTAGGACTCTTTAGAGCAAAGAGTTCTTAATCTTCTATGTGTCATGTATCCCTTTAGCAGCCTAATTAAACCACTTTCAGAATAATGCCTTTAAATTCACAAGATAAAACACCAAAGAAATCAATTATATTGAAATAAAGATGTAGTTTTTTCCCATCCAAGTTCATGAACCCTCTGAAAACTATGCATGGACATCCCACCCTAGTTAAAAAGCTCCTGCTCTATTGTCTCTCAAAACACAAAGTCTTGATGAAAAGCTTTCTGTAGCGCTGGGCATGTGTTACCACAGTTGAAAATCATGCCTCCCCCAGTACCACCCCTGTGTACGCTGAAAGTGCAATAGGTGCCTTCCCTACCCCCAGCCTTGAAGTATACTCATAGTCATTCCTGGTGACCACATGGAAGCTGAGGAAATGGAGGAAGGGAAGCCCTCATGAATGAAAGAGCAACCTTGGGACAGGGAGGTGTGTAGATAAAAAGTATCTCACCTCTATGCCTCATACCTCCATTTTCAATGCCAAACCTAACTCATTGGTTAGCTGTGAGGTTTAAATCACATGTTGGTAATGTAAAATGCTATGTAAAGCTTAACTAAGGCACCATCACAGTGCCAGCTCTAATTATAAGAATTATTTTTCTTCTTATATAATTATTTTATTATCTCTAGAAGCCCCCACTGTCCTGTCCCCCCATATCCCCATTTTCTTCAGGAATCCCCTCTTTGGTTTCTCTCCTGGGAGCTCGCCATCTCAAGCGCTGTTCAGGAAAACTGCTCACCCTTGCCTTTTATCTCTTTAAAACTGTACTTAGAAAAATACATCAAAGGCCCAATCCTAGCATCACAATGATGTTTCAGGACAGATTAAAAATTCAGAGTGATCACAGCAAAAGAGCCGGGCTCATTATTTCCTCCGTGAAAGTCTTTTCTCTTTCTCCGTTCTCCACTGGTGTGTATGTGTGTGTGTGTGTTTTCATCCCTCCCCCCCTTCCTTTCCTTCTCTTTCCCTTTCAAATCGGGGTTAAGACTTTTCCAGTCAGTCATGTTAATTTCCTTCCCCAGCTCAGACAGCTAATGAGGGGTGCGTGGGCGAGTGTCTCCAGCAGCATCCGAGCCGTTTCACATGGAGGCTGACATGTGACAGGCGCGCTGCACCCCCAGCCTCCGGCCGAGCCCCCCGCCCCCCGCCCCCCTTCCCCGGGGCCGATCGCTCCCTAAGGGGCGGGGGAAGAATGAGGGTCCCTTCTCCGCTCCGGACCCCTCGCCACATTGCCACGCTAGCCCGATGAGCCCCTACCCCTCAAGGATGGAGGGAGAAAGGATGAGTGGGGATGGGCAGGATGACAGCCCCCATTCCGCCTCCCTCGTCTGCTCCTGCGCGCCCCATCCTCCAGGTCTGGGGGTGGGGCCGAGACCCCCTCCCTTCATCGAGCCTAGACCCTTCTCCCCAAGAGCTCAGCCCCTCCACCGCAAACAGTCTTGCTCTGGAGGTTAAATCGATACATTATCCCTCTAATTAGTCGCTTGCTCTGACCGTATGGCTTTTACCGTAAAAAGCCGGCAGAATTACCTCTTTCCTCTGACTTCCCACTGAGCCAGGAGAGTGGGGTGGGGAAGGGAAGGGTAGAAAGACATCTAGCCATAATTCTTTGTTGAACAAACATAGAGTATGTGGCCTGGGCTGGGGATACAGGATGGGCTTTTCTTCTGTCCTTTGTGAAGACAGTGCCAGGGGACAAGATGGGCATGGGTGTTATACAGGGACAGGTTTGTTCTGAGGGTCCAGGCTAGGACATTGTTTGGACTTGGAGCCGGAAAGCCCGAGTGTGAATCCCAGGCTTACATACTTAGAATCAGTGCGACCATATGATTACAAATTTAGAGCTAGGAAGAAGCTCAGAGGCCATCTAATCCCTATCTCCCCATTCTACAGATGAGGAAACTGAGATATAGAGAACAGTTGTGTGATTTGCCCGAAGTCCCACAAACAGTAAGTGAAAGAGGCAGAATTGGCACCCAGGCCCTTTGCCTTCAAAGCTATATGTTGTTTTTTTCTAATATAACATAAACTCCTTCGTTTCTGTCTTTGTATACTCGGTGCCTAGCATGGTGTGCCTTGCATAGTAAGTACTTGATAAATGCTTGATTGATTAATACACATTCATAGCCCAAAATCTATGTGCTGAGCTTAAAAATTAATAATTCAATAGGAACCTTGGCAAATCACTTTACCTCCTGGAAACTCAGGTCCCAAGTTGTAAAATGGGGAAGGTGATACTAGGTACCTAGGTGAAAAAGTTGATATAATATTAGACTTGGAGTCAGGAAGACCTGAGTTCAAATCTTGCATCGGACACCACCTATGTGACCCTGGGCAAGTCATCTGTGCTTCAGTTTCCTCATCCGTAAAATGAGAATAATAAAAGCCCCTTTCTCACAGGGTTATTGTGAGGGTACAATACTCTGTAACCTATAAAGTGCTTGATAAATGTTAACTATTATTATTATTATTATTGTTCCCTTATAGGAGTGTTATGAAAAAATACTTTTTTTTTTTGTCTTTTTGGAGGGCAATTGGGGTTAAGTAACTTGTCCAAGGTCACACGGCTAGATTTTTTTGTGTGGGTATTAAGTGTCTGAGGCTGGAACCGAACTTGGGTCCTCCTGACTATGGGGCCAGTGCTTTACTCACAATGCCACCTAGTCACCCCCTGACAATCCTCTATTCTTATAACATGCTTTTACTCACTTTATCCTATTTAGTCCTCCCATTTATCACTCCCAACTTACAGATAAGGTAACAGAGGAAAGGAGAAAGTAAGAGATTTTCCCAAATTCACTCAATGAGTTCTTGGCATGGCTTGAACTTGAACCCAGGTTTCTTGAATCCTAGGTCAGAGTTCTATGCCTGTGGACTTCACTGCCAACCCAGGAGTGTGCTGATGGGATTCTCCATAATCAGCACCCCCACAGAAATTTAAATTCGAATCTTGGGGTCCTAGGACAGAATGTCCACAAGGGCATTTGGCCTTTGTAAACTGGTCAGAAAGGTCCATGGTGGGGAAGGAAGGCTTTTCCTTCTGTGGTTCTGTCTGTAAAGCAGGAACACTACCTCAGAATAGGAAAGCCAACTTCTAATTTAAGGACTCTCCTCACTGATCTGAAGGCCACAAACCAAAGGCTCAAATCATCTGGTCCAGCCTATAGGCAAAGAATGTCTCAATCTTTCAGGGTCTTTTCTTTTTATTTTACATTTATTTATTTTATTTTAATTAATGGAATAAAGCAAACATTTCCATAACATAGTACATATATTAAAAATGATTGCACATGAAACTTAAAATCTATTGTGTACAACTTGCTATTCCTTTTAAATATATAATAAAGTCATCATGTACATTTTTTCCCTTCCCTTCCCTTCCCTCCCCCTGTCCTAGAGGTGGCTACCATCTTTTCTTTAAAGTCCCTACAGGTGGGCACTTCACATCTCTCCTCTGTTTCCTTCACTGAAGGGAGGTATGTGTGTGTGTGTGTGTGTGTGTGTGTGTGTGTGTGTGTGTGTGTGTGTAGAAGCAATGCTTTCTAAACTTGTGATCTCTCCAACAAATCTGTGCAAAAATGAGTCACTTGGTAGAGATGTTTTGACTGTTTTGACTCAGACTCATAGAATCCCCAAAGTGAGAGGGATGTCAAAGGTTATCCAGGATCTAGCACTTATTAGCTATATAATACTGGGCAAATCACTCCCCTTCTGTCAAATGGAAATGCTAATACTTAGACTCCCTATCTCAGGAAATAGTTGTGAGAAAAAAAATACTTTTATTAATCTTTTAAGTGTTATAGAAATATGAGCTGCTATCATCATGATCATCATCACCATCATCATGATCATCACCATCATCATCGATCACCATCATCATCATCATCATCATCATGATCATCACCATCATCATCATCACCATCATCATCATCAATCATCATCACCATCATCATCATCATCATCAATCATCATCACCATCATCATCATCATCATCATCATCATCATCATCATCATCATCTAGTTCAACCCTTCACCCAGTGCAGACTTCCCCTTTACAGTATCCCTGATAGTCATCTCCATACTGATTATAGGTCTCCAGTGATAGGGAACTTACTACTCCATGAATCAGTCAATTGCATTGTTGGATAACTCTGATGTTTCTGTTTTTGGTATTAAAGTAAAATCTGCCCCCCTCAGACCTCTTCCCATTGTGTCTAGTTCTGTCCTCTGAGACCAACATAAAAAATCTATTCCTTCTTCTATATAAGAGCCCTTAAAATATTTTGAAATCCAATTGTATCTCTGCAACTCTGTTCTTCTTTAGTTAAAATATCCAGGGTTTCTTCAAATGATCCTAATAGTCATGGCATGTATTCCAGATCTCTCCTTATCCTGATCACTGTTTTCTGGATGTACCTTGGCTCAGCAACATCTTTCTTAAAATGCAAGGCCCTGAACTGGACGTAAGACTACAACTATGTATTACCAGAATTAGGAAGGCAGGACAGCTGAGCTGTCGGAGGAAGAAGGCATCAGGCAACCACTACTAACAGTCCTAAGGAGGCATTAGTCCCTACCCTATAGTGAGGCTTCCTGCAGACCACAGATAAAAGAAAAGGCAGGCGGTGGGGGAAGGGTGACTCTAGAATGGTGTTTCTTAGCTAACTCTTGTATATGCTATGACGATAGACTTGATTGTGTTGGAAAGGAGATGATAAAAATAGCTGGTATTTGTATAACCCTATGAGGTTTGCAAAGTGTTTTTCATATTATCTCATGTGATCCTTATAGGCCTTCTCTTATGTAGTGCTATTATTGTCCCTATTTTATAGATTAGGAAACTGAGGCAGAGAGAGCTTATATCACTTGCCTAAGACGAAGCTAGAAAGTTTCTGAGGAAGGATTTGAACTCAGTGATTTCATAGCTCCTAGTCCACACCATGAAAATCAGATGGACTCTCATATAGTAGCTGCAGTTTGGTAGCTGAGGCAGCTTTCCTTATGTTTGTGTTTCCTTGGGTTGGAGGTGCCACTGGGGAAAGACTTATGCCTCAGGCTGTACTGGGAGCCTGTCCAGGTCTTGGGCAGAGGCCTGTACATGCCTGGAATGGTTGTGCTGACTGCCACAGGGTCAGCAATGGGACAGCACCTCCTGAGCACTTCCCTGTTTTTTCAGGTATGTCTTATGCTGGGGCCCAAGAGGCAGTGTGTTATAACGAAAAGAAGAGTGCATGTAAGGTCACGATTCTGTGACAGGCTTTCAGAATGGGAAGGGGCCCCAGACACTAGCCAGTTCAAGAATCCCCTCATGTCAGTGACATGAAGTAGTCATTCAGCCTTTACTTACAGACTTCCTGTGAGAAGCCTGCCATTGCCTGAGATGACCCACACCACATTTAGATGGTCCTCATTGTTAGCAACTTCCCCTTCCCCTCCTATCAAAGCTGAAATTTGCTTCTTTGCAACTGGCACTCATCATTCCTGGTTCTGACCTCTGGGGCCAAACAGAACAAATAGACTCTTTCTTCTAATTGGCAGCCTTTCAACTACTCTGAAAAGGCCCTGTTGTCCAACCTGAGTTTTGTATGCTGCAGGCCAAATATCCTCAGTTCTTTCAACTGACCCTCATATGATATTATCTTGATGGAGGCTCCTCGCCATCCTGCTCACCCCCCTCCCAATGCTCTTCAACTTGTCCATGTACTTCTGAAAATGTGGAGCCCAGAGCCACAGAATGGAGCAAGGCTATCCCTTGCACATTCTGGGCATTACCTACTTCTTAAAGCAGCCCAGGATTGCATTGACTTCTTTCTGGGTGACCATATCTCACTGTTGACTCATACTTAACTTGATGGTTTGCTAAAACTCCCAGATCTTTTTATACAGGGAAACGGCATCTAGCCATGCCTTACCCATCTCATACTTCAGAAGCCTATTCTTTGAAGAATAATGTAGGATTTCACAGAGGTCCTTGGCTTGAATCTAGGTTCTGCTATTGACCAGTATTGGGACCTTGGGCAAATCATTTGAATTTTTGTAGCTTCCATTTCCGCAAACATAAAATGAGGGATTTATACCAGATTAGATAGTCATTAAGGCCCTTCCAGCTATAAATCCTATGATCCTGGTAGTTATGGAACACTAGTAATAACACCAGCTAGCAATCCCAGAATAAGGGCCCATGGACCACTAATCTTGTGGTAGAACATAAAGGCATCTATGGTTAGGTTTTAGGAGGTCCAATGAATTTGGATGGAGATAACAAGTGCACCTTTATTTCAATACAAGTGGTTTCCTTTATAATCCTATGCATTTTACTTGATGCATTTAAAAACATTATCCTCACAAGGGGTGCATAAGTTTCAGACTGCCAGAAAGTTCTGTAACATTAAAATGTTAAGAAACCCTGAGCTAGAGGGGTTGACTACCTTTTTTGGCCCATGCAGAGTTGCTGATAACAACCTGGTCATTCCAGTGGTTATAGAGTCATCTTAGGAAAGAAATCAGAAGGAATTCTCATTAGTGAGGAGTCAGTGAACTTACACCCCCCCTCCAATGTGATCATTTAGGCTGACCCTACCTAACATTTTCAGCATAGGGGTCCTGGATCTCTGACCCTATGACACAGGTATCACTCTTTTCACTTTAATAGGACATCAGGCAATCCACCTCTCCAAAGTGAGCTTAGAAAAGTGAGTCCAAAATCTTTCCCAAAATTCAACCTTGATGGCAAATGGTCAATTGCAATGCCACCTGGTAGAGCAGCACAAAAGGTAATAAGATCTGCATAATATTCCAAGGAGGGATAGAAATCAACCAACAAACATTTGCTAAGGACCTACTATATTCCAAGCTATGCAAAGCTCTAGACATACTGAAACAAAAGTGAGATAGACCCTGCCCAAATGGAGTTTACATTCTACCAGCCTTCTGACTACAAATAGTTTGGGGGCAAGAGGTCTTGTGTTATTCACTGGCTGGGTAGAGAATGAACCCCAGTGGATGATGCCTTTGACTTTAGGCCTATAGCTCATTTGAAAAATCTCTGGGAAAGAGAAGACCCTGAAATCAGAAATTTACCTTTCTAGATAAAAACCTTGAGAGAGAGAGAGAGAGAGAGAGAGAGAGAGAGAGAGATGGAGAGAGAGAGAGAGAGATGGAGAGAGAGAGAGCTGGGGATTATGGGAGTTACCCTTTAGACTTTCTAGGAAGAGAGCATGAATATATGTAGGAAGAAACTGAGGAAAGACTGGGGCACTGACTGAGATGTACAATCCAGGTCTCCAGTTTCTCCTTAGCAGCTGGCACCAGGGAAGGTGGCCAACCTACAGCAGCCTGGTGTGGGTAGGCTGTCAACCTCACTCTACTGCACTCCAATAGATGTAGGCAGGATGCCCATGTCCTTGCAAGTGTAGGCCAAGTTCCCCAAAGCACATGTAAAGAGGCCAGATCACATATTCCTACAAAGCAGAAGGGGAAAAGAAAAGACTTAGGAGGAAGAACAGGCTCACTACAGTCTAGGAGGCAGGTCACTGAGCTATGGGATTAAGAGAATTTCTCAATCAAAGGCAACAACCTCTTTTCTCTCTCCAACAACCTGTAGATAAAAGTGGGTGAGAATATAGGACTCTGGAATGGTATTCCCCAAATGGTTCATGTTATCTGGCTATACAGATGAATGTGTGGGAAGGAAGAAGAGCGAGAGAGATAGATGGAGGCCTCCTTGTGACAGAGCACATCTCCAAGGAACCTACTTACCTGTGTTTACATCTATGCTACTCTATTTTGTGTGTTTCTGGAAAGTCTTCTGTACTGGGCAGATAACTGCACAATCACTTAGATACAGAAAACACTTATTGGGCAGCTAGGTGGTGCAGTGAATAGAGCACTGGCCCTGGAGTCAGGAGGACCTGAGTTCAAATATGACCTCAGACACTTGACACACTTACTAGCTATGTGACTTTGGGCAAGTCACTTAACCCCAATTGCC
The DNA here is from genome assembly GCF_028583685.1 of Petaurus breviceps papuanus. Classification (NCBI taxonomy): domain Eukaryota; kingdom Metazoa; phylum Chordata; class Mammalia; order Diprotodontia; family Petauridae; genus Petaurus; species Petaurus breviceps. The sequence continues at coordinate 26,404,835 of NW_027185694.1, read as the reverse complement.
TTGCCTTCCCCCCTCCAAAACAAAAAAAACAAAAAAAACCACTAATGAACTGGATGTGGTAGTGATTGTCAAAAGGCCAATATACATATATACATACACACATGTACATATACATGAAAATAAAAGGGAAGAATGGAGTAATATATACACATATACATGTGTATGTATGTATTCTCTAACTAAAGCACAACCAGATAGATCCTTTACCAGTATTAAGCATGTATGTAAGTAAAAGGGGGGAACTGAGTAGCACAGACAAGAGGGGCATTTGCCCAAATTCACACAATAAGTGGGAAACTGAACTAAATTATTTGTAACCTAACAAAAGTTTTCACAATGAAATTTCCCCTAAATAACTAATTTCCCTAGACACATTTTAACTCATTTGGTCTCTCTGTTCTCCTTCACTATCTCTTCCCTACAAGCTACAATCAAAACTAATCTTCCTAAAACAGTCCTGACCATGTCATACCCATACTCCAAAACCTGCAATGGATTACTATTGTTTCTTATATGGAGCATAAACTTCTGATCCTGACATTGAAGGTCCTCTACATTTTGACTCCAACTTATAATTCTCAACCAAATTGAGCAATAATTTCACAATGGTCCTTTTTAAGGACTCTATGTTCCACCCCAAATCACCTACTAACCATTCCCTGAACTTGACATTTCATTTACCACCTCTGTGCATTTGTATAAGCTGTACCCAAGTCTGGAATGTTCTCATAACTAACTTTCAGTCAGCCCAAATTCACTTACTCTGTGGAAACTTTCTTTGATCTCCTATTCAATTGTTAATGCTTTTCCCCTTCCTCAAATCACTTTGTATTTAGTCATTGAAATGGGGTATTACATTCTCCCTGGAAAATGTAACCTCCTCAAAGACGAGGGATGTTTAATTTTTATCTCTGTGTTCTATTGAGTCTGAAACAATTTCTTCCATATAATAGGACATTGATAAATGTTTATTGGATTGGAATAACAGAATTCCATTTACAGACACCTTTGCTAGGAGTATAATTGTAATTGTATAAAGTTATAAAGTGAGGCTCACCGTTATGTTAATGATTCTCCATTGGGTCCCTCTATTCCATCTAGCTTTGTAAAGTGGAGCTGCCAAACCTATTACCCAGTCACAATTTCATTTATTCCCTCTGAATTTCTTCTCTCCACTAGGATATAAATTTGCATGTGAGAATCTGTTTACGTATTCACAACATATGTCTCAGACATATATTATAGATGGACAATGAGCTGGTCTGAGCTGAGCTGGGAAGAGAGTGGTCTCACATTTGGGAAATTCCACACTTCTTTGCTGATCCCAGACTGCTAGCTGCTTCAAAAGCTTATCTCTTTAACACTGATATTCTCTTGAACGCCAATAGGACATGGCTATGAGTCATGGAGTAATATGATCTTAGAGGAATCAAAATTGCAGGTGACCTGAAGGGCAGTGGAAAGACTCATGGTGGGTGGAAGCAAGCTATGGCATATTACTATAATGCCTTATTCCAGAGAGATAAAAGACATTATCAGTGACATGCATGATCAGAGAAGGAGGGGTCCAGCCATGAAGCCAGAATAAAGGAAAGCAAATGGACAGCTCGAGTGCTATCATCCTTGAAATAGTACAGCCAGGGGAAGGTCACTATGGAAGATCCGTCAAAAAGCTTATACAAGATTCTCAGGGGATGGGTAACAGGACGTAGGCAGGAGGAATAGCCTAGCCTTTGAGATAATGGATCCAACTGAACGTTATTTTCCTTCTTTCCCCCCATGGTGTATGCCTCTGTTCTAATTGTGGAGAAAAGAGACCAGGAATAAAATCCTTCCACAAAACCTCACCATTTTCTTGGAATTCCAAGTAAGTGAATTATGGAAATTAGTCCAGTGAACTATGGACACTAGTCTAGATAAAGGGATAAGGCAACAAGCTTGGAAAATATCATTGTCCTTCCTAATTCTTCAGCTGGTGTCAGTGTCATCTGGACTATCCATTGGAAACCATGATCTCCAAAGGATCTGACCATCTCCTTCTTAAGAATTTGTCTTCTAACTAAAGCACAACCAGGTAGATCTTTTACCAGTATTACTTTTCAGAGAGACACAGACCTTTGTATCTGGAGTTGAGATTCCTCTGGATCCTATCATCAGAGGTGTTCAGGGACAGGCTAGCTAATAGGACTATAGATTTAAAGCTAAGAGAAACCATTTATATTATCTTGAACAACTTATAGTTTTTAAGGATAAGGGAACTGAGGAAGTGAGGAGTTCAGTTATTTGTTCAAGATCAGACAGGTTGTAAGTAAGCCACACAGCTAGACTTTGAACTCAAGTCCTAACCATTCTTGAGAACCACTTCTCAAAGATGTTATAGAGGAATCTCCTTAATATCAATCAGTAAACATTTATTAAGTACCTACTATAAAAGAAGGTGGTATTTAAACTGGGATTTGAAGGCAGCCAAGGAAGGAGAAAGAGAGAAAGAGAAGGAAAGGGAGAGAGAGAGACAGACAGAAAGAGAGAGAGAGAGAGAGAGACAGAGACAGAGAGAGAGAGAGAGACAGAGAGAGAGAGACAGAGAGAGAGAATATGAACATTCCAGGCATAGGAGTCAGTGAAAATATACAGTTGGGAAATGGAGCGTTTTGTGGTGCAAGGAGTAGCGAAGAGGTCAATGCCACTGGATCAAAGTATGGGGAAGGAGGGGGATGGAAGAAGAAAAGTATAATAAGGTGAGAAAGGAAGGAGAGTGGTCACATTATGAAAGGCTTTGAATACCAGAGGGTTTTATTTCTGAACCTGGAGGTGATAGGGAGCCATTAGACTTTACTGGAGAAGTAAACTGTTCTAAACAATCTTTGAGGCCAACTTCTAGCTCTAAAATTCTGTGACATCCTCTATACTGTCCTCAGTCAACACTGAGAAGGAGCCATATGGAGCCATTTGGGCTTCTTGGCTCAGCCCTGGCTTATGTTGAACAGCATGGATTTGTTAGATGGCCTGAAGCTAAAAGTGTGGTCCCTGGCCACAGTCCTGTCTGGGAATGCATTCTCTCATGACCTTCCCTCTACAGTACCCAGCAAGCCAATTTTGGCTTTTCAACAAATGATTGATCCTAGAATGCCTGAACTGATAGAGACCTCAGCGACCATCAAGTTCAACTTCAGACATCTTGGAGGACTCTTCTCATAGTATCCCTAAAAGGGAATTCATCCAATCTCTGTGTGAATACTTCCTGTGATGGGGAGCTCACTATCTACAATCCATTCTATTACTGGGCAAGTTTAATTGTTATGAAATTATTCCTTATATTAATCTAAAATGTGCCTCTCTGTAACTGCTGCCCTCTGATCCTAGTTCTTTCCTTCCTAGATGAGTAGAATAAGTCTATTCTTTCTTTTACTGAAGCCTTGTCAAGTAGTTCAAAGTCAGAAATAGCATAATTTTGTCAGTGGATCTGACATTAAAGATATATTGCCATTTGCTTTCCTTCTGTATCCTAAGGACCATGGGACCTTTCTAATCTGACTTGCAACTGAAATCTCCCATACATGTTGTCTCCTCTGTTAGAAAATGAGTTCCTTGGGAAAGGAGAAGATCTGCTTTTCTATTTGTATCCCCAACACTTAGTTGTAGAAGTAAATGCTTAATAAATGCTTTTGTTCATTCATCTACCTAACAATCCTTCCAATATCTGAAAGCAGCAATCATGCCTCCTGCCCTCACCACTAAACCCACACTTTTGAGTAAATATCCCTAATTCCTTCTACTGGGGTGGGGGGGCAGTTGGCTGGTATTAAACATCTGCAATATGCAAAGCACTTTACTCAATGATGGGAAGAGAGTGATGATGGTTAGTGAGATATGGCTACTGTCCTTGGGGAGCCAACCACATAGGAGGAGAGTATTTTTTTAGAGGGGGGAAAGGCAAAGCAAATGGAGTTCAGTGACTTGCCCAAGGTCACACAGTGATAAAGTATAAAGTGTCTGAGGCTGGATTTGAACTCAGGTCCTCTTGACTCCATGGTTGCTGCTCTATTCACTGCACCACCTAGCTGCCCCGGGAAGACAGAATTTAAAAAACATGCTTAAAAATGTATGTATACAATGCAAATTAATCATGGCGAGTAATAAGAGGAGTATAAAGTACTATAACAGTAAACCAGAAAGAAATGACTTCCTATTTAGGTAGTCAGGGGAAGCTTAGAAGTGACATTTGAGCTGGGTCTGAAATAAGGATGGGAAAAACTCCATCAGGAGCAAACGTGAGGTGATTGAATAGTCTCTCCCTTCCTCAAGTTTCTCCTCACTCCAGTCTGTCCTCTACAACTCTAAAGTGATTTTCCTAAAGTTTAATTGTGGCCTAGGGACTTTCTCCTCCATCCCCACAAAAGAAAAAAATATTCAGTGACTTCCTATTACCTCTTGGATAAAACAAGCACTCAAATGTTTGCTGAAGCCCAGGGTGGTGGGACATGCCTGTAATTCCTGCCATTGGGGGTGGCTGGGGCTGGTGGATTGCTTGAGTCAGGGACTTCTGAGCTGCAGTAGGGCTAAAACTGCAGTTTGGCACATATTATGTGCTTAATAAATGTTTCATTCCACTGCTAGGATATAAAAATATGAGCAAGGCATGAAAGTGGGAAAGTCAATTCACTTTTCTGAATCTTAGTTTTTGCATCCATAAAATGGGGATAAGATTCCCTATTCCAATTCTACCTCTTAGGATAATATAAGGATAACAGTAGATAACTGATGGAATCTTCATTCTCTTTGAGTGAAAGCATCACCACATTGGATTTAATTCTCATTTATTTCTTGCTAGGTTTTGTTTGGACTCTTAAGGACTTCTTGTGAACTTGGGGAGGCAATAAGGCCTGATGGAAAGGAAGGGAACATCTTAGGGCAGATCTCCTTATCAGCAATAGCTCAGTGCCATGGCTAAGGGTGCTTATTTCCCATGGTTTGATGAATGATGGAAGAAATTACTAAAGCTTGAAATCAATCCAATACTGGTCCTACAATAGTTTTTTTTTTTTACCACTTTTCCTTAGGATTTTGTTTTCCCATCTGTCAAATGGAAGGTTAAATTGCAACCTCTTTCCAAGAGTTGTGTAATAAGTTCTAGAGATTCCTTTAAACAAAATAACATTTATATTTAAATTTATTTAGATTTAAATTTATATAGGGTCTTACAGTTGTAGAATGCTTTTCAGACCTTATCACCTTTGATCTACACAATGACCCTGTGAAGCAAGGAGTGAAGACATTACTTAACCTATTTTATAGATAAGGAAACTGAGGCCCAGAGGGATTCATCAATTTACTAAAATTCACAGGACTGCTAAGTGAAACATTGGGAACAAAATTTCATCATTTTTAATATTCTGGTCTATGAAGCTATGATGGAACCCAGCTACCAAATTCTAGGTCTTGTCCTAACTCTCTGCTTTTTCTCCCAAGGAACAAAGGAACCTTCTGGCTTGTGGTTGTGGCACCAGGTCATCAACACACAGATGCACATATTGACCCCAGGCAGTTCCTAATTGACCTACTCTTCTCCAAGCAGAGTGGAACACCCCACACTGGGCCACTTATATAAAAGCAGGATCATTTCCCACTCCCCCCCCTTTTCTCTGGGCTCCAGGGAAGTTCTGAGCATCACCCAGTACAGTGTCTACCTACTGGTACCCTTCTTTTATTTGTTTCCAATGAAGAATGGGGGTTGAGCTATGAGAAGGATAATAGAAACTCAAATCTCCTGGTAATTGCCCATTCCCTTAACTAAATAGTCTTTGGCCAAGTCCCATCTCCTTAAACCTTGGTCTTCCTTTGTCCCTTCTAGCCAAAATGAGCTCCTAACAGCCTGACTTAACATGAATACATTGCAACCCAGATTTGGTTGGATAATTTCTGGGGGAATGTCTCCTTCAAAGTCTTAAATGTGTATTTTGTTAGAATCATAGAATGTCAAGGGAAGGAAGGAAGGAAAAAAGGAAGGAAAGAAGAAAAGAAGGAAAAAAGGAAACATTTATTGATCCACTATTATATGCCAAACACTGTGCTAAGTGCTTTACAAATCTTATTTTATCTGATCCTTACAACCCTATGAGGTAAGAGCTAGTATAACACTGTGAAGCATCACTATGCCATTTTACAGCTGAGGAAAATGAGACAAACAGAGGTGGAGTGAACTACACAGGAGTATTACACATCTAGTAAGTGTTCAAAGCCAAATTTGAACTCAGATCTTCCTGAATGCTGTGCCAGCACTCAACCCAACCATTTAATAAATGGTGGAACTGAAGCCCATAGAAGAAAAATCAGAAGGTTCCATTGCAAAGTCAAGGCTAAATCCAACTCCTAGACTTCTTTCCCCACTATAACCCTGGTTCTCTGCTCTGCTCAGGACTTGTTTTCATCTGTCTGTCTCACATGGCAAGCTCTTGTAGGGATCTGAGTTGTGAGTATGTAGATAAAATTCACAGAAGAAACAACATGTGATGAGATATAATGCCAAAGGCAATTGTGTACTGCTCTCTCCACACTCATCTATTTGTTCCTGAGAGCCTGTGAAGCTCCTCAGAAACTCTCACCTTGTCTAGTACCTACCTACCTTTCTATTTCAGCGTCCTCTGCTCCTGGATGGTAACATGTCTTTTGTTATTTTAAAGCATGATGTTTTAATTGGATTGTCATTGTTTGCTCCTTTGTCTTTTGTAAACTGAATACCAGGGCAAGGAGGGATCCTTAAGAAATTATCTAGACCACCCCTCTATAGCTGAAGTGGAACAACTGACTTGAGTTGGCTCAAGACCATTTTCCCCAGTCCATTCCCCAGGGTGGGACCATAAACTAGGGTAAGTCTTTCTAGAAAGGAATCTACCATCAACCCCAGTGTTCGTCCCACCCTATCCTCCTGAGACTTTGAGGATGAGAATTCCCAGGTTAGAGGGAGTCTTAGAGGTCATGCAATGTAACTCTCCATTTTTCAAAGGAAGAACCTTGAGTATAAAGAAGGGAAGTGATTTGCTTCATTCAATGAGTTAGTGGTAGAATTGGTACTAAGCCTAGCTGCTTTACTTCCCAGTCTAAGGCCCTTTCCATGACCCCAAGTTTTCCCATTTTGTTCTACACATAACGTAATCTCCCAGGAACCATGTGTTCCTCATCCATTCCCTTGGTTTGTAGGAATCTTCTAGGTCCCAAGGTCTTACTCATGTTTATGTAGGAACTGAGAGCTCCTTAAGCAAATAACACATCCTTTAAGGGGTTCTGTGCTAATGGGAAGCACCTGGGCTTTCATTCTTACGCAGAATCATGAAGCCTCTGGAGGAGACAGACCTGGCAAAGTCAAATCCTTCATTTTGTTTTTGGGCAGATTGGTTCCCAAACCATGCCAGGCTAGGTAGTTTTCACTTCATCTGCTATGATGAAGTCCACTTTTAAAAACTATGGTTCAATTGAGTGAAACTTAGTTTCAAGGTAAATTCAAGAATACTTATTAAGCACCTATTGTATAGAGAGTACTGTGGAAGGTCCTGGTCCAAATGTTAAACAAGACAGTCCCAGCCCTCATGGAGCTTTCATTCTTAATGTGGGATATGTCTCATATAAAGAAAACTATAATACATAATATTATATGATAAGACCATTAAAGAGATTCAGGGAAAAGTGCTATCTGAAGTCAGGAGGGAAATGTGGCATGGGAAGGTTTCTGGTTAGAGGTGGCATCTAGGATGGGTTTTAAAAGTGAGGTAGGAATTCAATAGCTGGAGAGGGGAATAGAGGACTTCCCAGGCATAGCAAACAGTGTGATAAAGGACATGGGGTCAGGAAAGCAGAAGAAGAGTCTGGCCAGACCACAGGGTACTTGGAAAGAGAACTACATGGGTGAGAGGACTGAGGTTATGGTTAGTCCAATAAGGCATGAAATTAAAAGGCAATAATGGAAATATCAGTGGATTTGGTATCAAAACACCTGGATCATAGTTATGCTAATCATGACTTTGAGTAAGTAGCATCTTCTCCTTCTCCTTTTCTTTTTCCTCCTCCTCCTCCTTCTTCTTCTTCATCATCATCATCGCTAATATATATTATGTACCTGACAAGGTGCTAAGTGCTTTACCATTATTATCTCCTTTGATCCTCATAACATCTCTAGGAGGTAGGTGCTAATATTATCCCCAATTTTACAGATGAGACAACTGAGGAAAACAAGGGTTAAGTGACCTGCCCAGAGTCACACAGCCAAGTGTCTTAGGACAGATTTAATCTCAGGTCTTTCTGTCTCTAGACCCAGCTCTCTATTCACTGTACCATCTACTTGCCTAATCTCTCTGTGTCTCAAATCCCCCATCTTTTAGCAAGTGGACCAGGTTAAATTACCTTTAAGGCTCCCGAAGACACTAAATCCTGAGATTCTAGAAGATTTGGAGGCAGGAAACATGCAATAGGTCTGGGAATATAGGATGGCACCAGAGAGCAGAGAGTCTCCAGGTAAAGGAATCTGATTTTTATTTAGTAAGGAGTCAAAAGGCATCAAGGTCAAGTGCATAGTGAGTTGATCTTGGGGTCGAGTTAATCAACTACACTGTGCTAAGCACTTGGTATACAAAGACCAAAGTGAAATAATATATGGAATTAAAGAACTTAATTCTAATGGAGAAGTCAATATTTATATATAGAGAGATTATATACAAATCATATAAAAACTAGACTGGAGGGAATTCTGAAGATAACACACTATCAGCTTGTGGGATCAGGAAAGACTTTATGAAAAGTGTATACTTAGGCCAAGTCTTGAAGGAAATCAGGGATTCTTAGAGAAAAGGATGAGGGAGAGAATTACATGCATGGAGGACAACCAGGTCATAGGCACAGAGATGGGGATTTTGATGGGATTTTGTATATAAGCGGCAGAAGGAAGTCAAGTTTGGCTAAACCTTAGAATACTTGGAAAATGAAGCACATGGATGTAAGAGAAACTGTGGAAGTGGAATTCACCAGACTTTTTGTAACCAATTTGATATTAGTGGTGAAGGAAAGGTTTCAAATATGGAACTCTGGGTGAATGGTGGTGCTGTTAAAAGAGCTAATGAAATCAGAAGGAAGAACAGGCTGTGGAAAAATAATTTAGCATGTTCTGGCAGCATTATTCTTAAGAAGTTTTTAGCTTTGTAGGATTTTAGAATTAGGGGTGACCTTAGAGGTCATTGACTCAAATTTCCTTCTTTGATAAGGAAGGAATTGGAGCTCCCCAGAGGTGAATTAACTTGCCTAAGAGGACACAGGTAATGATCAACAGAGCCAATGTTTGAACCCATGCTTTCACTTTCCTCTTACTCTCTTACAAATCTGACTTCCAAACTTATCATTGTACCAAAATTGCTGTTTCCAAAGTTATCAATAATCTTTTAGTTGCCAAATCCTATGGTCTTTTCTTAATCTTCATTTTCCTTGAACTTTCTGAAGCCTTTGACACTGTTGATCACTCTTTCCTCCTTGATATTCTTTTCTCTCTAGGGTTTTAGGACACTGTTCTTGGATTCTCCTTCTACCTATCTGACCATTCCTTGTCTGTCTCCTTTACTGAATTCTCAAAGCCCTTCATAATCTAGGCCCCTGCCATGCACCCTCTTCAGTCTTTTTATAGCTTACTCCTTAATATTTATTCTTTGATCCAGTGACACTGGCCTCCCAGCTATTCCTTGAACCAGACACTCCATCTCTTGACTCTAGGCAAAGTCCACATCCAGGAGTTTGGCTGTGCCCCACACCTGGGAATGCTCTCTCATCTCTATTTTAAATCCTGACCTTCCTGGCTGCCTTTAAATTGCAGCTAAAACTCCATTTTCTATGCAAAGTCTTTCTCAACCCTTCTTAATTCCAGGGTCTTCCTTCTGTTAATCATTTCTATTTATTCTGTATATAGTTTGTTTTGTTTGCATGTTGTCTCCCTCATTCAATTGTAAGGTCCTTGAGGGCAGGAGCTGTGTTTTGACTCTTCTGTACGCTGAATGCTTAGCACAGTGCCTGATACATAGTAAGTACTTAATAATTATTTGCTGCTTGATTGGTACAGATTCCAAATCCAGTATGCCCCCCTTCCCTTTTAAACTCCCATAGCTATTTTGATATTGAATCCTTTTCCCTCATCCTATACTCTGCAGGGATTAGCAAGTCAATGAGGGACATGGAAGGTAGTTTAGTATTAAAATCCACAATTGGAAGTAGGAATTTCAGACCTTTCCTTCTCTCTCTCTCTCTCTGTCTGTCTGTCTGTCTGTCTGTCTCTCTCTCCCCCCATGATGCCTGACCTCTGAATGACCTCTTTTCAATTCCTCATCTTGTGGCAGCAGGCCACAATGAAATTATTGAGGGAAAAAATATTATCAGCTTGATTGACCAACAGAAATGTTTCTGTATAAAATATTTCCTAGAGTCTCTAAAAGGCTTTGAGAAGAGTGGACAAGAACATTATTTGCTGTTGCCTCTTACTTCTGCCTTATTTCTCAGATTTCTCTATGTTCCCCACCTCCTCTTCCTAGGCAGGGACTATGAGAAAAGTAAAGACCAGGGAAGTTGCAGAAAGAAAACAAGGAGGGAGGCAGCATGGCACAGTGAAAATATCACTGGTTCTGTAGTCAGGGACCTTGGATTCAAATCTCACTTCTAATACTTATTACCCTAGTGAGTGAGAGAGGTGAAAACTTCTCAGAGTATACTCTAAAATCTAGTAAGGCTTTTCGTGGGAAACAGGCCTGAGTTCCCCTTCACTGGAAATCACATGATTTACAAAAACTCAAAACTCAGAGCAGTAGGGAGTCACCCCTCTCCTCAGTGACACCTCAGCACAAGACATGCCAAATAAGGACAGAAGTGCTTTCTCAAATGTACACTGGGTGGTCTACTGTTTCCTTGTTCCGGTACTTGAGGTAGATTGCCCCACTTAGATTGTGCACCTGACTTCCAGCCAATGGAAGAAAAGGGTCAGCAGGGGGGTGGGGGAGAATTCTGCATAAGGGCTTTAAAATTTTGCCATTTCCTTTTGCAAATTGCTTCTCCTCTCTGACTATTTGTCAGAAGTGGGGGGGGGCGGTGCTGTCCTTTCTCACATAATAAGCCATTCTTTCCTGCTTCCTACCTTGAGAAACCTCTTTGTATTATTTGGGTAAGGATCTCTGTTGCACACAGTTCTGGGGTGCACACACTAGGTAAGTCATTGAACCTCCCTTGGCATCCATTTCAACTATAAAATGAGATCATTGAACTCAATGATCTTGGAGGTCCTTTCCATCTTGAGATCATCCTAAGAAGCCAGAAAAAAATGTGGAGTAAGGGGAAATGCCACATGGGTAGGATGCCAGAGGAAGTTGAATATATATCACTCTTCAAGAGGCAGTACCCATTGTTATTCAGTCTTCCTGACCCTGTGGACCATATCACATCAATACTGTCCAGAGGTTTTCTCTGCAAAGATACTAGAGTGATTTGCAATTTCCTTCTCCAGTGGATTAAGACAAATGGAGGTTAAGAGACTTGCCCAGAATCTCACTACTGGTAAGTATCTGAGGCTAGATTTGAACTCAGATCTTCCTGACTCCAGGTCCAGTGCTCTATCCACTGAGTCATCTAGGTGCTTCTTTTAAAGCCTAAAGTACCTGGTATTCTTAGGCAATCTCCCTTCCAATATTAACTAGACCCAACCCTGTTTTGCTTTCAAGATCAGACAAGATAAGGTGAATTCAGGATGGCATGACCATGGACAGTGTCCATAGGATCATGTATGTCGGATTAGAAGGGACCTCAAAAGCTGAGTTTAATCATCTTGGATTATAGATGAAGAAATGGAACCAGGGAAAAGTTAAGGGACTTTCTCAGGGTTACAAAGCTAGTAAGTTTTTAAGATGGGATTTGAACTCAGGTCTTCCTGATACCAAGTCCAGTGCCCTATCCACTATATGATACTACCATTCAAGATAGTAGAGAGAGCACTGCACTGGGAAATGAGGGGCTTGGATTCTCATCCTAACTCTTTGACAAATTAGTTAAATGATCTGAAGCTAATCCCTTCCCATAGAGGCAACATGATATAAAGGAAAGAACATTATCTATGGGCTCAGGAGAGAACTGGATTCAAATCCTTCCTCCAACACTTACTAGATATGTGACCATGAGCCAAACCATCTAACCTCAATTTCCCCATCTGTATAATGGGGGGATAATAGCAGTAATGCTTATCTAACAAAGTGATCATAGGAATCATATGAGATAATGCATATAAAGCATTTTCTAAATTTCAAAATTCTCTATAAATGTTTGCTATTATTTACCCCCTACTCAGGCACATTGCTTGTTTTCTAAAATAATAGAATTGAACTAGATTCTCACTAAGGTCCCTTTGAGCTGTATATTTCAATAATTCTTTGAAAAGAGTAATGGTTCTCAAGAAGCATGGGTAAAACACAGGATATATATGCTAGTATACATGAGCATATTGGCCAGTCAACTGTACTCTCAGAATTGGTCTAGGCTTTCATGACTTTCTTTACAAATACCTAGCTGGATGGCAGTTTTCCAATGTATGTTGTAATGGGGATAAGGGTGGGAAGGGTTATTTCCTGGGATTGTTTCTAGTGTTTGGTCTTTGAAAGAGCCCAATGAAGCAAATCAGGTTTCTAATTCTCTACATTCCTGACAGGGACCTTGAAGTGCAGAGAGACAAAACATTTTACCCAGGGTTATAGCATAAAATATTTGCAGATCTTGGATTAGGGCAAACAGTGACACAGTCAGATGCTCTTTCAGTCCTGTGGGGATGATTCTAGAAGATAGATGGGGATGGGAGCTATTGCTGAGAACTATTGAGGAATGTCTGGCTGGAAAGGCAAAAATCCAAACAAACAAACAAAAAAACTAAAGAAACCAAGGATTTCATTGTAATTCATCAAGTTTTCATCTTCATCTTTAGTCATAGAAACTTGCAGAATATAAGAGGTAAAAAGGACTTTAAAATATAGAACATAGTGGCAGAACTAGAGGACCTGAGAACATGGAAAGTGGAATATGGAACACTAGTTTTCAGAGATGCAGGTACCTAAAATGTTGGAACTGCAGAGGACCTTGGAGAACAACCCCTTTATTTTACCCAGGTGGAGACTGAAGCCCATAGATCTATCCAAGGTTTCAAAGTGAGTCAGTGGCAGAGCCCAAATTAGAACCCACATCTCCTGGTTATTTTCCACATTAAGCTATCAAAAGACAGAGCCCTATCCCTATTTGCCTCCCTACTTGGTGACAGGAGGCCTGGTTTGGTTCCACTTGCTTGTATCACAAAGCCCCAGTAATGCATCAACTAAAAATAAGCTCTTTTCCTGCAGCTAAGGCTTCACAGCTTCTGTCACAGAGATGAGTTATGGTGACTGTGGCAGAGAAGACCCCTTCCCAGTCACATTGGCACCTTGGCCTTAAAGGGAATATGATCTGTGTGGCATTGGTCAATGGGTCTCAGACAATAAAGAACAGCAATGGTTCCTAACAATGTAAGATTCTGTAGAATCAAATGTAAGAATTGGAAGGAACTCTGAGAATCATTTCCTTCTTTACCTCCCCCTATTCTGCCCCTAAATTTAAGAGGAGGGAAACTTAGATTCAGAGAGAAGAGACTTTAGTGAAATGCTATCTGAGCTGGAAGACAGCTTAGTGATAACCTCGTCTTCCCTAACACATATGACAAATGGAAAAAGTAAGACCCAGAGAAGTGCAAAGAGGTCCGGCTGTGAGGCAGGGGAATAGCTGAAACTAGAAGTCAAGTCTCATTCTACCACACCATGCTGAGTCTTTTCAGGACAACTTTCAGAAGATTCAGTAGAAAACTCAGTGTCTTCTTTACTGACCAAGATGTCTTTTGGATTGTAACTACCAGGCAGGAGAGATAGACAATGAGGGTATTGTGCCTGTGTTGGTGTGGGCACACACACACATGCCTAATGGACTTTTTTATAGGCTTTTCTCCAGCTGTTCCCTGAGGCTATAGTGATGTGCTTCAGGATAGGATTTTGCTTCAGGATAGGGTTCATCTCTTCCCCCCCCCAATGTTCCATTCATTTCTGCATCATCCCCCAAGGCTGTTTATACAGCCCCCCTCCAGACAAAGCAGATACAGTAAGAGGCTGAAGAAAGGGCAGCATAAAGAAAGGAAAGCATCGTAGGCCAGGTATCAGGAGAGCTGGTTTCTAGCCCCACCCTCTGCCATGACCTTGCTGCATGACATTGGGTAAACTCCTTCCCTTGTAAAGGTCTCAGTTTCCTTTTCTGTGAACAAGGGGGGTTCAACTAGATGGTCTCTAAAGTCCTTTTCTGTTTTGACATTCTGTGATTCTATAATGTGTTTGCTTCTGAATATTTTCTCCTCTGAGCTGCTGGAACTGTTATTTTGAGCCTTCTTTTGCATTTATTTCCCATGTCCACATCCTGATTTGAGAAAATGCTGATTTCTTGCCTGGCATAGAGACTTCAATTCAATTCCCACTCAAATGAAAAATTTTATCCATTGACTGATGCTCCTTATGTGGAAATAATAGTTCATAGGATTTAGAGTTGGAAAGAACTTTACAGATAATCCAGTCCAATCCCCACATCTTAAAGATGAAGAAACAGAACCACAGAAGAAAAGAGACTTTCTCAAAGCCACCCAGGCAGTAAGTAGCAAAACCCTGATTCAAAAAGTTCTCTGGTTCCAAATACATCTTGGATTCTTCTTCTAAATCCATGAGTCTTGATTCCTATTTTCCAAGATCCAAATGTTCCTTTCTATAGACCAACCTGTTCTGGATGCATAAGAGTTCTGGTCTCCATTTAGGCAAAGGCTAAGGGATAATTGGAAAAGAGGTCAAAGAATTTCATTGTAATTCATCATAGTATGTAAGTTGTTATACCTTAGGTGTCTTTTTAATTCCTATTTGTGCATAAGACTGGGGGAAAGAGAAAGGGATTGTTGAGACAGGTCTACATATCCCATGAGTCCCTAGGCCTCAAGGGCAGGTTTGATTGAAGGATTTCAATTTCCATGAAACTGTGTATTTGCAAAGAGATGGTGTTATGAGGGCAACAGAGATTCCTAGGAAGGGAAGATGAATGTTTCAATGAGTCATGGCTTTTGGTACTATAATTGGGGAATCAAAGAACCTAGGAGTTCTGGAATCTTCCTGAGACCTCATAGAACAAGGAAAGATGTCCAATTTTAGTGGAGTTGTTGAGGATAGCTGGTGCAGTCTTCAGTAGATAATGGTACAAACACCTACATCAAATCCTTCCATAGAGCTGATTTTTCTGAAACCTAAGCCCTTTCCTCTTGCCCTCAACACACACACACACACACACACACACACACACACACACGCACACACACGCACACATGCACACATGCATGACTGTTTGGAAAGGAATTGTTTCCCAAATACTATTACAGGGAAGAAAGAAAAGAAAGACTGTAATGCTCACTAATGAATAGTAATGGAATATATACGTATTTATACACATATATGCATGTAGATGTATAGATATAGATATAGCTTAGTTTTGCCATCCTGTCCCATACATTTTACATCCCATCCCTGTATATTTTACTATTTAAATGCTTGATTCCTGCCTAGTCTGTCAGTATTGTACCAAAGCACCTAGGTGGCACAGTGGATAGAGCACTGGGCTTAGAATCAGGAAGATTTATCTTCATGAGCTCAAATCTGGCCTCAGACACTTACTAGCTGTCTGGGCAAGTCACTTAACCCTGTTTGCCTCAGTTCTTCATTTGTAAAATGAGTTGGTGAAGGAAATAGCAAACCACTAGAGTATCTTTGCCAAGAAAATCCCAAATGAGGTCATGAAGAGTAAGACTTGACTGATAAACAACTGGACTGGAATGTCAGTATGGTGACCAATGAGTAGCTAGCCCTGAATGTACCTTCCAGGCTTTGAACATTGGATACAGATACGACTGCATTGTGTGATGACTAACTTTGATTGACTTGGCTCTTCTCAATAATGCAAGGTTCTAAAACAATTCCAAAAGACTTGTGATAAAAAATGCTATCCACATCCAGAGAAAGAATTATGGATGCAATTATGAATGCAGTTTGAAACATACTATTTGCTCTCTTCCTTTTTTATTTTGTTTTTTCTTTCTCATGGTTCTTTCCATTGGTTATAATTCTTCTTTACAACATGACTAATGTGAAAATATGTTATATATGAAAGTATATGTAGACCCTATATTAGACTGCACAGTGTCTTGGTGAGGGGGAGGAGATGGAGAGGGAGAAGATTTAAAACTCAAAAGCTTGTGGAACTGAATGTTGTAAACTAAAAATAAATAAATGAATAGAAAAGAATTTCTAGGTTTTAATTTGGATGGGCCCAGAGTAATAAGATAGAGTTATAGGCATCTAAAATATCACCCCCACTAAATTCAAGTCCCTATGAATTCTTAGTTGAGCAGCATGGGGAGGTATCATTTTTATTCTATAGTACATTAAAACTAGAAGACACCTTACTTAGAACATTAAACCTAAGATCTAGAAAGAATCTAAAAATATTGAGCATAGATTGTTGGAGCTAGAAGGAACTCTAGACACGATCCAGTCTAACCGATTTTAATCTTGGATACTCCACATATCTTTCCCAGATTCCTAACAGAAAATATATATTTTATTTAAACCTCCATCTTCCTTGAAGTTTCCAGCACTCTTGTGATTCAGGTGCCCTGAATACAAGCATATACCTCATTTTATAGCTGAGGAAACTGGGAAGCCAACTGCTCAAGGTCATGCTATAAAGAAAAGACAAAGCCAAGATTAAAGTACTACTTCCCTAGTTTCCAGTCCAGGGTACATTCCAGCATACCACAAGGTTATATTTCTTAGATCTTGAGGGCAACCTGTTTCTTGAATGCACTCCCCTCTGCGTTAATTAGGACTGCTTATTATTTGCTCTAAATCCACTTCCTTCCAACTTCAAAGAAGTCAAGAAGGTAGAGTGGTATCATGAAAATACCATTGTATATGGAGTCAAAATATCTAGTTTTGAATCTCTTATTTAATGGCAATTCAACAAGCATTTATTAAGCACTCCCTATGTGCCAGGTACTGTGCTAAGTACTCAAAATATAAATAAAAGCAATAAGGACATTTCTTGCCCTTGAGGAGTTTACATTCTAATGTGGGAAGACAACATTTTCAAAGGAACTGAAAAGGGCTTTGGGAGAAGGTATCCATGAAGAGGGAATGGTGGAGAAGTCTGAAGTATCAGGACTAGAGCTAAGACAGGAATGAAACAATGAGTCTAGCTGAGAGCAGAACTTTTTCAAAATGGAGGTTCTGGGAAGGACTTAACAATTTGAGGAAGAGGTCAGAGGGGTGGAGAGATCTACTAGGATGAAAAGACTGCTGAGACCTAGAGAAGTTCAGAGAGCCAAGAATGTAGGTGAAAAAAGAATAAAGGAGTGAGCCATTCCTTGGGATAGTCACTTTCTTTCTCTAGGTCTCAGTTTCCCCCTTAGAAAGATGATTCTTGGAAATATGATATTCGTATCTAATATCTAGGATATGGTGAACAAGGGTTATACTCTGTCCTTTTATCCTTTTTTTAAAGTTTATAGAATTCTCATGGCCTTGATTTTTTTCCCCTTTATAAACTGATAAATTCTGTTTTATTCAAGCAAAAAACAAAATATAATTTCTCAATGCAGTTAGACAAAACAAAAAGTTATTGCAATTCTCTGTAACTGTATACTTTGGATATTTATTATGCTTATTAGTTATTTTTTTGCTGTACATTTCTATTATTTACTGCCCCAATTGAAGAGGATGCCTGGCTTGTCTGGCCTCATTATTCTGCCAGGAACGTACATTCTTGAATGCATGAACACAATCAATACATTGAAATGTCTCAGCTCTACCCTGTAGCTTCTCTAACTTAAAATAATTATTCAAGATTTTCAATGCCCAGCAAAAGCCAGAGGCCCCATCTTCCTTCTTTCTGTGACTTTTTAGCTATTTCTCTTCTAGTCACCAGTAGGTCAGAGGATCTTAAATGTGGACAACTCTTTTGTGAAATCAGAGTTACTAATGGGATTAAGCTCCCTGCTAAGTTTGGTTCCATCAAAAATATTTCTTTCTTTCTTTGCCTTTTTGGAGGGGGAAAGGCAGGGCAATTGGGGTTAAGTGAGTTAGTAAGTGTGTCAAAAGTCTGAGACCAAATTTGAACTCAGGTCCTCCTGACTCCAGGGCTAGTGCTCTATTCAGTGCTCCACCTAGCTACCCCTCCCCCCCAAATATTTTTTTAAACATTGATTAACCACCTACTACATGCAAAACACTAAAAGTCAGCCAAGCAGAATTTATTGAGATTGTTAAGCTTAATTAAGCGCATTCTATGTTCCAGGCACCATGCTAAGCACTGAGAATACAATTCAAACCAAACAGAAAACAATCTCTGCTCTAAAGGAGCTTACAATCTAATTAGAGAAACAACATGCAAAAAACTATGTACAAAGAGTTTCCTGGTGCTTACATTCTAGTAGAGAGATAAGACTCCTAACTGAATAACTATTATACATATTGCTATGATAATTAGAAGTTTGAGATATGCCACTGAGTCACCATATAACCTTGGGCAAGCCCTTTCTTCTTTCTGAACTTAGGCTTCTTATTTGTAAAAGGAAAGGGCTGAACTATATGGCAGCTAAGATCCCTTTTGGACTTTGACTTTTTGTTCCATGCCAAATTTTCTCTAGGATCATAGATTTAGAGCTAGACAAGATCTTAGAGGTTATCTGGTCCAATCCTCTCATTTTTGCATTCAAAGAAACTGAGGCATAGTGAAGTCAAATGTGCTGATGTTCACTCGGATCGATCATAAGCAGCAGGGCCAAGATTCAAATCTGGATCACTGGGCTCCAGATTCACTCTTTCCCACAACTCCATACCATTTATCTGACATAGGAAGGGGATGCTTAATGTGTTGTATTTGGAGCTGATTTTTAATTCAGCTTGATAGGTATTTATTAGATGCCTACTCTGTGCTATAGAGAGAGTGTCATAGAGTAGACAGTGTTAGCCTTGGATTCTAATCTTGCCTCTGACACTAAATTCCTCTGAGTCACAGGCTTTAAGTTATAAATGGAGTATAATTGATGAAATTACATGTCCTTGATATATGTAGAGTACTCTGTTGGGCACTTGGAAAGGCATGAGAATTACATAATTTAAAGCTGGTTAAAACCTTAATGATCATCTACATGCCCCCCTCTCTCCCCATTCCCCTCTCCTATGTTATTTGTTTAGAAGATGACTTGTCGGGGTGGCTAAGTGGCGCAGTGAATAGAGCACCAGCCCTGGAGTCAGGAGGACCTGAGTTCAAATCCAGCCTCAAACACTTAACACAAAAAACTAGCTGTGTGACCTTGGGCAAGTCACTTAACCCCAAATGCCCTACCTCCCCCCCTCCAAAAAGAAAAAAAAAAGATAACTTGTTTAAGAGTCACATAAAAGGTAAGTAGCAGTAGCAGAGCCAGGATGGAACACAGATTCGGGGTCTCTGCCTTCCTGGAGCTCACAATCCAATAAGAAGCTATGTCACAAACATGTGTAAGCATAAGAAATGATAAGTGAATTGGGGAAGTATAAACAAGTGTTATGTGAGGTCCCTGAAGGAATAAGATGAGAGAGAAGGAATCAAAGAGAAGCTTCATGGGAAAGATGGTAGGATGGTTTGGAACACAACAGAGGGATGTACAATAGGAAATGAATGTCAAACAAGGGGAAACGTTCCAATTAATATTCCGGTAGAATGTAAGTTCCTCTAATAAGATGCAAGTTCTTTAAAGATAGAAACTGGTTCTTATTTTTGTCTTCAAATCCCCAGTGCCAGTGTAGTTCCTGACATTCATTCATTCATACAGTAGGTGCTTTATAAATACCTGTCAAGTTGAGTTGAGTCTCATTTTGGAGTGCATATGGATTAGCCAGTATACAGAGCTTTAGAGATTCTCGGAAGAAAAAAGAGAAGCATGCAGCAATGTTTTCAGAAGTGTATCTTGTGGTCAGAGTTACAGTCATATTTGAACTCCATAGCCAACTAAGATCATAGTTAATTAACCATAATTTTGCCTTTATTCAAGATTAAAGCAGCTAGTCAGTGAAGCATTCCTCTATGAAGTCTTACCTTGCTGTGGAGATTATACATGACCATAACTCTAACCAAGAAATTCTGGAAAGCAGTTGATTGGAGAGGTGGATATCATTCATTCAATCAACATTTATTAAATGTCTACTATGTATCAGGCAGTGTGCTAGGTCCATGAGACAGAAACACAAAAGTCTAATAAGACCTGCCCTCAAGGAACTTATAGTCTAGCCTAAAGAGATACCGCCTACCTGGAAAATAGATACAAGGTGATTTGGAAGGGGGCTCTCTAAGCTGGGGGGAGGAGAGGCTTGAGAAGAAAGTTTCATGAGAAAGGTAGTGCTTTGAGGTTAACTCTGGAAGAAAATAGCAATTCTGAGATAGAGAGGTGAGGGGAACAGAGAAAAGCATATGACATTTGTTCAAGGATGTCTGGACCTCACAGCTATGGGGTACAGCAGATTGTGGAAGCATTATCTAATGAATATGATGTTTTCTGCTGAAAAAAACCCCACAACCCCTTATTACTGCTATTATTATACCCCTGAATAGCTCTATATATAGTGCTGATAGATCTGCACACCTTTCAGTCACAATACACTGAGGTTGAAGTGTGTAGTCCCCACTTACAGAAATGGAAACTGAGACTTGGAAAAAGATGAATATACATTCCCAAGGACATAGCCTGTGCAACTAGTCACTTGGAATGCATTGAAGCCTGTCTTCAATCCCTTTGAAATTGCTCAATTCTGCTTCTATAAACCAAGGGGTTGGGCTAGACAATTTCTAAGGCTCCTTCCAGCTCCAATCCCATGAATATTTCATGGAGGAAACATTAGCATTGTCTTTGGTCAACCTGGTGTCGCCTTCCTGTGTCCCCAGGCTTCAGCAACTCTCCCTACCCAGTGACAGAATCCAGGCTTGGAAGATAGATAGGCCATTCCCCATTAAAAGGACACTTGTCATTATCCACAGACAGTTTATTTTCACAGATAATTGGCTGCTTGCATATCTCCATTTGCCACTGTGAAGTTGACTTTAAACTACTATGTGAAGCTGTTAATTAACCATGATTTTGCCTTCATTCAAGTTGAAAGTGACTAGCAAGTGAAGCATTTCTGTATGATCCATGGTCTTAGCTGGCTGTGGAGATGATACGCAGCTGTAACTCTTACCAAGAGATCTGCATCTGAAGATACTATTGTGTGCTTTTTATTCTTCTTTCATGAATCGCTAACATGGCAGCAAGATAAGAGCCAAAGGAGAAATACTCCTATGTAAATTAGAGCATCTCAGAATTGGAAGGGACTTCAGGGTCATTTTTGATCTAACTGTAACCCACTGTATGGATTCCCTCTGTGGTAACCCTGACAAGTTGTCATATAATCTCTATTTGAACACCTCCAGTTATGAGGGGCTCACTACCTATCATATGGAGGCATACATTCCATTCATGGGACAGCATATGATGGTGGTGGCAATGATGGTGATGATGATGATGGTGATGATGGTGGTGGTGGTGATTATGAAGATGGTGATGACAGGATGAAGCACATATCATCCCTTTTTCCCTGATGATGCTTTCAATGAACCTATAGAAAATGAGTGTTCTTCCCAATAATTTTATTCAATTACAAAAAAGTTTGCTTTATCCATCCGTGTAATAGTCTATAGAAAATTAAGTAAGAACATTATCAGAATAGTCAGTGCCATTTCTTTCTGAGCACAGTTGAAAAAGAGGAGAACAAGGATAATAATAGTTGACATTTAGATAGTACTATGTGTACAGTACATACAGTACTATATGTACAATATTTCATTTGAGCCTCTCAATTACCTTGTGAACTAAGTATTACAGACATTGTTAAGCCCATTTTACAGAGGAGGGGTCTGCAGTGCAGAGAGATTAAAGTGACTTGCATGTGGTTCAATAACTTGTGTCAGGGACAGAATTTGAACTCAGGTCTTTTGGGCTCGAAGTCCAGAACTCTCTACTTAAGGTCATCTGGCTAGTAAGTGACAAAGTTGGTATTTGGACTCTTCAGGGTCTTCTAATTCCAAGTTTTGAACTCTTTCTTTATTTTTCCCCAAAAGTTTTATTATTACCTTTTCTTGTTACCATGTATCCATTTGTTGATAATTCATTTACTATTGACCAATCCTGCCCCTAGCCCTGACCCCTTCTTTATAACAAAGAAAAAGTTAAGCAGAAGTATTCAATACAGTGATGGTATCAGGCACTGTATGTAACACTCTGTCCCCATAGCCTACCACGTCTCTGCCAAGAGGAAAGAATTATATTTCTTCCTCTGTTTTCTAGGACCAAGATGGGTCATGACAGCCATTTTGAGATGAACTTCTACTACTTTTATGCTAACTATTATTTATGGTGGTTGTATTTGCTGTTTTCATGGTTTTGCTTGCTCTCTATATTTTCCTAAGTTTGCTATATTTGTAATTTCTTATTTCACAAGAATAGCTTTAGATATTCATAAACCATAGCTTGTTTGGACATCCCCCAAACAGTGGATGTGCTTTGCTACCACAAAACATGTCGTGATTAATATTTTGGTGTATATATGACCTTTCATGTATATGTGCCCATGGTTAAACAGCTAGGAAGTATTTGAGACTGAATTTGAACTCAAGTCGTCTTGAGAAGTGACCTGACAAAAGTCACACAAATTTAATAAGGAACACAACTACCAGGTCTTCTGACTCAAGTTCATTATTCTTTCTGCTTCCTGCTATACCACACCATAGGCTAAGCCATTTAGGGAACATGGCATACATACAAGTAAGTGATGGAAGGAAGACTGTGATAAGGACAAAAGAATTATGAGCAAAGTAGGCTTAGAATTGTGTGTGGGAGAAGAAAACATTTATTTCAGCTAAGGGAGAGACTCTCTGAAGGAGGGACTGGGATTATAGACTAAGAGCTAGGAGGGTCATTTAGTCCAGAGGTGTCCAACATGTACCCCGGATGTTTCACAATACTCCTGAGACTGGCCTGAACTAGATTAAATGCTGAGTGGGAAATATTTAACATTTAGGTGGTGCAGTGTCTAGAGTGCCAGGCCCAGAGTCAGGAAGACTCCTTTTTCTGAGTTCAAATCTGGCCTCTGACATTTACTAGCTGTGGACAAACCATTTAACCTTGTTTATCTCCATTTCCCCATCTGTAAAATAATCTGTAGAAGGAAATGGCAAAGTCCTCCAGTATCTTTGCCAAGAAAATCACAAATGGGGTCACAAAGGGTCAGACAGGACTAAAATGACTGAACAACAACAAATAAAAATACAACAAAACACAAATAATTTACATTTTAAAACTAAATCAATATACAACCCACAGGGATCCTTATGTATGGTGTAGTGTCCTGTTTCTATTTGAATCTGACAACTGCTGATTGAGTCTAACCTTTTTATTTATAGATGAGAAAAATGAGTTCAAGAGAGGTCTAGTTACTTGCCCAGAATCACACGCCTGGCCAGTGGCAAAGCTAGAATTAGAACTTGGGTTCTAGGTCTAACAAATCCAGTACTTTTCCCACTGTATCACGTATCTTAGCTGGGCCTTGCGGAAGAAAATTTCAGTAAGCAGAGATATGGAGAGAGTCTCTTCTGGATGATGAGGAATGGTTTTACAAATACATAAAGGCAGGAGGGTACAGGATGAGACTGGGGAATAGCAAGTTGTTCAGTATATTTAGAAATGTAGAATACATCAAGGGGGTAGTGTGTGGAGATTGAAAAGGTTGAAATCACTCTATATAGGAGCTAAGTTCAGAATTTAAATTTATTTTTTAAATACTAGGGGTAATAGGGAGTTATTGAAGGTTTTTGAACAAAGGAGAACATGACCAGGTCTGTGCTCTGGGAAAATTATTTTGGCATTATGCAAAGAATGGATTGAAAGGGAGAGAATGGAGTCAGGGAGAAGAGTGAAAAGCTTGTCACAAAATTCTGCATGAAAGGTGATGAGGGCCTTGCTAAAGAGGTGGTCATGTGAGCAAAGAGGAGAGAATGGACCTGAGAAATATTGTGGAAGTAGAATCAAAAGGATTCTGTTTGGTCATTGTTTTGGATAACTTTGTGGGATGACAACTGTTCAGTTGTGTGGAAAGTCAATGACTTAAATTCTCTTTTTGTTGAATGTGTTTCTCTCATTCTCTCTCTATCTCTGTCTCTCTCTGGGTAAGGGTTAAGGGAGGAGGCAAAAGGAAGAGAAGAGTTAAAGATGATTCATCTTTCTAGACGGGGTCACAAGAAGGGTTACAGAAACCAGCCAGGGAGTCATTGGAAGAGCAGAATTTATGGAACAGATGGTGAGGTTATGTCAAATAGGAAACAATGGTGGGATATCTGGGTGGAGATATCCCTTAGTCAAATATAGAAGCAGTTCTGAAGCTCAGGGAATGATCAAGAGGAAAGTTGTTCATCAGTAGTCACCTACAGGGTGACAGTAACTGAAGATACGAGAGCCTCAGCTGATTGGGTGTGGAGGGTGATAGGGGCCTCCCACAGGCTGCTGTGACTGGAGCCATCCTCTGTGGGTTTGTGTACCCTTCCCCCACTAGGTGTGACTAAGTCTTTCACAGCAGACACAAATGCTCTCCTCTGACCAAGAAGGTGGTAAAAATATTCTGCCATCATTTTCCCAGGACCCAATTTCCTGAGATGTACCTGATAGCAGGTGAGAGGCAGAGAAGGAGTCGTGATTGCCTTCCAGCCTGAGAAACTCTCCCAGCCTCCTTTCTCTGCTAATTGTGCATTTGATTATTCACAGGCAATAAAATCCTGTAAACATAATACATAAGAAGAAATTCTGGGACACATCAGTTAGGGAGAACTTATTTCCACAGTAAGTTTCCCTTCTCCCACAGCAAACCAGCAACTTCTTTGTAGCTCAGTAAGAAACTCAGCCAATTACCTTGGCCCTCATTTCAAGGTGGGGATTGAACTAATGCTTTTCAGAGCCCGTAAGTGTGTCTGTCATTCTCCCCCAGCATCAGAGTATCACTCAGAGCAAGCTAACACAGAACAAGTGGGTATTAGGGTGTATATGTACATAACACACAACAGCAAGAAGTATTGGATGCCTTATTCTTGCACTCACCTAATGTGTCCCAAAAATGTTGGTACAGTTTTTTTTTTCCTTTTGGAGGAGGGGAGGTAGGGCAGTTGGGGTTAAGTGACTTGCCCAAGGTCTCACGGCTAGTTTTTGTGTTAAGTGTCTGAGGCCAGATTTTTACTCAAGGTTCCTGATTCCAGGACTGGTATTCTATTCACTGTGCCACCTAGTCGCCCCAGTGTTGGTACAGTTTTAAACTATGTGTGACCCTGGGTAAGTCACTTAACCCTGATTACCATCCCCCCTCCAAAAAAAAACCTTAAAACTTTATTAAAACTTTTGGGACACTTTGTGTCTGCTGGAACTTTATTTTTAGTCTGACCTGTAAACTCTACTAGCAAACTCCCTTCTAAGTCAATGGACCTCAGGGCTTCTTAACCTGGTGATAATGAACTTTAAAAAGATGTTTTGATCCCCAAATGTCAATAAAATTGATTTCCTTAATAATCTTGCACATTTTATCATTTTATTTTATGCACTTAAAAACATTATTCTGAGAAACGTGCCTAGCCTTCAGCAGGCTGCCAAAGGATTCACGACACACACACACACACACACACACACACACACACACAAAAGATTAAGAAACTGTGTTATCACTAAAGCATTGGATACAAAGACCCCTAAACTTGGAGCCAAGAAACCTGGGTTTGTACCTCAACTTTCACTAACTTGCTGACTAAAGATGCGTATGTGACTTTTGGTTTCTTCAGTGGCAAAATGGCAATAAAACCACTTATTCTATATATTTCAAGGTGCTGCTGTGAGGACCAAGTTAAATAATGGATGGGAAAGGGATGTGTAAACTGTGGAGTACTGACAGAGACAAGGTACAGAGCAACTGGGCTCCCTGGGCTGGGCCCCACCTGCCTCTCCTTTATCTTTAATTCTGCTCTGGGTTCGGTGATAGTGTTACAACCTCATGGAATGAATTATGGGGAGAAGCGTTGCTGGCAGGATATGTATCTATTCCATAAATCAGGTCTCTTAGGGTAGCTGTCGGTCGAGAAATCTCGGGTAGGATGGCCCATACCTTTAATCTAGAAAGGTGGCTACCGGGGCAAGAAGAACGGAACAGGACAAAGAGCCCGAGCTGAAGTCAGGGGACTCCGGTTCAGCGACCACCTCTGATACTTATTACCTGTGTGACTTTGACCAAGTTATTTTGCTTCCCTGGGCTTGCCTCCGTTTCTCTCTCTGTAAAATGAGATGGGGTTGACCTAGCCAGCCTCTCCAGTCCCATCCTACTCTAGACCTAGGATCTGATTTCTTTGCCCGTGGGTCATAATGAGAAGCCCAAACAGCATCTATTCATGAATCCAGATGGTTTCTAAAAATCCTTTCAATTCCATTTCACCATCAGGTTCCATCTCACAAGTAGGACTGAATGTTAGGTAACACAGTTCTGAGAGCCAGACAGGCAACTGGACAAATGCCGTCAACGTTCCATTATCTGGGTGCTGAATACCCATTTTATCAATCAGCCACAGCAAATGTTTACAATCACTTGTAGCTAGGTCTGCTAAAAGATTTCTTTAGTCTGGGAGTTTGTTTCAGGGCTGTTCCTGTGTTTTGATACTGGTGATCTGATTCTAGCCATTTTATTTAACAGATTTCTATTGTTCCTTCTTTCAGGAATCTTCAGTCCATCGGTCAATAAATATTTATCAGCTGCCTATTAGACTTGCCCAGCAAGGTACTAAGCTCTGGAGATACAAGAAAGGGAAAAGACTGTCCCTGTTCTCAAGGAGCTTGTAATTTAATGAGGAAAACATGCAAACAACTATATAGAAAGAAGCTATAAACTGAAAGGAAGGCACTAGAATTAAGGAGGGATATAGAAGGGGCGATTTTAATCTTGTATGATTTTATCATATGCATAGAAGACCCCTTGCTAGAGGAGAACATGTAAGATAGCATTCTGTTCCCCCAGATCAAATGCTGTTTTTAGCTAACAAATGGGGAACAGTAGAATTTCGTATACTTTGCTCTAATCAGTGTTGTGTGATTGTAAAGATTTGGTCTACTCTAGAAAACCAATTATGGCAACCTGTCTACTCTCTTCCTATACCTTCTAGAAGGATGCCCTTAATATATTCATAGATAATTTTCATAAATATTTTGTAGAAATGGGAATTGAGGCTTATAGGTTAGTAGTTATTTAGTCTTTTAGTTGCTTTTTTTCAATCATAATAACATCTGAGATTCTTTTTTGTCCAGTGTTTGTCCTGCATTTTTTCAAGATCTGTTGACCATTGGTCCCTCAACACCTTTGAAACTGTGTTACCTCCAGCATACACCTACTCTGTGCACCTTTGGTCTAGTCTGGCTCCTCTTTCCATCTTTGTTGCCTTTAGTGACATTTGTGCTTCCTTGTGAAGTTGATTGGATTGCGGTGTTAGAATCCAAATGTGGAGACTCCATTGTAATTATTGGTGAAAAAGAATTTATTATGAAATACTGATAGACATTTTCCATTTTTATTTGTTTATTGTCCTCCTGGTTTCATTCCCTGAATGAATGAATCAATGAATGAAAATGCATTTAGTACCTGCTAAATATGAGCTGAGTACTATGCTAAGTGCTAGGGGTATAAAGAGAAAATTAAATGAGACAGTCCTCGTTCTCATGCTCACACTCTAATTTGGTAGGACAACACTTATTAAAGAATTCTAACACAGAACAGATGGTGAGGCCCAAGGGCTCCTAGGGTGCCTCAGCAGGGCAGATGACAGTTCCCAGGGATCTGAGGGGGCATAATGGCACAGCAAGTGATAAAATGATGAAGTCCAGTAGTCATCCATTGGACTAGAAAGCTTGTAATAGGTGACTCCCAGCTAATGCAATTCATTTTAGGATGATAGATTCTTGAGAGCAGGAACCCTCTTTACCTTTCTCTGTAGTCTCAAGCACCTAGTAAGTGCTTATTGGCTACCTGAGTGGTATGAATACCCATGTTGTTCTTCCCACCTGCCAGCCACTGATGGAGTTTGGGTAACTTCATGTCAGGGGAGGAGAAGGGACAAAGGGAGGACCAAGTGAAAAATATCTTTATTGTCATAGTCATTATGGGGTGACTATTTTAATTGCTCATAATTGTTTACTATCCTTCTTTGTAAGATTAAAAAAAACAACAATCCCCCAAAACCTTTATGTTCTAACTATTTTTATTATTGGGCATCCAGTCTCTTTGCTTTGCAAGGACATCAAATATTTTCTAGCAGAGGAGATTTCTGGTCCCTTTTGGCCTCTTATTTGTACTAATTGATTTATATGGCTAAACTTCCTTAGAAAATACTGATAGCCTGTCAACACCTGTTCCCCAATCTAATTCCTACTTTGTATGTGTGTGTGTGTATGTGTGTGTGTGTGTGTGTGTGTGTGTATGAGAACAGGGGGTTAGAGATAGAGGCTAGACCTGTGATTTCATTAGTATAAGAAACTTCTAGGTGAGGAAACTCTTTTTCTGCCAGTGCTATTCTTTCCTTTTCCCCCCTGAAATTTGTAGTCTTAGAGAGTTGCCTAAAGCATTTAGAGGATAAGTGACACAAGTATGCATCAGAGACTGGTCTGGACCCCAGGTCTCTCTGGCTTCAAGACCAGCTAGCTCTCTTCCATTGGGAAGTATCTCTCAGGTTTTGGTCTCAAGAGCTCACTTAAATAGGGTTACATTGGTGCTGATTTCATTGTGTACCATATAAAATTTGCCTCTTTTGTCCTTCCTCCTACTTAAGTAGGTGTGAGACTTTGCATCAGGGTGGGCCTTTGGTACACTCATCCTCAAAAAGGAGCTTGACGTGTTGTTGGGGAGCCATTATCTGAGTCAGGAAGACATGGGCTCATGTCCTTTCTGGCACATACTGGCTACACGATCTTGGGCAAATCATTTTACTATTCAGTCTGCCCCAGAATTTCTAAGACTATTCAAGTCTTCATGTGCCAATCTGTATAAGTAGATTAAGTAGAATAGTAGAATAAGATAATTTTCTAATTGCTGGGAATTATTAGTGTAATTATAAGCCCAAACTAAATATCAAAACACCAAAAAAGCAAATGATCCTCCCTCACATGGGATTTAGATGTTACAGTGTGTGTAGAATACTGTGCAAGTCTTACAGTCTTATAGCTCAGTTGTTGTTGATTTTTTGTTGCTGTTTTTTTCTGTTGAGTACTACATGAATCATTGCTTAGGGGAGAGAGGGATCATAGCTTTAGAGCTGGAAACATTATCAGAGGCCATCATGAACAATGCCCTCATAGAGTAGATGCAGTTTTATTTGGTACCAGAGGTAGGATTTGAACCCATGCTTCTTGACTCCAGACCTTCTGATAGTAGAACACTACCTTCCAAGTGTGGTACAGGGTGTCTTGGAAATTCAACAAGGTCCAGAAACCCTAAACTTCATAGAGGTGGTGAGACTTGAACTGGGCCTTGAAGGATCAGCCAGTACTTCCTATATTCCTAAATTCATTCAGGGCAATAAAAGAAAGGAAAGAAGCCTTAACTAATAAAGTCCCAGAGAATTAAGTCCCATTTTCTGCAAGAAGCCTTTCCCAATCTTCCTTCATGCTAATGTCTTCCCTGTGTTGGTTATCTCTAATTTGTCTGTACATAGTTGGTTATATATTGTCTACCCCTTTAGACTATGAGGCTTTTAAAAAGTTTGAGAGACATCATTTCTAAGTAATTAGTAATTTTATTAATGATTCTAGCATTTTAATTAAAATGTCAGTGGCACTATCAAATGCCAGAGACCCTCATGGGGCAGATCCAGGCCTTGGAAAAATGGGCGTTCTGGAGGGTGACAATCAACTATGACTGATTAACAAGTAATGAGAGAACACATATTACATTGAGGGGCTGGTCCTATTCTAATCGATTTTGATTGTGTTTTTTACTCCTAAGTTACCCCCAGCCTTGGGAAATCTAAATAAAGAATTTATCCCTACCCATACTTGTGTAGAGTAAAATGGCTTCCCCACCTGAACAAGGATCTGAACAAGATTGTTGAGAAGGTTAATCCAGTCTCATTATCAGTAATGTCCTTCAAGAAACTGGACTTTGAAATGCTGCTTGATATTTGTCCTTTGTTCTAGAAGGATCATGACATCAGGGAGGTGATGCCGTGACATGCAAGTGAATTGGATTTAAGTGAGGCAAGGCTGTGCAAAGTCACTAGCCTCACTTTTACCTCTAGAGCCATCTGAGACCAGTGACCAGATATGTATCAGGACAAGTGGAAATGTCCCAGGATGCAGTGGGAGACCTTGACCTTTTCAAGCTAAGGTGTTTAACAGGTCTCAGTTTGACTGAGGCAGTGACCATTCAGTGATTAAGGCTTAATAAAATGAGGCAAAGAATGAACTCTTTAAAAAAGTAGAACTGGGAGGGAATGACCCTGATGGCTTCTGGCCCAAATAGAAACAATTGTTATTTATATTCATTATGAGCTAATCAGAGCCAAAACAGTGACCTGGCAGGCAAGGGTGTGATACTCTATGTGAAGAAAGAGAGAAAGAAAGAGAGAAAAAGGAAGGAAGGAAGGAAGGAAGGAAGGAAGGAAGGAAGGAAGGAAGGAAGGAAGGAAGGAAGGAACCATGTTGTCCAACTGGAAGTTCTTTACTCACAGAGGCTGTTTGTCCTTCACTCTCAAAGAGGACCATGGCATCACAAAGGGAAAGCTCTGGATCTCCCCAAATCGCTCGTAATCAGTCTCAACCGTGAGCTCTTTGGGAGCCGGGACGGAACTTCTTGTTTGTTCATTTTGCCTTTCTTTGTGTCCTCAGCCTTTAACAGACTGACTGACGCACTGTATGTGTTAATAAATGCTTCTTGACTTCTTCATTTGCCAACTCGACTCTTTTCTTTAAGGGAATTATGGTCAAACTGTTGGAAACAAAACTCACAAAGATGGAAACAACTAACCAAAAATTCAGTGCTGATCTGAGAAGTACTATATCTAAGTGAAATCCCAGAATGTTAAGCTTTTCTTACTCCAAATCCAGTGTTCATTCTACTAAACTGCTTTAGAGCCTCAGGAGAATGTTGAAATATGGAGTGTAGAAACGACACTTCCCCTATCCCTTGATTTTTGTCATTATAGACACAAGCATAAAATAACATCTGGTTGCTTTCTGAAATCCCATCCCACATCCCTCCCCCTTGGTTTCTTAATGGGTGGCTGTAAGCATATGCTCCCCTGTTCTATGGGCTACTGATCATGGGAAGTTATAAATCAGTGAGACTTTGAGCAATGCAGTTTTCTTATATTCTGGTACTCACATATCAACAGTTACACCACCTCACATTTCTGTAGTGTTCTAAGCTCCACAAAATGTGTTCTCCACTGAGGAACAAACAAAACCAAAGCAAAAGAAAACCTAATGCATGGGGTAGATAGTACCAACAATATTTTCACGATTATTATTATCAAAGGAATAACCGGTAAAAGTTGCAGATTGATGTAAGCGCTTCAAGAACTGTCTTAAAATTAGAGGTGTGCAGAAGCATAATAGGTGGTTTGAAGAGGTCACCAGCTTTCCTTCATCGATGAGTCAGCTGCCATAATAAATCACCAAGCATTTATTAAGTGATTACCGTGTACCAGGCATAGAGATACAGAAACAAAAACGAACCACCTCCCTTCCCTCAAAGAGATTACCTTGTATTGGAAAAGAAAACATGAACACATCTAACTATATAAAAATATATACTAAGTAATCATAAGCTAATTTAACTGGGCAGAGGAGATTCCTGATTAGGTTGGGGTTAGATCAGGGGTTCTTAACATGTGTGTGTGTGTGCACGCGCATGCATGCGATGGACCCTTTGGCAGTCTAGTCAAGCCTAAAGACCCTTTCCCAGAATAATATTTACAAATGTGGGAAATAAAATACATAGGGTTACAAAAGGAAATTACAGAGAGACAGAAACGAGAGAGAGAGCGAGAGAGAGCGAGCGAGAGAGAGAGAGAGAGAGAGAGAGAGAGAGAGAGAGAGAGAGAGAGAACTGAATTTCTGGATTATGTTTTACTCTCAGCTGTGAAAGAAAGGCTTACCTGCACGAGTTGCCCTGCCCAGAAATTGTAACCTCCTGATTGGCCACTTGGGGAAATTGTGGTTTTCCTCAAACAGGAATGGGGAGGGTAAGGAAGGAGATGTCCCTCATTAAGAAAAGCCAATTGAAAAAAATGTCAGAGAAAAGTGTGTGTGTGTGTGTGTGTGTTTCTGAGTGTATTTAGGTAAAAAAAAAATGAGATTCATTTTGCAAAAGTTTTAATCATAGTGTTCCTTTTATTTATTCTTATTTAAGATGGATAATTTTTTTAAATTTCACTTTCATTTTAGGATACTTCTCTCCACTCTTTCCTTCCCTAATGAGTCTTCCACAGCAACAGAATAAGAGATAAAAGAAGGAAAAAAAAGCATTTAGACCAATACATCAACCTAGTCTGATAATGTATGATATGTTTCATAGCAGAGTCCCCTACCCCTGCAGAGATGATATCAGCCCAAAGGATCACAGATGCAGAGCTGGAAGGGATCTTAGAGTTGTTCTAGTCCACCTTTCTCATTTTTCACAGGAGAATATGGAGACCCAGAGAGAGTTTTTCCCCCTCTTTCCATTATAAAAAAAATATTTTCATTATGAACCTTACAGTCAAAGATGAACATTTCCATAGGCCAGATGAAGAGAACTACATTTGTAACCATCAGTCTAACTGAGAAGTTATTTTAAAAAATAAATATACATTTACTTTATTAAAACATAATTATACAAGTCAAATTAAACATGGAAGTATCAACATTGTCCCTTCATATATATGTCCCCTTCTGAACTTCCTACTGCTATCTGCTGTGTATCTTTACAAATATTTCATGGATGCTTTCCTCCTATTTCTCTTCCTTCATTACTGGTGGGTTGTATCTTACTACTGCTTTTCTTTGGATTTCTTGTTCATTATTTAATCTGGTATTCTTTTTACTGTAGAGCTCTGCTGGAGTAAATATGAGAGCATTGGGGTCCTCCATCATCACTCATATTTCTATCTTAACTGAAAGTCCTAGTCCAATCTTACTTGAAGGAGAAAATCCCTTCTATAGCATTAATAATCAATTAAAAGGAAGACTAAGTGTCTTGGAATTGAGCATGTTAGTAATTTCCTTATTTGACTTCCATTAGTCAGTGCATGAAAGAAAAGGATTTTCCCAATAAGGATTTTATTTACAAATAAGTTTTCAGGAATGTACCAGATAAATGAAGTCTGGGTACATAGAGAGTTCTGGCTCTTGTTTAGCCATGTTCATGGAAGGCCTCTTAGCAATCCCTTTAGCCACTTGGGCCCACATTTTGGCTTTGGACACAATGACTATGGACCATCTGGAAGGTATCTGAGGGATCATTTAGCCTCAATGTGTAGATGGAGAATTAGAGGCACAGAAAGGGGAAATATCTTGCCTAATAATTATGAACATTTATATAGCACTTTAAGGTTTGCCAAGCATTTTACACATATTATCTCTCTTTAGCCAGTGTTCCACAGCTGATAAGTGTGGTATAGCCAAGGCAAGAACATGAGTCTCTTGATTCCAACTTCAAAGCTTAGAGCTTGGGGTGGGGGTAGGAGGGAGGAATGAAAAAGAAGGCAAAGAGCTGACTCATCCCGGCTTTCAGGAGCTTGTATTCTAGGGGAGATAGAAAAGGAATTCCTTTAAGAATCTAATAGAGGCAGTGAGGTGGCAGTGCCTGATACATGGTAGGAGCTTAAGAAATGCTTATTTCCTTCCTCCCTCCTTCCCTCCTTCCTTCCTTCACTCCCTTCCCTCCTTCCCTTCTTCCCTCCTTCCCTCCCTCCCTCCCTCCCTCCCTCCCACTTTCCTTCCTTCCTTCCTTCCTTCCTTCCTTCCTTCCTTCCTTCCTTCCTTCCTTCCTTCCTTCCTTCCTCCCTTCTTTCCTAAAAGGGGGCAGAAGAAAAGCAGATCTAGACACAGCCTTCAGGAAGCTCTAGGTTTTGCCCTTATGGAGCAGAGTCAATGCACCTATCTTGCCTACTTGCTGTTCCACACACAGGACATCAAATAGGAGAAGTAGAGGAAAAATTGGGAAGAGAAATGAGAATGATGCAAGAAAATCATGAAAAGAGAGTCAACAACCTGACTGAAGAAAATAACACCTTAAAAATAGACTAGCTCAAAAGTCAAAAGAGGCTCAAAAAGGCAATGAGGACAAGAATGCCTCAAAAAGCTGAATTTGCCATATGGAAAAAGAATCTCAAAACCTCACTGAAGAGAAACATTCCTTCAGAATTAGATTGGAGCAAATGGAAGCTAATGACTTTATGAGAAATCAAGATACTATTAAACAGATCCAAACAAATGAAAAAATAGAAGGCAATTGTGAAATATCTCATTGGAAAAGCCACTTACCTGGAAAATAGATCCAGGAGAGAAAATTTAAAAATTATCAGATTACCTGAAAGCCACGATAAAAAAAAGAACCTAGAAATCATCCTTCAAGAAATTCTCAAGGAAAATTGCCCTCATGTTTTAGTACCAGAGGGCAAAATAGAGGTTGAAAGAATCCACTGATCACCTCTTGAAAAAGATCCCAAAAAGAAAACTCCCAGGAATATTATAGCCAGGTTTCAGAGTTCCCATATCAAGGAGAAATTATAAGCAACCAGGAAGAAAAAATTTTAATATTATGGAAACACAATCAGGATAACACAGGATCTGGCAGCTTCTACATTGAGGGATTGAAAGGGCTTGGAATATGATATTCTGGAGGTCAAAGTAGCTGGGATGAAATCCAAGAATCACCTACTCCGCAAAACTGAGTATCATGTTTCAGGGGAAAATGTGGCTATTCAGTGAAATAGAGAACTTTCAAGCATTCTTGATTAAAAAAAAACAGAGTTGAATAGAAAATTTGACATTCAGATACAAGAAGCAAAAGAAGCATGAGAAGGTAAACAGGGAAAAGAAATCATAAGGAACTTACAAAGTTGAACTATTTACATTCCTACATGGAAAAATGATAATTGTAACTTATGTAACTATTTAAGTTTGAGAATATTCTCAGTATGAGAATGATTGAAGGGAATATAAATGCGTATATATATATATATCCATATAGGAGGGTATATGGGTGTATGAATGCATATGTGAGTGTGTGTATGTATGTGTACAGGTATACATAGACAGAGGAACAGGACCGATTGAATAGGAAGGGACGATACTTAAAAGGTGAAATTTAGAGGTGAGAGAGGAATTTAATGAGAGGAGATGGGGAGAGACAGAACAGGGTAAATTATCTCATATAAAAGAGGGAAGGGAAAACTGTTCCACTGACAGGGAAGAACGAGAAGGCAAAAGAAAGTGAGTCAACCTTATTCTCATTGAATATGGGTAAGGGAGGGAATGACATACACACTAAATAGGGTATCTCACCCTATAGGAGAGTAGAGGGGAAGGGGATGAGAAGGGGGATGATGAAAAGGAGGGCAGGTTGGGAGGGAGGGAAGTTGGAAGCACACACTTTTGAAAAGGGACAGGGTCAAAGAAGAGAATAGAACAAGTCAGGGTCGGGATAGGATGGAGGGTAATATAGTCAGTTTTTTACAATATATCCCCTGTGGAAATGTTTTGCATAGCTACACATGTACAACCTATATTGAATTGCTTATATTCCCAGTAAGGGTGAGTTGATGAGGGAGGAAGAGAAAGAATCTGGAATTCAAA
This sequence comes from Petaurus breviceps papuanus, assembly GCF_028583685.1. Taxonomy (NCBI): domain Eukaryota; kingdom Metazoa; phylum Chordata; class Mammalia; order Diprotodontia; family Petauridae; genus Petaurus; species Petaurus breviceps. The sequence goes on along the minus strand of NW_027185694.1, from coordinate 26,368,771 downwards.
GTTTTAAAATCAAATGTTTAAAAAACATATTATTATTATTATTATTTTACATGCAACTGGGAAAAATAAGATATAGAGGCACTGCAGAATAGAGATCCATCTTGCCCTACTGGAAAGTTGGAGCGGGATTGGGGGAGGACATAGGAAAGAGCAATTTGGGAGAAGGGGTATACAGTGGGATCATTGTTTTGGGGTGGTGGGTAGGGGAAAGAGGGGAGAAAATTTGTAACTCCAAATCTTGTGGAAATGAATGATGTAAACTAAACATAAACATAAAATTTCATTTAAAAAAATCTACAAAAAAAGTTAGGGGAGAGAAAGGATGAGCAGATTCATGTATTTCCTATAAGGAGTTCCAAGTCTGGGAGTAGGGGTGGAGGAAAGATAGTGTCAACCCATATGAAGCAATGATACCATGAATGCACTAAACTCCTTGACTCAGTTTCTAAGACATGTCTAAGACAGACAGATACCCAATTTGTTCTACCATTGTCCACAATCACCTGCTCAAGGCAGTGGAATGGCTAGCATATAGAGTCTTAGCTATTTTTTCCCTTGTTCCTGTGTATATATTCCTTAGGCTGCCTGCTCTTATACTGTAGTGGGTACTGTGACCATCTCAGCCTTTACCCAGTTCAGTTTACTAACATTCCACAAGGGTTTCAGGTGTCTTGAGCTTTCCAGCTGTGATTCAAGGTTGTCACTATTTTCATAAACAGAAGCTATTAATAAGGCTAACAAGTGATTAGCTTTCACTATAGGATTAAGAAAAAAAAGCTTTTAATTCCTCTATAGTTCCAATATTAGCCTCTCAGATTAAGGAAAGTACAAACAGGGTCTTTGGGCTCAAATTCCACTTCAAAACCAGCTGAGTGATGATGATATGACCTGCATCTTTGGATTAGGAACTAGTCATCTTGACATCAGATGTATTATCTTCTTTTCCTCCCCAAAATGAGGGAGGGCTTTTGGTAAGCATTCTTAGGGAATTGATGCTTATCAGGGGATTTCTCTAATTTTAATTAAAAAAATTTATATCATCATTTTGAAATATATTCTTCCACTATCCAGTGAGTCATTCTTTATGACTCATATTATGACAATAATTCCTTGTTGTTTAGTCATTGTGTCTGACTTTGTGACCCCATTTGGGGTTTTCTTGGTAAAGATACTGGAGTGGTTTGCCATTGCCTTCTCCAGGTCATTTTACAGATGAAGAAAATGAGGCAAATTGAATTAAGTGACTTGTCCAGTGTCACACAGCTAGTAATTGTCTGAGGCTGGATTTGAACTCAGGAAGATGAGTCTTCCTGACTCCAGGCTCAGCACTCTATATCCATTGTGCCACCTAAGTCCAGTGATTCCCTGTAAACGCTAGGATCAAATATAAACTCCTGTGACTTTCAAAATCCTTAATAACCTGACTCCTTCCTATCCTTCTAGTCTTTTTACACTGCTCTACATACTTTATAATCTGGTGACTCTTTTCTCCTTGCCATTTCTAGAATAAAACACTTCATTTCCTGACTCTGGGTATTTTCATTGACTATCTCTCAAGCCTGGAATATTCTCTCTCCTCATCTCCACCTCCTGGCTTCCTTCAAGCCTCATCTCAAATGCTGCCTTCTGCATAAAGTCTTTTCTGATCGCTCCCCTAATGCTAGTGCCTTCCTCCGAGAACGTCTCCGATTTATCCCTTATATGTCTTGGGTGTACATTACTTGTTCACATGCTCCCTCCCTGTTAGACTATAAGCTTCTTGAAGGCAGAGGTCACAAGAGGTCATATTAGTTCGTTTTGCTTTTACCTCTCTTTGTATCCCCAGCATTAATACAGTGCCTGACATAATATGGCGCTTAATAAATGCTTGTTGACTTAAATTGAAAAAAAAACATGAGAAAAAGAACTAATTTATCAAATCTAATCAATAAATCCAGTCTGGCGATTATATGCCATCTTCCACACCTTCAGTCTCTCACCTCTGCAAAGGTAAGAATAAGATGCACCTTCATGCCACCTCTCCAAGATCGAATTTGTTCATTATTAACTCAGAGCATTCAGGTCTTTGTTCTTCCTATTTACAACATTGTAGTCATTATATCTATGTTCCTCTCACACAGTAAGCACTTAACAAATGCTCTCTTGATCCATGTTTTCTTCGTTCTTCTTACTTCACTGTGTCTTCCATACTTCTCTGAATTCTCCATATTCATCATATCTTATGGACGTTAATATTCCATCAAACCATAATTTATTTAGGCATTACCTAATCAATGGCTAACTACTTAGTTTCTAGTAATTTGATACCACAAATCATTGCTATGAATATTTTGGTGTATATGGGACATTTCTTTTTGTCTTTGACCTCATTTGGCACATGTGCCTAGCAATGGGACCTCTGCACCAAAGGGTATGAGCATTTTAATTCCAAATTGCTTTTCAGAATGGTTGAATCAATTCACTGCTCCATCAATAGTGTATTAGTCTGTCTTTCTACAAACCCTCCAACATTGACTTTCCCCATCTTTTGTCATCTTTGCCATTTGCTGCATAAAAGTCTAAGTTCTTTTGATTCACATTTCTCTTATTTGTGATTCAGGGCAATCTTCCCTGTGGTTGTTAATAGTTTGCAATTATTCTTTGCAACTGCCTGTTTATTTCCTTCGATCACTTCAATCACTGCTCCACACTGGAATGGCTCTTGGTCTTATATTTTGCTTAGGGGTTTTCTGATGATGCATTATATGGTAAGAGCTCATTAATTCCTCATCCTTTCCATATCAGATCTTGAAATATTAAATTAATCCCACCCCATGATTCAGTTGGAACTCTTCAGATGGCCCCTAACAAGTATATTTTACATCTTTTGCAATAGTATGTCTGGACTTTTCAGTATCCCAAATACAACCTACATTCTGTTGCCTTCACACCTCTTCTCATACTCTGCCTTTTGCTTGCAATACATTTGCTTTCAAACTTTTCCTATTGACATCTGTTTTGTCCTTTTGGACCCAGTTCAAATATTTCCTCTTCAATGAAGTCTGCCCTGATATTCCCAGCCAGAGCTCACTGCTCCCTCTACTAATATCACTTAGCACTTTGTTTCCCCTTCTCTGAGAAAGAAAGTGTCTGAATTTTCACATTGAGTCTTCCATATTCTGGTCATCTGTGCCCATTTCTTGTGTCTCCCCAGGACAGGATCTAGGTCAATTTTTCCTCTCTATAATCTTGATTCTTTCAAGTCAAGGATTGTACCTTACTCATACTTGTCTCCCCTGAAGCATGGCCTATTAAGAGACCCTTTATATAATAGATTCTTGAGGAAAGAGATTTTTCTTTCTTTCTTCATGAATGAATGAACAAACAAACATAAATTTACCCTAAATGACTTACCCAGGTGTATCATAGAATGGCAGGAGTAAAACTGAATCTTAGTGACCCTAATTTACGGAACAGGAAACTGAGGGCCAGGGAGAACAATAGAGCCAAATCCCATTCACAGAGAAATCAAAATTTGGAATATAGGCCAATGGAAGCTTTCCTTTGTACCATACATGAATAAAAGATTTGCATACCAATTAATAGTATGAGGGATATTGAAAAATAATTGACACTCAAGTTACAAACAAATCTAATATAATCAGGACCAATCATATTGTCAGCAGATATTTATAGAGACACCTATAATGTACAGCTTATTTTTTTGCTTTGTGGAGGGCAATTGGGGCTAAGTGACTTGCCCAAGGTCACAGGCTAGTTTTTTGTTGTAAGTGTCTGAGGTCGGATTTGAACTCAGGTCCTCCTGACTCCAGGGCCAGTGCTCTATTCACTGTGCCACCTAGCTGTCCTGACATTGTGGTATTATTAATGGTAAAAATAAGAATAATCAACATTTCTATAATGTTTTCAGGTTAAAAAAAATGCTTTCTCTAACAAGACCATGAAATAGTTATTATAAATATTGTTGTCATTTTGTAGAAGAGAAAACTGAGTTTGAGAGAGGTAACCTGCCTAAGGATATACAATAGAGCAAAGATGGAAGTCCAGGGCCAGTATTCTTTTTACTATACCAAACTGATGCTTTCATGACTATATGGACTCCCATAGATCTGTGATTCCTTAGTATGGGTACTCTCTCCATTAGTTCAAATTGTAAACTACCCACACCTTCTTGTTCTGGATGATTTTTTCATGAAGACCTAGTCAATGGAGTGGTACTTTCCTGGGTCTTCTTACTGTAGCAAGCCTTCAAATCAGGGGTTAAGTAATATTATGTGAATATCAGGACAACCCTCAGATTGTCCATCTAGACCCTTTCATTGTTGCTGTCTTTTCCCTACTTTCTTTTCAAGTCAGGTCAACAAGCATTTAATAAGCTCCTACTATGTGCCAGGCTTTGTGCTAAGTGCTACCTTTATACATAGATATCATCAATTTTATATCTATATTTATTTATAATCTCTCTATATATGTATGTATATTATATATGTGTGTATTTATACACACCTAGGAATGTATAATACATAAGGCTCAATCTATTATAGATAAATGTTAATAAAACATGTGAATATATGTTTGCGTGTGTGTGTATGTGTGTGTGTGTGTAATATCTGGCCTTTAAGCATCCTAAGTTTGTCTAACATGGAGTTTGCTACATCCCTTACTATGCAAATACATGTAGTCTTCTTGATGTGTTTGTATATTTGTTATTTTCTTTTGAAGTTAGTATTCTTCTTTCTAAAAGCTCCACTGTTTTACGTGTACCTACTTATAAGCTCTCTCTTCCATTTGGACTTGCTCATTTTCCACCTTGGTGGTACAGCTCTGGGAATCAAATGTCTCTCTCTTTTTTTTCATAGATAATGATCATCACATGTTTGTTGAACTAAGTTATTTCTGTGTCTAAGAATCACTGAATACAAGGAATTTTGTAACCCAATATGCAGTTTAGATTCTTGTTGAAGAAGTGACTTCAAGGTTGCGTATTCTACCAAGTTGAGTATTTTTTTGATAATTTACAAATAATATATATTCTATGTCTTGGTCTATGACTGTATGTTTCCTGGTATATCTAGGAAAAAAAGTTTGCTTCATACAGAAGCACCTATGACAGGTTTTGTGTTTCTTCCTTTGGAACAAATTATAGAAAGTTGTGATGGAAGGATTATGAGCAGTATGAATTTACAAGGGGCAGTTAGGTGATGCAGTTGATAAAGTGCTGGGCCTGGAGTCAGGAAGACTCAACTTCCAGATTTCAAATCTGGCCTCAGACACTTACTATGTGCATGATTCTGGACAAGTCACTTAAACTAGTTTGCCTCAGTTTCTTCATCTGTAAAATGAGTTGGAGAAAGAAATAACAAGTCATTCCAGTATCTTTGCCAAGGAAACCCCAAACAGGGTTGTGAAGAGTTGAATGTGACTCATTAACAACAACGTGTTTACAAGACAGTGATAAATCTGTAAAGAAGAAAGCAAGTCTGTAAACAGTTTGGTAGGAGACTCAGCTAATTCAGATCAATCTTAGAGTATTTAAAAGCATGGGATTTGGAGTCAAGAAACCTGGATTCAAAACACAGCTCTGATATTTCTTATAAGTGTGATCTTCAGTAAGTCATTGGGGCCCAGCTTCCTCGTGTGCAAAATGTGGAGGCTGGACTAGATCATCCCTGACATGCTTTCGAATTGTAAATTAATGAGGTTATAAGTTACAAAAATGACAATGAATAAATGTGGGATGAAAGAGCACTTCTGTAATGCTCTAATCTTATAGTTGCCAGTAGGAATTGCTATTATGGGGGAAAACAGCTGATTGAAAAGACATATGTCTACTTTCACATGGCAAGGATCTCCTTGATGAATGCTACTATATTTGAGAATTATCAAACAGCATCTCTATCAGAATTTAAAATTTATATTTGTCTCATTTATATTTGCCTTTCTCAATGGTTTCTGAAAAACTTGGGAAGACTTGTATGAACTGATGCAAGGTAAAGTCAGCAGAACAAGGAGAACAATCTACATAGTTACAGCAATCAGATAATCAACCTCAAAAGATTCTGAGCATTATAGTGACCAAGTACATTTCCAAAGGACTCAAGATAAAATATATTATCCACCTCTAGGTAGGGAGCTGATGGACTCTGCAGATTGAAGCATTCTTCCTTCTTTCTTTCCTCCCTTCCTCCCTCCTTTCCTTCCTTCCTTCCTTCCTTCCTTCCTTCCTTCCTTCCTTCCTTCCTTCCTTCCTTCCTTCCTTCCTTCCTTCCTTCTTTCCTCCCTTCCTCCCTTCCT
>NW_027185694.1:26350965-26362377 GCF_028583685.1 Petaurus breviceps papuanus | reverse complement strand
TTCCTTCCTTCCTTCCTTCTTTCCCTTTTCTTTCTGACATGGCTAATGAAGAAATATGTTTTGCATAACTATACATATGGGCATTGTGTTTTGTTTTTCTTGCTGTCTCAGTGGGTAGGAGGAAGGACAGAGGGAGGGACAGAATTTGGAACTGAAAACAAAATTGAATTTTTTAAAAAAGGTAACAATAATATTTACCCCCATAATACATTCATTCAACATTAATTTATTTGGTAACTAGTCTCTACAAGGCTCTTTTTAGAGATTTTGGAGTTACAGAGATAAATGAGGCATGGCCCCAGCCTTGAAGGAACTTACTGTCCAGTAGAGGGGATAAGATACATGCATAGACAAATAAAATATAGTTTAGAATATACGTGCATAAGAGGAATGAAACTTTCTAGGAATTAGTGAAATTTAGGTTTAAAATAGTGTTGGGTATCCCAAAGATCACAGGGGTTTAAAGTTGAAAGGGAAGGCCAGAGAAAGGAAGGCTTTTGCCAAGGTTGGGCCGATAGAAAGTAGCATCATCAGGATTTCATGCTGTATCTTCCAGCTCCAGGGCCAGTGCCCTTGTCCCCATACCATCCTACCTCCACAGTAGTGGGATATCTCATGAGCCATCTTTGATTATACATCCATCACATTCCTGTTTCCCTCTGCCCTGCTGACCCATCCAGGAAAACAGCCTCAAGCATCTCATTAGCAGCAGCTGCTGAAGACAGAATGCACTCAGGCCTTGCTACTCAGCTTCTGCCATTAGGGAGAAGTAGGCTGTCTTGTGTAGGGGCCCTCCCCACCAGGGCAGTCCTCTGAAGAGGATCTGGGGGACATTCTCACCTCCCTGGGCACTCCTCAGCAGTCCTGGTGAAATTGGACCTCTGTAGACATCACTGAGGATTTATTAAGAATAGGCCTTAATTCATATTGTGTTTTCATATGTGAACTGCTTCAAGTCCTTTTGAAGGTAGGAAGGACATAAATCTTAAAAGTAAAACAGAGACTTTATTAAGTAATTACTCTGTGCCAAGCTCTGTGCCTGTCTTTGGAGAAGAAGCAGATCTAGGCCCTGAGCTTGGGGCTTTTATAGACTTGGGGACACAGTAGAGGGGGAAGCTTGGTCCATGACCCTGGGAAGCTCACAGTCTGGACAGATACAGAGGAAGAACACTTTGGGGTTCTGCCCTTAAGGATCTCCCAGTCTAGGTGAAAAGGAAGGATGCACATGACAAACAACAATGACAACAATGCCTGAGAAGGGGTACTAAAAAAACATAATTGGGTGACAGCTAAGTGCTGATGGGTTCCAGAAGAGGGAGAAAAGTCAGAGTGATCAGGAGGGGAACCCTGGAGGAGGCAGGCAGAGACAGGAGAGGATTAGAGTTTTGAAGCATATGAGTAGAATTTGAATCACAGAACCATATGATGTCAGAGCTACAGTGGAGATAAGAGCTGTAATCCAACTGCCTCATTTTACAGATGCTGAAACTGAGTCTCAGAGAAGTTAAGTGACTTGTTCAGGATCACACAGTTTGTGGTAGGGCCAGTATTAGAACCCACATTTGGATGGGTAGAGCAGGTTTTGCAGGTAAGATGAACAGTAGGAGCTAAGGTGGGTGATAGAGTGTTTTTAAATGAGGTTTAGGCTAGGTGAGGGAGGTTAGCTAGATGTGTAAAGACCCTTCTGACTGTCATGCTATCTGAATTCTATACTGAATGGATCAGAAAAGTCTCTAGGAGGTTAAGGGAGGAGGAATGCCTGGCACCTAGTCAGGGCTCAATAAATAGCTTTGTAATGGGAGGGTAAGCTTATGTCAGGAAATTAAGAATGGTGTTGTTTGAATAGAGCAGGGAGCATCCTGAAGAAAGGCCTGTGGATTTGATTGAAGTGTTATTTCTCTGGCCACTAAATCTGGGGCACATTATTTTCATGAATTGTCTGGATTTTATCAAAGCTATCAAGATACTGGCTCAGTCCATAAAGGGGGAGGACCCACTGAATGTCTTTGATTATTCTTGGGAAATCCGTAGGAGCAATATTTCAACAGGAAGTTAAGGGAGTGGCTCTTTGGGCATCAGAGCACTGGGCTGGGAGTCAGGAGACCTTAGTACCACTCTCTGCTCTGTTCTTAATTTACTGTGTACTCTCGGACAAGTTCCTTCCTTTCTTTGGGCCTCAGTTTACCCCTGTGTGCCTAATCACTTGCAAACTTGTTGACCCTCCCACAACCACCCTCATATTTTTTTAATAGTACAAATGTTAATACCTTACAGATGAAGAAACAGAGACTTGGAAAGCTTAAAGCATCTCCATATTAATAGTAAGTGGCAGAGTTGAGATTTGAAACTATTTTTTCTGACTCCAAGGTAAATTTTCTTCCACTCAACATTTAGTCCTCTGATGTCGATTACAGCATATACTATTGGGGTCGCTAATACATTATTGTTTTGTGATCCAATGATTTACTTGATCCAGGGAAATCTATGATTCAACAGAAGGTAAAATGTACCATCCCCTCCAGGCTTTAGCATCTATTCTCATAAAATATATAAATTAGCAAGCATTTATTAAGGCCTTACCATGTACCAGACACGGTACTCATAGCCTTTCACTTTTCATAGTGAGATTGTTACATTTGTTCCCCCTATATCCTCCTTCCAGATTCAATCTAAGCCTTGAGAAAGTCTAGCATGATGAAAACAGTAAGACAATGAAGAGAAAGTAAAATCCGTCCTGATTGGTTGGCAGTTGTCAGAGTACCAAGCCTTAGGCCTTCACCTGACCTCATTCCTCAACCCATCCCTCAGAAAAAAGTAAGGACAATAGGAAAGATTGCTTCCTTCTGGGAGTGACTTTGCCTTGTTTGACTGTACTTGGGGCAGACATGAGTGGTCTGAGCTTGGGACTAACAAGGTGTGTGACCTTGAGCAAATCTCTTGCCCTTTCTTGGACCTACTCTTTACTGTAAATAAGAGAGTTGGACCAAAAGGTTTATAAAGTCCCTTTGGGCCCTAACCTTTCATGTACTCTAAGACTCTAAATGCTTTAGTCACTGGGCTTCCTGGGAGAAGTTTCCATGCAAGTTTATCTCACTGCATTAATTCTGTATTGGTCATTTCTTAAAAATCTAACCTACAATGGGGATAAGGTAAGATAAATGTGAGGGGGTACAATGAAGGCCTGCCCTGTCCCATCAAACAACTTTCCAAATGATCTTCCTCTATGCTAGAAATTCCACCATTAGAATTATACTCTTTGGGATTCCAAAGGTTGTTCATCACCCACAGATCCTAGTGAGTGCAAATACCCCTTGCAGGGAAAAACTGTCTAGGCCAGGAGTGAGGGGGTGTTGGAGTTGGGAGGGGAAGGAGTATGTCTAGGCTATTGCCATCATAAAAAAAAGAAAGGTGGGGGGCAAGCAATTGAGATGGACTAGTTTTAAGATAAAATGTTGCTTCCTTCTTAATGTTTTCCCTTTTTGGTGTTTTATCTTAATTTGCATGGGCCTCTCTCATTCCCTAACCCCTGGTTTTAATGGTGCCTATGAATTCCTTCATGACACTTGCCTAATCTTATATATTGTCAAGCCTTTGTGAATATGATATTATGAATTTATTTCCTTAACAGCATTCATTAACCTGAGAACTCTGGTTTGGCTGGGCATAGCATTCTATTTACTCTCCAGGATGATAACTGGCATCGTTCCCTCTTTTCCCAAGTGAATCTTCTCTCTTGGGCTCTGTTAATTGAGAGACAGCATGGTTCCATGAAAAGAGTAGTTGATTTGGAGTCAGATAACCTGGATTCAAATCATGGTTGCTTAAATTCTCTGGGCCTCTATTCTTATTTGTAAAACTAGAGTATTGGAATAGATAACCTCTGAGGTCTCTTCCAGATCCAAATCTGTGATCTTATGATAATACTTTCTCCACAATACACAGGGAAAGTAAGCACTGCAAATCAAATTGTTTCCATTTTACATATGGAAAGATGAAGGTTCTAAGAAATCAAGTGACTTGTTGGCTAGTAAGCAACAGACCTATCTTGAATCAAGCTCATCTGGCTCTGGGGACTGTGGAACATCCTTGATTAACTGATTTTCCCCTTAGCCAGTTGATGAAATTACAGAAGATAAGGGCAAGTAACAGAGTCAGGATGTTAAAGAAGTGCTTAATTTTTTTAACCTTGTATACTGTATAAAGATCTTTAATCAAGCTTCATGGAATTAGAAGACAGCCTGCTTTTGGTTTGTTAAAGATTGTCTGCCTTGCTGAATGTTCTTTAAAAATTTAGAAACATTCTAAGGGGTGAGTTGAGACAGCAAACAACTCTGGTGAGTGTGAACCCTGGCAGTGGAGAAGAGAGCCAGTTATGGAAGAAGAATTCAGATCTTTAGAGGGAATCTGTTCTTTATCTCTTCTTTCTCCCATCAGTTTTGGTGTCTTGCAGAAGACCTAGTGATTGCCAAATCCAGCAGAGAGTCAATTAAGGCAGGATAGGATTATGAGGAGTGAGGCTTCTGGCTCTCAAGAAGCAGATTGTTGCTAGGTGTCCAGAGTTGGACTGTGAAAGATAAAAGGCCCACGGATTTCATCTCAGGGAACTTCCCCACAGACAGCATGCCTAGTAGAAGCAGCATTGCAAGCATTATAAGAAGATAAAGGACATCAGGACCCTGAAGGGCCAAAGCTGTCGATTGCCTTGCTTTCCCTATGGGTATGTTTCTCTACTAGTGTCCCCTGTATGTGCCCACTCTTCCTACTGAGACTGTGTATAGATGTGGGTGTACCAAAATTAATCAGTTAATTTGGTGTATCATAATTAATCAATTAATCATGGATGTTTTTATCAACTCCTCCCTCTCTAATGGGAGCAGTTCACTCTTCCCACTGAGACTGTGTATAGATGTGGAAGGGTGTACCCACATTAATCAGTTAATTAGGCATATCATAATTAGTCAATTCATCATGGATGATTTTATCAACTCCTCCCTCTCTTATGGGAGCACAAGACTCACTCATATAAGAGTAACTGCCTCTCCTGTACTCATCACAGGACTGTCATCATCAATCTCCATCATTTCTCCTCTTCTGACTTCAAAATGCTCATGAATGATGAAAATATTCAGAATTCCAGTTCTGTTCTCCCCCAGGGCAAAAGACAAAAATGGAAAAAAAAAGGACAACAATCAGCCCTATCCCCCAACTGAACCTTTCCGTGGGCCCACCTTCCCTGTATCAAAAAGGTTCCACTTCATGTACCTTGGTTTACAAACTGTGGATACCAATCTCCTCTCTCCAGTCTGGAGGACACTCAAGATAAAAGTCCAAATTTTGGATTTGGGCATGGTGCAAAGGCAACCCCATGGAAAGATGAAAGAATGCTTTATAGTAGAGTGAATCAGATAGAATGGGTATAGAATCTGTTAACCAGAAGTTGATTAGTTTATAAAGGGAGAGAGACTCCTTTCTAGGGGTCATCTAGGTCAATCTACTCATTTTACAGATGAGGAAACTGACTCCTAAAGAGAAGCAACTTTCCCAAGGTTATACAGGTAGTAAGCAGAGTTTGGATTTAAACCCATGATCTTTGAGTCCAGATTCAGGGCTATGATCATTACCCACCAAACAGGCTTCTTCTGTGTTGACTGCCTTACTAAGTTTTCTCTTTCTTGACTTCTCTTTTGGCCTCTAAGAGAAGGAACCAATCATCTTGTTTCAGGGCTTTGGAAGGGAAATACTTCACATGAGTATTAATTATTAGATGAACATTCAATTACAGGCTAATTGCGATTAGAAACATACCGGTAGATTCAGGGACTCCTTTTCTAGGAAGGTTACATCTGCCCATAAAACTTAACAGCACATGGGCATGAGGGGTAAGGGCCAAGAAGGGAAGAATTACAGCTTGTCCTTACACAGATGTTAGGCCCAAAAATGTAATGGGAAAAGGAGGACTGTCTAGCAACATTTAGCTTCATGTGGTGGTTGAATGAGGGCAAGGGCCTAGGGCTGGGTCTTGGCTCTGCCCCTGAGGAATCATGGGAACTTGGGCAGTTGGGATTGTTTTATTCTTTGGACTTGTGTCCCCAGTGCCTAGCACAGTGCCTGGCACGTAGGTACTTAAGAAAAGCTTATTAATTATTGATTATAGTCTCTTCCTCTTAGTTTCATCTTCAGTAAAATGAGGGATTGTAAATTTAGAACAAATAGAGGCCCTTGGGAACATCTCGTTGAACCCCCTTATACAATGGAGAAGAAAATAAAGGCCTGGAAATATGAACAGGTTAGCTCAGGGGAAAGAAAGGTCAAGCTAGGTGATCTCTGAGGTCTCTTACCCCTCAAAATCTTACAGTCCTGTAAAATCAGGCCTTTAACAATACTACAGACTGGACCCTTCTCAGATGCCTCTGATCATGCCATTCCCCCAGGCCAGCAATAGACCCTCCTTCCTCTGTTACCATCTTTTAAATTGCCTCCCTTTCAGACCCACCTAAGGTGCTGCTTCTGTCTCACTGATTCTCCGTCTCAGCTAAAATGATCAATGTTTACAGTACTAGATCTCTCCTTTGCATTTGTGGTGGTACGAGAAGAGAAGTATTTATGTAATGCCTATTATAGGGCAGAATAGGCCATGCAGTAGATAATGTGCCAGGCCTGGAGTCAGGGAGATTCTTCTTCCTAAATTCAAGTCTTGCCTCAGACACTTTCTAGCTCTGTGACCCTGGACAAGTCCCTTAACCCTGCTTGCCTCAGTTTCCTCATCTGTAAAGTGAGCTGGAGAAGGAAATGGCAAACCACTCCAGTATCTTTGCCAAGAAAACCTCATTGGGGTCACAGAGTTGGATATGACTGAAATGACAAAACTGAGGACCTACTATATGTTGCTTTTTGGTGCTGTTTTTTTTCATAAGCAGTATCTCAAATCTCAATATTTGTCTATACCTTATCCCTCTTCTCAGAATAAGCAGCATGATCTAGTGGGGAGATCGCTAGATTTGGAATCAGAATAGATGTAGGGTCAAATACCTCCTTGGACATTTTTTAGCAGCAGGAACACAGGCAAGCTAACTTAAGTACTTCAAGCCTCAGTTTTATCATCGAACATTGGTTATAGTATTTCTAATCATTACCTTATAGAGCTATTCTGAGGATCAAACAGAAGACTGTGCACAAAGTACATTTTGTGTATATGCATATACATATACACACACATGTATATGCATACACGTGTATATATACACACTTATGTATACATATAATTTGTGTATAAAGTTTTCTTTGTAAACCTTAAAGCTCAGTAATAAAGTTTAGGTATTATTGGATTAAGAGAGATAGCCTGGTAAAGCAGATAGTGGGCTCGCCTGTCAGGAGGTCCTGGGTTGAAGTCCTACCTTTGATACATGTCAGTTGTATGACCCTGGGCAAATCATTTAACCTTTAAGTGCCCCCAGCAGTTTTCTAATGCTTTAAATAGCAGAAAAATTGTCCTTGACAGATGGACATGGGGGGACTCATTATCTCCCCATGAAACCACAAGTCTGGATCAAAGAGCAAAAATAAAACAATATTGGATTTTGAGGTTCTTGACAGAAAGGTCTATCTGTGCATCCTCAGTGACTAGCCCAGAACCTCTGACAGCTGTATGTGATGAATAAGCATTTGTGGAATGAATGAAGACTGCTTTGTTGGAGCTGTAATGTCATCATCGTGTAGCTCCTGCTATGGATTGTAAGTCTCCTCTACTACCTCCCATCGTCCCTGTTTTTCCTTAGTCCCTCCATCGGTGCTCTATCCAACACTCTGGGGACCTTCCTCTGGTTCCTTTAGTAGGTCAGAGTCATCAGGAGATTGGGCCACAGAAGGCCTGGGAGGCAGAGAGGGATTTGTTTCCAGAGCAGAGAGAAGAGGGATTTGGCAGCTCTCAGCCCCGGTGGGGGAGAGTGTCTGATGGCCCCAACATTACTGCTTGAGTTGTCAGGGGTGCCAGATAACAGGAAAGGTGAAGGCATATAAATGATTTGGTCGTTGGCAATGGAGGTTAGCCCTTTCATTTTTACAGATGGAACAACTGAGGCTCTGGATTCCTGGATGGGGGTGATTGGGGCATCTTCATATAGCTTTGATCAGCTGCTTCCCTAGAATTACCTTCTAACTGAGCCACCCCCATGTTAATTTGTCTCAAATTATAAAGCCACCAAATAACCCAAATGTGAATTCTTTCCATTCCTATTTCTTGTAGGGCACAAGACCTAGAGGAAAGGGAGCTGAAGTCAAGGGAAGGATTGCAGATGGAGTATTAATTTAAAGCAGGGAATGGATAGTTTCTATTTGCATTTCTTAAAATGTGATCTATGAAACCACCCTAATGAATGTAGACATTTGCCTCTATGGTTTCTTGCCCTTCTTGTCCCTGATTAGGGATGCAAATGAGGCCTGAAAATAAGAAGCTGTTTTCATTCCATCCCTTCATTGGGGGAGTGACAGCAAGGAACGGATCCCATCTCAAACCAGGAAGGTGCTCTGCCTTCCTGCCCAGGATCTCAACCAGGGGAATCTCCTCTTCTTTTATGTAGAAGGGTAATGGAATTGTAGCCCAGATCCCCTTAATTGCCAGGATGCTTCAGGATGGTAATGGGGAATTTGGGCTTGCCATGCTCGTGGGATCTCAGGACCCAATAGATTAGCTAGGAAAGGACCAGAGCTCCCTTAATTAAGACTGGGGAAGTGTGAGCAGTGTGAGAGGGCCCCAGGTTGGGAATCAGGAAACCAGGGTTCAAGTCTCTTCTCTCTTACTTACTCATATGACTTTGGGCAAATTCCTTTCTTTCTCTGGGACTCAGTTTCTCTATCTGTAAAATGGGGATAATAACTAGGCTCCTCTAATTTCCTTGGAGGTCTTGTGAACATCAAAAGAAATCTTGGATGGAGAAGCACTTGCTGAAATAAAAAGAATAAAGATGGCACTTTATGGATATACAGCCTTTTATAAACTCTCTTTTGATCGTCACAATAATCCCAGAAGGGAAGAATAATGGAGGTCATTATATCCATTTTGACAGTTGAAGAAGCTCAGGTTCAGTGAGAGGCAGTGATATATCCAAAGTCACACAGCACCTTAGTGGCAGAGTTGAGAGTAGAACTCAGGTCTTCTGGCTCTCAATATCCTCAATTCCATTAGACACAAGCAATTATTACTAAATCAAGAGGGCAACCAAGCAGGTCTCTTAAAGAACTCAAGAGGGAAGGTCTCACTCTGGGCTGTTCTCTGTCTCTCTCCACCGCCAATGAGGAATCTAAGAATAGATTAAGATGAGAGGGGGTGGAGAGGGGTGGAGGGTGGGGTGCAGAGGGATTAGGGAGGCAGGCTTCAAAGAGCAGGGAGCTAAAGGAGGTGGTTGTTGTTCCATCATTTCAGTTGTGTTTAACTCTTCATGACCCTAATTGAGATACAGATGAGGAAATTCAGGTCACATTCAGGTCACATTGCTAGTAAGTGTCAGAAGCTCAATTTGAACTGAGGAAAATGAGTCTCCCTGACTCCAGACCTGGAACTCTATCCACTGTTCTATCTAGCTGCCCAGGAGGAAGTTAGGGAGAGGGAAAAAGTCTCTGAATATGGATTCTGGGCCTCCTCCATAATTTACACTGAGGAAACATGGGAATCAATGGTCCTCAGAACCTTCTGCCACAACCTTTCTACATCCTGGTCCTCAGTTTCCCTTATCTGTAAAATGAAGAATTTGGCCTAGATGACTTCTGAGGTCCTTTCTAGCTTCAGATTTTCTATTCCATAGTCCTTTCCCAAAACCAGAAAATCCTTTGGAAATGACCACCAGAACCAAATCATTGTAGGTTAGTAATGGGAGGGAATTTATTGATCATCTAGTCTAATCCCTTCATTATGCTGACATCACACAGTGAGCTGGTGGGAGACCTGGGATTTAAACCTAGCACCTCCAAGTACAAGTCCTGAATTCTTTCTCCTGTATCAGTGTCAGTCTGTTTTTTTTTTCTCCTAGTATCTTTGTAATAAACTCCACCCTAGGGATGGTAGAAATTGAAGATAAAGTAAATCTGTTGGTGATTTCCATTTGGCTGCCTCTCTCCTAGGCCAGGGTGGAGCCTATGCAAGCAAATGGTAATAACTTGAACCCAAGACAGAATTATGGAGAGAGTATACCAAGTAATAACTGGAATTCGGATGTTCTCTTGAGTATTTGGCTCAGATGCAGACAGGTTTGGTGGAATGGAAGGTCAGAGAAACAGACAGATTGTCAAGGTTTGGCAGGTCGTGCCTCACTCTATCACTCCTGTCCCCTCTTCTCTGAAAAGAGCAAATTAACAAGGAGTCAGGTTACCTACCAGACTTCTCATGCAGCCTTTGCTCTTTGATGTGTGACCTTGGACAAGTCACTTCTCCTCTAGGGTCTGCAGTTTTTCCCCTTGTAATATTAGAAGGTGACAGATGACTTCTAGGGCCTCTCTTCCAACTCTGACAGTCTGGACCAGAGGTTGCAGAAAGAAGAAATTCCATGGAAAAGTGGTTAATTCTCTCCCATTCCCCTTCCCCCCCACCCCCAATTAAATGATTAAAGCTCTTTGTCCTTCATTATGCAGGGAACTTTCTAATGATGAAGACCAGCCATTCCTATGGCTTGTTCAGGCTCACGGATCAATTCCCCCCTAAGAACTCTGTGAGGTGGGTGACATCAGTATTGTTATCTCAATTTCACATATGAGGTTTTACAGATAAGGTTCAGAGAGGTTATGAATGGCTCATTTGGGGTTAAACAGTAAATAGCAAAGCCAGAAGTCAGAAAGAAACTTCCTAATTCATGCCTGACAGTCTTTCCATGTTGCTACCCTGATTCTTTTTTCTTTCTTTCTTTTTTGTTTTGGAGGGGGGAGGACAGGGAAATTGGGGTTAAGTGACTTGCCCAAGGTCACATGGCTAGTATGCTACCCCGATTCTTGCAGCATCGAGGTGGTGCAGTGGATAGAGTTCCAGGCTAGGAGTCAGGAAGACTCCTCTTCCTGAGTTCAAATCTGGCCTCAGAAACTTACTAGCTGTGTGACCGTGGACAAGTCACTTAACCCTGTTTGCCTTAGTTTCCTCATCTGTAAAATGAGCTGGAGAAGGAAATGGTAGACAACTCCATTATCTTTGCCAAGAAAACTTCAAATGAAGTTGTGAAGAGAGCCACACGTGACTGAAATGACTCAAAACACCCTGGTTCTGTGAATGTGGTTTGAAGCTTGCTCTTAGGTGGTTCTACACTTTGTTTGCCATTTGGCTCCTTCCTGAAATGTAGTGACTAACTTCTTGACAATCTCTCTTTAAAGTTGTTACTGGTAAAAAAAAAAAAAAAGAGAGAGAGAGAGAGAGAGAGAGAGAGAGAGAGAGAGAGA
>NW_027185694.1:26348727-26350955 GCF_028583685.1 Petaurus breviceps papuanus | reverse complement strand
AGAGAGAGAGAGAGAGAGAGAGAGAGAGAGAGAGAGAGAGAAGAAAAGAAAAGAAAAGAAAAGAAAAAGAAAAAAAGAACCAAATAAAATAAAAAACTTGGTGAAAGAAAATGCAACATTGACATAGTGCTCTGGGAGACCACAGCTTTCACTTCCACACAGACCTCAATATTTTTCTTACTTAGTCCCTCCATAACTAGCCAGTTCTTGAGCTTCACCTCTGTGCTCTGAACTATGATCAGCTGGCCTGTGGAGAGTCAGGAAGAGGAAACACAGCCAGGTCCTGGAGAAGAGGGACTCACAGGAAGAGGAGACAGGCACACCCTCAGGGTGCTCAGAGCCAAGGAGAATCAGAGGAGTGTCAGGTCTAAGCCTGGTCCTCAAGTATCTCACAATCTTCTGAGAGCTATTGATGGCAGTCGTATAATCCTTGCCCATAGTGAATTCATCATATGACTTGAGAGTTAAGAATCTCACATGGAAACATTTGAATAATATCCAAAATATATATGCCCAAAGTTCTGAGAGGGCAAGGTGTCTCGAACTTTTGTGTGTGAGTATTTGGCAGCTAGCATTGTATCTAGCATACATAGCAGACATGGGGGAAGGTGTTATTGTTTTCTATTTGTTTTTCTTTTTATGCTTATTAAAATAAATTGTGTGGTAACTATATAGGAGATGGGGTTTTACTGACAGCTGCTTTAAGATCAGCTAGTGTTTAAATGATTGATCAATTAAACCTTGAGTATAGTTGACTAGGGATGGTGCAACCCAATTGGGCATCCCTGAAAAGACCATTATGCCAAAAAAGAAACAGGAAGCTCTTCAATGTCAACCCTCATGTCTTCCCCAGTATAGTTTCTGAGCTGAGAAGGATAAGCTATGAATGGATTTCTAGATAGAACAGGTCCCTTGACTCTCAATCTAGTGATCACATGGAGTTTTGGGGCCTTTATCTATGCTATCTCTAGAAAACTTCCTCAGGATGAGATAGTCCCAGGAAAACACAAAGAAACAGAAAGCCACACTTCTGAGGGGGTGGAGTCAAGATGGCAGAGTAGAAGCATGGCCTCCTAGCGGCTCCAACTTCCACCTTCTCCAATCAATGTAAAAAGGGGACTCTGAACAAACTTTGGAACTTCAGAATCCACAAAATGACACAGAGAAGCTAACCTCCAGCTGAGGACAGCCCGGCAGGCCGGCAGGAATTGGCCAGCTCAGCGCTCTGGGAGCCGAGCCCAGGGCCACTGCAAGCCAGAGATTTTAGCCCCAGGGCAGGTCTGATCAGCCTCTGGCTGGAGGGACTCCAGATCAGTAGCAGCTGTGGCCATTTCCAGAATTATCAACACACAGATGTGAAGGACAAAGTGAGAGGTCAGTGCAGTCTGGACTTTGGGACCCAGTAAGTGGGAGCATGTCGGTTTTTGCTCCTGGGGTGAGAAGCCACTGAGACACCCAGCACAGCCAGCCAGCGCCACATGGCAGCTTCAACTCCTGGCCTGTAGAGTGTAGGGGGACCAAGCAACCAGTCTGAAGGGTGATTGCTCTTGCTTTAACCTGCTTGGATATGGATTGCAGTCTAGGGTGGAGGTCCTGGGGTGTGTGACCAGCTTGCCAGAGCATGTGGAGGCCTCAGAGAGGGCACCCATCTAATACTTCTGGTAGCTGAGAAAACCCCAGTGTTTTGGACAAAAGGTCCCCTGTCTGGTGGCAGAGTCCTAGTTTTGCATTAGCCACACATGTACAACTTATACTGAACTGCTTATCTTTCCAGTAAGGGTGGGTGACAAGGGAGGAAGGGAATGAATCTGGAATTCAGTTTTAAAATAAAATGTTTAAATATATATATATATATGCTATTATTAAAGCTATTTTACATGTAATTGGGAATAAGATATACAGGCACTGGGGCATAGAGATCCACCATGCCTTACTGGAAAAGTCAAAAGGGGTATGGGAGAAAATATGGGAGAGACCAGATTGGAGGAGGGGATATCCTGTGGGACTGCTCTTTTGTGGCAGTGGGTAGGGGAAAAATGGGGAGAAAATTTGCAACTCAAAATCTGGCAGAAATGAATTATGTAAATCAGAAGTTAATAAAGCATTTGAAAAATGAAAAAAATCACTAAATAAAATAAAATGGTGATGGATAGCTGTAAAAAAAGAAAAGAAAAGAAAAGAAAAGAAAAGAAAAGAAAAGAAAAGAAAAGAAAAGAAAAGAAAAGAAA
>NW_027185694.1:26347020-26348717 GCF_028583685.1 Petaurus breviceps papuanus | reverse complement strand
AAAGAAAAGAAAAGAAAAGAAAAGAAAAGAAAAGAAAAGAAAAGAAAGCCATACTTCTTTTCATCCTCCCTAGCACCTTACTCCATCAGGATCCACCTCCAGATAGATGGGTCCCCTCCCTTTCCATAGCACATTCAAGGCTAATTTCCTACCTCTGGGCCTTAGCTCTTTCTGTTCTTTATCTCTTATGATTACTCTTTCATGTTTACCGTTTTATGCTTCTTCTTGAGTCTGAATGTCATATTTTCTATTCAATTATTTCTGTTCAGGAATGCTTGAAAGTCCTCTATTTCATTAAATATCTATTTTTGACCCTAAAGTATTATACTTAGTATTGCTGGGTAGGTCATTCTTGGTTGTTATACTAGCTCCTTTGCCTTCTGGAATATCATATTCCAAGCCCCCTCATCCCTTAAAATAGAAGCTGCTATATCTTGTGTGATCCTGACTGTGGCTACATGATATCTGAATTGTATCTTTCTGGGTGCTTGAAGCATTTTCTTCTGTACCTGAGACCTCTGGAATTTGACTATAATATTTTTAGGAGTTTTTACTTTGTGATCTCTTCCAGGAGGTGATAGGTGTATTCTTTCAATTTCTATTTTACCCTCTGCATATAAAATATTGGGGAAGTTTTCCTTAATAATTTCTAGAAATATAGGCTTTTTTATCATGCCTTTCAGATAGTTCAAAAATTCTTAAATCATTTCTCCTTAATCTATTTTCTAGGTCAATTGTTTTTTTCAATCAGATATTTCACACCTTCCAATTTTATATTATCTTGACTTTATCATTTCTTGATGTCTCATAAAGTTATTAGCTTCTACTTTCCCCATTCTAATTTCTTCAGAATTATTTTCTTCAGTGAGTTTTTGTACTTCTTTTTCTATTTGGCGAATTCTGCTTTTTTTTTTTAAATGCTTTATGAACTTCTGATTTACATCATTCGTTTCCGCCAGATTTTGAGTTACAAATTTTCTCCCCGTTTTCCCCCCACCCATCCCCCCAAAACAGCAGTCCCACAGGATACCCCACCTCTGATCTGCTCTCTCCCATATTTTCTCCCATACCTGTTTCAACTTTTCCAGTAGGGCATGGTGGATCTCTATATTTCCCAATTATATGTAAAACAATATTGATAATAGTATATATATATTTAAACATTTGATTTTAAAATTTTGAATTCCAGATTCATTCCCTTCCTCCCTTATCACCCACCCTTACTGGGAAGATAAGCAGTTCAGTATAGGTTGTACATGTGTGGCTAATGCAAAACAATAACATAGCAGATATATTGTAAAAGACTGACTATATTTCCCTCCCTCCTATCCCACATCCCACTTGTTCTATTCTCTACTTTGATCCTGTCCCTTTTCAAAAGTGGGTGCTTCCAACTTCCCTCCCCCCAAGCCTGCCCTCCCTTCCATCATCCCCCCTCACATCCTCTCCCCCCCCCTATTCTCCTGGAGGGTGAGATCCCCTATTTAGTGTGTATTTTCCTCCCTCCTCAAGCCAGATTCAATAGGAATAAGGTTGACCCATTCCCTTTTGCCTTCCTATTCTTCCCCTCCATTGTAACCATTTTCCCTTGCCTCTTCTGTATGAGATAGTTGCCCCACTCTGTCTCTCCCCATCTCCTCTCATTATATCCCTCTCACCTCTTAATTTCACCTTTTAAGTATCATCCCTTCCTGTTA
>NW_027185694.1:26326852-26346920 GCF_028583685.1 Petaurus breviceps papuanus | reverse complement strand
CCCCCCTATTCTCCTGGAGGGTGAGATCCCCTATTTAGTGTGTATTTTCCTCCCTCCTCAAGCCAGATTCAATAGGAATAAGGTTGACCCATTCCCTTTTGCCTTCCTATTCTTCCCCTCCATTGTAACCATTTTCCCTTGCCTCTTCTGTATGAGATAGTTGCCCCACTCTGTCTCTCCCCATCTCCTCTCATTATATCCCTCTCACCTCTTAATTTCACCTTTTAAGTATCATCCCTTCCTGTTAAATTGGTCCCGTGCCCTCTATCTATGTATACCTGTAAACATATATACACACATTCACATATGTATTCATATGCCTTCATACCCTCATATAAAGACATATATATATATATATAATATATATATATTTCTAATCCCTTCAACTACTGAGAAAAGTTTCATAAGTTACAATTATTGTTTTTCCATGTAGGAATGTTAATAGTTCAACTTTGGCCAAGTGGCTCAGCAAGCAAGAGCACCGGCCTCAGTGCCGGGACGACCTGGATCAAATCCGGGCCCAGACACCCAGCACCACACCCAGAAACAACAACTGGCCATGCAACCCCGAGCAAGCCACTCAACCCCAATTGCTTAAAAAAAATAGTTCAACTTTGATAAGTTCCTTATGATTTCTTTTCCCTGTTTACCTTCTCATGCTTCTCTTGCTTCTTGTATCTGAATGTCAAATTTTCTATTCAGCTCTGGTTTTTTCAGCAAGAATGCTTGAAAGTCCTGTATTCCACTGAATGACCATATTTTCCCCTGAAACAGGATACTCAGTTTTTCTGGGTAGGTGACTCTTGGTTTTAATCCCAGCTCCCTTGACCTCCGGAATATCACATTCCAGGCCCTTCGATCCCTCAGTGTAGAAGCTGCCAGATCCTGGGTTATCCTGATTGTGTTTCCACAATATTCAAATTGTTTCTTCCTGGCCGCTTGTAATATTCTCTCCTTAATCTGGGAATTCTGGAACCTGGCTATAATATTCCTAGGAGTTTTCTTTTTGGGACCTTTTTTCAGGAGGTGATCGGTGGATTCTTTCAACCTCTATTTTGCCCTCTGGTTCTAAAACATCAGGGCAGTTTTCTTTGAGAACTTCCTGGAGGATGCTTTCCAGGCTCTTACTTTGGTCATGGCTCTCAGGCAGTCCAATAATTTTTAAATTATCTCTCCTGGATCTCTTTTCCAGGTCAGTGGTTTTTCCCATGAGATATTTCACATTGCCTTCTATTCTTTCATTTGTTTGGATCTGTTTAACAGCATCTTGATTTCTCATAAAGTCATTAGCTTCCATTTGCTCCAATCTAATTCTGAAGCAATGATTCTCCTCAGTGAACTTTTGAGATTCTTTTTCCATCTGGCAAATTCGACTTTTTAAGGCATTCTTCTCCTCATTGCCTTTCTGAGCCTCCTTTGCCATTTGAGACAGTCTGTTTTTTAAGGTATTATTTTCTTCAGTCAGGCTGTTGACTCTCATTTCATAATTTTCTTGCATTGTTCTCATTTCTCTTCCCAATTTTTCCTCCACTTCTCTTATCTGCTTCTTAAGGTCCTCTATGGCCTGTAAACAGCTTGTATTTTCCTTTGAAGCTTTTGGTGCAGGAGTTCTGACTTCACTGATTTCCTCCTGTTCCATGCCTTGCTCCTTCTTATCCCCAAAATAGGAGTGTAATGTTGGAATCTTCTGTCTGCTTTGTTTCCTTTGCCTGCTCATTTTGCCACTCAATGATTTGACTTTTGGGCTTTTTGCCACAGTAGGACTCTGCCACCAGACAGGGGAGTTTTCGTCCCAAACGCTGGGGTTTTCTCAGCTGCCGGAGGTATTAGATGGGTGCCCTCTCTGAGGTCTCCACATGCTCTGGCAAGCTGGACACACACCCCAGGACCTCCACCCTAGACTGCAATCCAGATCCAAGCAGGTTAAAGCAAGAGCGATGACCCCTCAGACTGGTGCTTGGTCCCCCTACACTCTGCAGGCCAGGAGCTGAAGCCACCATGTGGTGCTGGCAGGCTGTGCCAGCGTCTCAGGGGTTTCTCGCCCCGGGGGTAAAAGCCACGCACTCCCACTTACTGGGTCCCAAAGTCCAGAATGCACTGGCCTCTCACCTTGTCCTTCGCATCTATGTGTTGATAAATCTGGAAACGCACACAGCTGCTACTGATCTGGAGTCCCTCTGGCTGGCGGCTGGTCAGGCCCACCCTGGGGCTAAAGCCTCGGCGTGGGGCTGGGCTCAGCTCCCAGAGCGCTGCGCTGGCCGATTCCTGCCGGCCTGCCGGGCTGTTCTCAGCGGGAGGTTAGCTTCTCTGTGTCATTTTGTGGGTTCTGCAGCTCCAAAGTTTGTTTAGAGTCCCCTTTTTACATGGATTGGAGAGGGTGGAAGCCGGAGCTGCGGGAGGGTCGTGCTTCTACTCCGCCATCTTGGCTCCACCCCCGGTGAATTCTGCTTTTTAAGGTGTTATTTCTTTATTTTGGGGGGAGGACTCTTTTACCAAATTGTTCATTTTCTTTTTATAATTTTCTTGCATCACTCTCATTTATTTTCCCAAATTTTCTTCTACTACTCTTATCTTTTTCTATAACTCTTCCAGGATTAGAATTTTGTTAGGATTCATTACATTTTTTAAAGCTTTGTAGCTGTTTTCACACTGTTGTCTTCTTCTAAGCTTATGTCTTGGTCCTCCCTGCATCCCCAGTTGCTTTCTATGGACAAATTATTTTTTGTTGCTTGATCATTTTTCAGCCTATTTTTTTTTTAATTTGAACTTTATGCTCAAATTGACCTCTGCTCTCATAGATATGGAGAGATACTGTCTCAAGCTTCTGGATTTTTTATCCTGCTGTTTTCAGAGCTAGTTCTGAGAGTCTGCAAGTTTTTAGTGCTTCCAAAGTAGTGTGACTTGTGGAGAGATGTGGTTACTGCTGTCCTTGTCCATGCTCTGTTCTTCACTCAAGAGGACCCTTACTCCCCTGCAGCCACAAGCACTAGTTCTCTTCTCGACCCTGGAACTGTCACCAGGTCCCCTGCTCCCTTGTGACTGATCACTAGTGCTCCTCTCCACCCTGGAACCATGACCCAGAATTGATTCCGAGCAACAGAGTTGCCAATCAGTACCAGCTGAACCCAATGCCAGCATAGGGCCCCCTGTGATTTTTTCTGCCCAGTTATCCCACCCCTTAACTACTGCTGAGAGTTCTGAAAACTGCTGCTGCCCCCATCACCATTGCTGCCACCACTGTCATGACCACTCCAAGGCCCACTGCTTCTGCTGCTGCTGCATGAGCTCTGGGCCAACACCCATCCCAGTGCTACAGACTTCTTCTGCCAACCTCCTAAGTTGTCTTATGTTGGAAAAATGTCTCACTCCAATCTTTTCTTGCCTCTGCCACTCCAGAATTTTATTTGAGGAAGTAGTTTAAAGTTGTTTTGAGGGGAATGTTGGGAGAGTTCAGCTGGGTTTCTGCTGCCTGTACTCTGTTGTCTTGGCTCTACACCCATAGTCATAGATTTAAGGAATACCAGAGCTGGAAAGAACCTTAACAACAATCTGCTTCTTTCTTCATTGCACAGTGGGAAGACTGAAACTTGGAAAGGGAAAGGCATTGTCACAATTACAGAAGTAAAGAGTGAAGAGTCTGAACTAGACCCCAGCCCAGGACTCTATCTTATTAACTAACTGAATATGGAAAGGCCCAATAGACGATATGGGAGTAAAAAGATGTGTGGAACATAAAGAGAGGAGACAGGGCAGGACAGTGTTAGAGGAGACAGTTTTCAATCTGTAAAGGACCTCAGCAGTCATCTAGTTACAAACCTATCATTTTAGGAACTAAGAAACTGAGTACTAGAGCAGTTAAATGCCTTGTCTAATATCACACAAATAGTGGTAGAATTCAGACTTGAACACAGATCTTCTCTCAAGTGCCTCTACATGGTTCTGAGGGACAGATTTATGGTGATGTCATAATATTTTACCTATTCTGCATGCTTAGGAGAAATATATACAGCTAAGCTTCAGGTTTTTACCCATGTGTCAGTTCCAAATAGTGCTGACCACGCTCCGAGCTGGGTGGTGATGAGACTAGCCAGCTGGTTGGCCTGGTGCCTTTTTCCATGGTTATCTATGGCTTTCCACAGAACATTTTCAGCTGTTTCTGAAATTGGAGATGCCAGAGGTGGGGTGTGTGTGTGTGGGGAGATGTAGGCTTCCAAAATCCCAGAGTGGTCCTGGGAGGTATTCTGTAGGCTGGGACATGCCCTAGGGGAAAAAATCTTGAATTTCCTACTGTCACAGAGGCTTCCAGAGGGTTAGGGTGGGCAGCTGTCTTCAGGTTTAACTTTAAAAAGGAGGAGGGGGTACAGTTACTCTTTTAAACTTGAGTAAGAAGCTGACTTCTAGAAATGGCAGCCAACCATCAATATTTTAAATAGTGTGTCCTGAGAGCCTGCTGTGTCCCAAATTTGTTCAAGTATCCTTGGAGGAGACCAGAGAAAAACAAAACCTGATCCCTACCTGAAGGAGTTCTGCATCCAAGTGTGTGGGGAGGTGTGGGAGGAGGGCAGGAGAGTGGCGGGGAAGAGACTCCTCCACATGAAACACTCTGAGGACTCTAGAAGGTAGGGTATCATTGAATTATGTTGCAGGCTAGAAATGCTATAAAATTCTGGAGAAAATAAAAGATATCAATGAAGGATGACACAAGATTCATGGAACAAGTGGGACTTGCACTTGGCCTTGAGAAGAAACAATACCAGACTTAGAGTATGAGGCACTGAGTTCATGTCCTAAGTCTACCACTTAGCAGCCACAGGTAAGTTACTAAACCTCTCTGAGACTCAGCTTCTTCATCTGTAAGATAGAATAAAACACTTTTCTTTTTTTTGGGGGGGCAATTGGGGTTAAGTGACTTGCCTAAGGTCACATGGCTGGTTTTGTGTTAAGTGTCTGAGGCTGGATTTGAACTCAGGTCCTCCTGACTCTAGGGCCAGTGCTCTATTCACTGCACCACCTAGCCACCCCTACTTTTCTTTTTTTTTTTTCTAGCAAATTATTTTATTTTGCCTAGACTCAGAGAACTGAAGTTACCAAGGTCACACAAGTATCAAAAACAAGAATATAACAGAGTAAGAATTTGAATTCAGATCCTTTGACTCTAAATTCATCATTCTGCAGCATCAGTTGCTTACATGAGATAGCCCTAATGGGGTAAAGGCCACACTCTTCTGCAATGAGTATCGGTTATTTTTTTTTCGCACTTATAATAGTGAAAAAATAGTGCACTTAATAGTATTTTTTAGTTGCATATAAATATAATTTTTAACATTCATGTTTTAAATAAAATTTTGAATTCCAAATGTTTCTCCTACCCTTCCTTCCCTCCCCCCCTCTTGAAGACAGCAAGCAATCTGATTTAGGTTATATATGTACAATCATGTTAAGCAACTTTACATATTAGTCATGTTGTGAAGGAAGAATCAGGACAAAAGGGAAAAACCATGAGAAGGAAAAAAAAAGAAACAAAAATGGTGAAAATAAAATGCTTCAATCTGAATTCAGACTCCAAGCCCTTTCTCTGGATGTGGAGAACATTTTCCATCATGAGTTGTTTGGAATTGTCTTGCATCGTTGTATTGCTGAGAAGACCTAAGTATATCATAGTTGATCATCACATGTTGTTATTGTTACTGTGTACAATGTTCTCCTGGTTCTGTTCACTTCACTCAGCATCAGTTTATGTTTGTCTTTCCAGGTTTTTCTGAGAGCATCCTGTTCACCATTTCTTATAATAAAATGGTATTCCATTACATTCACATACTACAAGTTGTTCAGCCATTCTCCAAGTGATGGGCATCCCCACAATTTCCAATTTTTTTGTCACCATTAAAAGAATTGTTACAAATGTTTTTGTATGTATGGGTCCTTTCTCCCTTTTTGTGATCTCTTTGGTATATAGACCTAGTATTGGTATTGTTGGATCAAAGGGCATGCAGTTTTATAGCCCTTTGGGCATAGTTCCAAATTGCTTTCCAGAATGTTTGAATTGGTTCACAACTTCAGCAACAGTGCAGTGGTGTTTCAAATTTCCCACATCTTCTCCAACATTTATCATTTTCCTTGTTTGTCAGCAATAACACTTTCTTTAGTCACCCACAGGGTTGCTTAGATGAAAGCATTTTAGAACTTTTAAAGCATTATCAAGTTATTTTCATTTAAGAAGTTAGTGGGCTTTTTTGGCATATGCCTGGAATCTTTTCCTCTAGGGGAGACTGAGAATGGTAAATAGTTTGAGCCTGGAAGTTCTAAGCTGCTGTTGAGCTGTAACTAATCTGGTGACCACAGTAAGTTTGGCATTGATCCCAAGAGCAGGGACATCAGGTTTCCAAGGAGGGGGGTGTATCGGCCCAGACTGTAAATGGAATGGGTCATAACTTTCATTGCTGATCAGAAGTAGGATTTAGTTGGTGAGCAGCCTCTGAACTTCCAGCCTGAATGAGAGAGGGAGAGACAATAAAAAATATAGAAATTACAATAGGAACCAAAAGAGGGGAACAACATAAAAAAAACTAAATGATGGGGAAAGTCACAGTATGTTTGGGGAGAGTAAGGGGATCATCACTTATCAGATACACTGATTAACACATTTGGTGACCAGGGTGAGGCCAAATGTCAATGGCCTTGAATGCCAAGCAAAGGGTTCAGTTTGATACAGCATTTTGTAGGGAGTTGTTGGAAATTTGGAGTAACAGGGCAGCATTATAAGTTGGATAGAGTCATGAAATGGGAGACAGGATGTCTAGGTTCTAATGTTGTCTCTACTGAACACTGGCTATGGTACTTTGAACAAATTACTTTCCCTTTCTGGGTCTCATTTTCCTTCTCAATAAATGATGAGAGGAGGGCAACTGTATGAAATAATCCCTAAGATTTTTTCCAAATCTGACATGTTAACTTAAAAAAAAATTCCCCTTACAGAACCCTGTGAGGTGGGTGATGCAGGAAATGTTAACACCCTCATTTTATACAAAAGGAAAATTAGGCACACAGAAGGAAAGTGATTTATTCACCATCATATAATTATAAAATATCAGAGTTTGAGCTCCAACCCAGTTCTTGATGATTCATCTTATAGAAAGACCTAAAAAGATAGTTGATGTTTTTCACTTAAATTTGAGTAGTGTCTCAGTTGAATTATTGTACACATTGGAAGACCCAACTGGTACAATTCCGTACACACACACATACACACACACACACACACACACTGAGTATATATATATATATATACACACATATTTAATATATATGCACACGTATATGTATGTACATGTATGTATATGTGTGAATACAATATAAAATATACTCATGTGTGGATACCTACATATATTGATCTATATATGCATATATATATATGCATGTATGTATATGCTGCTGGGCCCATGGTGGTTAGAGTGCTCCCCCTCTCCCTCTAAAGTGATCCCCTGTGTGAGGACCTCTGGGGGAGTCATTCTTCTAAAGAGAGAACTGGCTCAACAGATAGAGCACTGGGCCCAGAGTCAGGAAGACATGAGTAGCTGTGTGACTCTGGGCCAATTAATTCACCTCTGGTTGTCTCAGTTTCCTTATCTATAAAATAGAGATAATAATAGCATAGCACATGCTTCCTGGGCTTACTGTGAGGAAAGAATGAGATAATAATTGTGAAGCATTTAGCCCAGAGCCTAGCACATAGTAAATGCTATACAAATTTTAGCCATTTATCATTATTACTGTTATTTTCTCAAACTTTCTGATTCTTTATACCTTCATCCCAGGGCTTTAGGGAGAATCACTTAAAGGTTAAGTTTGGTTCCTATCTAGGATCTTCCTCCTAAACAGTACAAAGGTACTCAATGTACAATGTAGATTAGGTATAGGACAGCTATTTATTGCCTCCATACAGAAGAAGTGCTGAAAACACTTAAGACTCATAAATGTATGCTGACAAAGATATAAATATTAAACAGTAACATTTTATTCCTTTTGCTCATCTGGGAGATGGATAATTAGCACATCAAAACAGAACCTGTTTCGTGTGACTGCTGAGTTGACATTTCACCTTTACTTTACTGCCTAAGTAGCTCCTTCAGGAGAATGACTTCTGGGAAACCCAGCCAAGGGTTGGGCTCTTCCTCCATTCAGTGGTAATGTTCTTTGGGAAGCAATGCAGTTGCTATTGTAGGTTTCTGCATCCTATACTGCAACCAGCACCAAGAGAAGAACCCATTTCCCAAAATTCTATCTCTTAGAATTGTTGTTCGAGAAAATATGCCGAGGGAAAGAAAGACAAAATAGCAGAGGGAATCAGAGGCCCAAGACCTGGGCTCAGGTTTGCCTTGACAATATATGTGTGTGAAGACACCATAACTGTAAGAGGAAATCCCAAGATATTTTCCATGCCACATGTTCCAGAGAGGGGCCAAAAAGAGAGAACAGGAAGGTAGAGTCATTCTTTCTAAGGTCTGCTGAGCAGGATGGCTCTTCCAGCTCCAGTGGCTAATCCTTTTTAATGTGGCCCCCTTCCAGTACTTCTGTCGTGGGAGTCAAATGATTGTTAAGTCATCCCAAAGTGCCAAATCTTTCCATTCTGAACCAGAAGCATACATGGCTCAATCAGGCAAATGAGTCATCTTAAGGAAGTGTTCTAGAGAGTCTCATATAAAAATATATTTTAATTATCTATCATTGTATTTGTTTTATGTGACCAAATCAATTAAAAACCCAGAGCATAACTTCAATTGGGAGAAAAGACCATGGGGTTCTCTCCTTCCCTTGTTCCCTACCATCCTCCACGTTAAAACCATACCATTTCTCCTTTCAGCCAACTTGAAATCCACTCTGGTCAGTGTTATGGTTTCATCTCCTTTTACTGCCATTTAATTTTCACTAGTGATGAAGATCCTCTAAGTTCTGAGAGGCTCTGACCTTGCTGTACACAGTGATTAGGAAGGAAAGTCCTGGAATAATAATTAGAATGCTGCTCTGGGGATCAGAACTAGGAAGAAAATTAGCTCCCTGAAGAAGCCTGGAGGAGAAAACAAACAAACACCAAACCAAATTTATTCACCAAATAAACACAATGCCACTCCATTCCTTCTTATATGCTTTGTGAATCACCTCTTCCAGTGATTCACTGGGGCAAGACACCCCTCCTCTCTGGGACTCATTTTTTCCTCATTTATAAAGTGGAAATAACAACACCCATCCTTTCTATCTCACAGAGGTATTGGGAGACTCAGATCAAATAACAGATGTGAATTGCCCTTATAAAACACTCTGGTTTGATACTTCAACAATCTGTGATTTCATTGTGGAGTTACTCTCTCCTCCAGTGTAGTCAAGAAATCTCTGGTATTGCTTAATAGCTGATCTTTGTGCGTTATGGCCCCCAAATTCATTGCTCTCCAAACTACCTGGTGATAAGCCCCCCCCCCCAAACTTACCTGGGCTGGTTCTTAGACAACAGATATTCAATCTACCAGCCAGTTCATGCTTGAGGCCCTTAAATTTGCTAGGACATGCTATGGCTTGAATTCCACAGATTCTGGCCTAACATTTGAAAGGTCTTGGTCTCCCCACACCATGATAAGTCATTGGAATGAGATTTGGGTGAAAGTTTTCCACCTTCCTGTCCTCCTCCATCTCCTTTTTTTCCTTGTCTATTTTTCCTGTTTCTCTTTCTCCCTCCCCACAGTCCACAGTCATCACATCACATCTAATAGCCCACACATAATCAATATCAGTTGTCCAATGTTCAGAATTCACACTGATTGTCCCCTGTTCCTTTCTGGAACTTGTCAGGCATTATTTTTTTCTGTTTTGTTTTCTAAACTATTTACAGATTCATTGGTTTGGAGAATGTTGGTGTGAGAAGGGACCTTAGAATACAAAGTCTTAAAGATAGAAGAAATGGTGAGTCAGTCAATACATATTGATTAAGGATCAATTATGTGCCCGGCATTGTGTAAAGCACTAGGTATATAAGTAAGAAAAAGAAAGTCTCTTCCCTCAAGGAGCTTACAGTCTACTGGGGGAGACAACAGAGGAAAGGAAGCTAATAAGTGAGGGGAAGGGAGGCTGGGGAAGAAGGGAATCTGTGCAAAGGCAGAATAGAGTCCTGTCCAGTTGGTACAATGCCCACATTTCTCTGATGTTCAAGCTTAGGCCAAGAAATCAGAAGGCATTATGTACAGTTTATTGTGGCAGAACAGGGAATAGAACCTAGCTCTCTCACTGGAATCCATTCCTCTGTACTATGCTCAGTGTTGTCATGAGAAGTCCATGTCTCAAGTTCTTCCATGATTTTTGTAGACTTCCTTATGCTTCTGAGATTAAAACTGATATAGTTAGCATATGTATATATTTTTTTCAAATGCATATTTAAATAATTAACTAATTAATTGATTTGGTGTCCATGCTGAATCAAGTCTTCTCATTTCCTAGGTTAAGTACTCCTTCTTCATTCAAACTGTCCTCATGTGACTGCATGGTTTTGAGACCCTTTCCCATACTGGTTCTCATACTCGCCTCTGAAGTCACACTAGTTTGCTATCTTCCTTTCTAAAATGTGACTCAGGACTACAACACAACTTTTCTCGTTCTTGACAACAGGCTTCTATCAATGTAGCCTTGGTTTCATTAGCTTTCTGGTGCACTGTGCTTTACTTCCAACTCCCACTGTGCCTCCAATCATCTTTAGTCTCTGAGGATGTATTATGTGGTAACTTAGTAATGGGACTGATTTTTCTAACCAATTTCCTGAAGTGGGCATATTTCAGCCATGTTGTTTCTTCTCTCCATTCCTCCTTTTCTCCTTTCCTTCATTCTTGCTTCCTTTCCTCCCTCCCCTACGTAGGACTCTGGCTTACACTTTGGGGTGGTTGGTGGAGGGCAGGAGGCACAAAATAAGAGAAACTGAACCAGGTTCTGCCCTCAGACAGCTCACAGAATGGATGGAGAGAAACTTCTCCCACACAGAAGAGAGCTAGAACAAGACATAGCAAAGATGACAGAGTGGAAGGAGATAGCTGCATATCCTATCTCTCTCCCACAGCTACTCCAACAAAGATACAGGAAGAGCACTGAACCAAATAGTGATTGAAAGTACAAAAAACAGAAACCACAGTGGCCCATCTTTCCAGTCCAAGATCAGCAACTCAATTCATAGCCAAGTGATGGACATAGGGACTATGGAGCAGGGGTGGTGCTTTTGGCACTGTCATCATGTCCTAGAATGAGATCAAGTATTCACTCTGCTGTCATAGTTCAGCAGAAGGTGGTCAGCACTTTCTCTTTGATCTTGGGGCAACATTCATGTCATTGGAAAGTAACCAATGCAGGGGGCAGTCCAGCTAGCTGATGGGGCTGCATACAGTAGTTATCTACTGGAGATCTAATGAGGGCAGACATGCAGTTGTATTTCTCATACCAAAAATTGAGTCCATAACCTGCAAAATTAATACCATGAGACAATAATCAGACAGTGTCCAATCATTTGGAGTCCACTAAAATGTTGTAATACCATGACTCAAGCTGTCCCTGAGATATGTGACTTTTTTTTGCAGGGGGGTAGGCAAGGCAATTGGGGTTAAGTGACTTGCCCAAGGTCACAAGGCTAGTAAGTGTTAAGTGTCTGAGGCCAAATTTGAACCCAGGTCCTCCTGACTCCAGGGCCAGTGTTCTATTCACTGTGCCACCTAGCCTCCCCTGTCCCTAAGATCTTGGAAGAAAACAACACTCAATATCTGGAGAGCACAGCCTCAGGACTCCAAATAACACACAACAGGACGATAAAAGATTACAAAATTCTGTCTAGAAGTGTGTAGAGCCTGGTCAGACCAAGTCTCAATTCAGGAAAGAAGGCTGGAAGAATGAATAAACAAATTTAATTAAATCAACAAATAAGTAAACAAAAAAGAGCAAATACACAAAACAACAAATCAACAAAACAAAATCACAAATAAGTAAATAAGCAAAAATATATCTAATAACACCAACTGATTTTTACCTGGTGCATTGGAATGGCAATAATCTTTGTTAATAAAGTGATTTCATCCCCTCGGGACTAGAGCTAAAGACTTGTGTTTTGTTCCAGTGGTCCTCTTGTCCCAAGCTCTGTGCTGTTAGACTTGGAGGCTTGCATCATTCTTTCTTAGCTGTGGGGTTAGCAGGTTAGGGTCAGACTAGACTTGAACTGTCAATCATTGTCCTGCCAGCACAGTAACTGTTATGTAAAAATTTCCTCAGCAATGCAGCTCAATCTTTCTGGTCTAGTCTCCTCTTCTGTGAAATGAGGCTAGGGTGGTCTAAAATCCCTATGAGGTTTTTTTCTATGATCTTGTCCATAATTTCATCTGATCCTCACAACAGATCCCTTGGAGTAGATACTATTTTCCCCATTTCATAGATAAGGCAACTGAGTTTCAAAGAGGTAGTTATTTTCCCAATGTCACATGCCTGCTATATAACAGAAATGGGCTCAAATTTGGGTTCCATGACTCCTATCCTTTTCATACACTAAGCTTGCTCTTTAGTTGAGATATGGGTGAAAGAGGTGATATGATCCAAGAGGTATCTGAAATGTTCCAAAGTATAGTAAAAAGAGCCTAGGATTTAGAGTCAGAGGAACAGGCTTCGAATCCATCTTCTGCTTCTTGATCCTGTTTGGGTCTTGTACAAGTTCCTTAGTTTCTCTCAGGTTTCTCAGTCATAAAATGAGGGAATTGGTCTAAGGCCCAATTTAATTCTAAATAACTAGGATAGGATTTTATGAATATTTCCCCAGCAAGGCTATCCCAGATCCTGAAATTCCATCTTCTTGGGGGCTTTGCATTCTAAAAGCAGACCCTCAAAAGACCAATGCTAAATTTAAGGTTGCTATTGTTTGGTTGTATCTGACTCTACATGAACCCATGGACAAAGTCCGTGGATTTTTATTGGCAAAGATACTGGAATGGTTTACCATTTCCTTCTCTAGTGTGTCCCTATTTTATAGATGAGATACTGAAGCAAATAGGGGTTAAGTGACTTTTCCAGGGTCACACAGCTAATAAATGTCTGAGGCCAAATCTGAATTCAGATCTTTCTGATTCTAGACCCAGTGATCTATCCACTGTACCACCAAAGCTGCCCCCTCCAAATTTAAAGTAGTGGAGTTCTAGTGAGGGAATTAAAGGTACAATGATGAAGCAGAATTGAGGGATGGGAGAGTTTTTCCATAGTTTTTTTTTACATTCAGTTCCACAGATCATATGATCTATTACTTCATGAGATCAATCATGAGGTCAGAGGCCTTTACTGGGGCAGAGACTGGAACTCTGATTTCAACTGGTCTAGGGAACTCCTCAGTGAAGAAACCTTCTCTACAACTAGTAGGCTTTGAATGTTAGAGTGATAAGAAGTTAAGTGTTTTGCCCAGAGTCAGGTAGCCAACATGCATCAGAGGAAGGACTGGAACTGAGGTCTTCTTGTCTTCAAGGCTGGCTCTGTATCCACTACACCATGATGCCTTATTATGGTAAGCATTTGTTAAGAATTTAGTATCTGGCAGGCTAATTGCTAGGGATACAAAGGAAAAGCAAAGACAGACAATGCTCTTAAGTTTATATGCTAATCGGGGGCACCTAGGTGGCTCCGTGAATAGAGGGCAGGCCCTGGAGTCAAGAGGACCTGAGTTCAAATCCACCCTCAGACACTTAACACAAAAGCCAGTCATGTGACCTTGGGCCAGTCACTTAACCCCAATTGCCCTCCAGAAAGCAAAAAAAAAATGTTTATATGCTAATAGATCATAGGATTTTTGAGCTGGAAGGGACATCTGAAATCATCTAGTTTAATTGTCTCATTTCACAGATGAGGAGATTGACCCAGAGAAATTAAGTGACTCACCCAAAGTCACACAAGTATTGGCTAACATATCTGAGATTCCAACTAAGGTCCATGGATTTGAAATCTAGATTTTTTTTCCGATAATAATAACAATAATAATACCTAACATTTATATAGCACTTACTATGTGCCAGGCACTGAGCTAAACACTTTATCATTATTATCTCATTTGATCCTCACAAACAACCTTGGGAGGATTGGAAGGGGCTATTATTATCTCCATTTTACAGATGATGCAACTGAGGCAAACAGGTTAAGTGACTTGCCCAGAGTCACACAGTTAGTATCTGAAGTCAGATTTGAGCTTAGGTTTTCCTGAATCTAGGTCCAGCACTCTACCCACTGTTTCTTCTAGCCTTCTCTTTTCATGTGTGATAGGCTCTAGCCACACAGATGAGCACTTAAGAAATGTTTGGCCTTCATTTTAGGGACATCACTTCAAATAACAGTGCTTTGTGGACAGTGATTGCCTACCTTCTTTCAGAAGGCTCTGAATGTCAGAAGAAATGGTCTACCATTATGCTAAGCTTGTTTTCATAAATGAATCCTTTTTCATCTTTCTGCTTACTGACTCCATTGATCTTTTTTTATGAGAGGGTGGCAGCTTCTCTGGGACTCCTGTGGTCCAGTCCTGCCCTCAGTCTCCTGTTGGAAGACAGCTTTATGGTTCCTGTTCATGCTGCACCAGGCCTGATCAATGGCCCCTGAGGCTCTGTGGGTCTCCTTGTTGCTTTTAGCCTTGATTTGTTCATGGCCTCATTTCCAAGTATGAGCTCAGAGTCTGTGGACCACACAGCCTGGAGAAACTTACTCAGACCGCTGCTGTGGTTCTGCAAATGGGTAGAAAAGGAAATTTCCCCATCCTACCTAACATGTGAAATTAGTGCACATTTCCCTTTTATGATTGCAAATGGCTTGGCAAGGGGCCAGAAGTGGTTCTCATCCCAATTAGAAGGGGCTAATTATTAATACAAGCAGAAGAGGATCCTTTTTGCAAATGCATTCTCTCTGGGCCCTCCATCACCTCACCCTCTTTTCTCAGCCTGGTGGCTCCTGAACCATCAACCTTCCATCCTGGAATGGAAAAGTAAGAACAAAATGAGTTTAAGTACACTGTCCTTAGGGAAGCATCCTGATGAGCAGCCAGCCCTTTTGCCTATTGCTTGATTCCCTGGTCGACCTGCTTTCCCTGCCCAAAAGGCTTCCTGGGCTAGGGAGGCAGAACCAGCCCACTTATGGGCAATGAAACAATATTAGGAAGAATGATGAGGGGAAGGTGGATCAGCTTCCTTTTGAACTTGGATGCTTCAGATGAAAAGAAATCATTTATGTAAAACATGTAGATGCTCACAATTCACAAATAGACATCCTCTTCCTTGAAAACTCAGTGCAACCACAACAAACCTGTTCTTTCAAATGGAAGGGAAGCATGGTATAACAGAAAAGGCACTAAATTGCATGGACTTTAAAGATAGAAAGGACCTTAAAATGTAGAATGTCAAAGTTAGAATGGCCCTTAGAGAGCATCTAATTCAAAGTCTTAATTTTACAGGGGCAGAGATCAAGGCTCAGAGGCTTATGCAAGGTAACATAGACTAAGTAAGTGACAGTAGAGTCAGAATTTGAGGCAAGGTTCCCAGGTTTTACACCCACTTCTTCTACTCAACTCACTGTGTGATCTTGGGGAAGTAATTTCTAGCACCACACATCTTTTCAAGTTGTAATCATATGGCTTTTCTCCATGTATACTATCGTTGCTATTCTTTTCCAGTTCTGGGGACCTTTTAATGCCTTACCACCTCCATCCTTTAAAATCCAAATCAATTGCATCATTTTATATGTAACCTTCACTTATCCCTTTGATGCATATTGACTTTCCTCCCCACACCTTGACTTTAACATGGTACTTTGCTCTTCACATTAACTTAGGCACTATTGTGTTTGTGTTTATTTATATAGTTAAAGTTTATTTATATAGCTAAATACCTATGTCTATTTATATCTTATCTCTCTATATATACTAAACTATAAGCTCTGTGAGGGCAGGGAATGTGTGTCATCTAAACTTCACACATACCTAACACCCAACAGTGCCACACAGGATAGGCACTTAAATAGATGTTTATTAACTTCAATTCACCTCTCTAGGTCTCAATTTCTTAATCCATAAAATGGAGACAATAATGTTTGTACAACTTACCTTGAAATATGGTCATGAGAATCAAATGAAATAATTAAGGTTTTTGGTAGCAGAATGCCTACAATCAGGACCATGGATAGGGGTAGTTTCCAAAAAAAATGCAACAACCCATCTAATCTGATGTGCCAACTCCTACCTCTTTCATATCCAGGCATATGATGCACTTAATTAAATAGCTTTTGCCCCTATCCTCTTAGCCTTACTAAGTGGGGTAATTTTATTTCAGTGGTCTCAATTCAAGGTCATAGTCTTGGTTAATAAGAGTTTAATGAGATTAGATAAAAGTGTAATAAAAATACAAGTGACAGACATGTGTAGCTAAGAAGCTGCCAACATTTCAGTTTCCCCCACTCTGTAGAGTAGAAGACTACTCTCATTGCCTCCTGCTATGTGATGAAGGAAACAATTCCCAAGTTGAATGTAAATCTTCTGACTCCCTCGCTCGGACCCTCTTCTGTGGAAAACAACAGTGATCACATCACAAGCATAGCACAGTCTGGGAAGTAGAATTCTCCCTTAGGCTCAAAGGGGCACAGAAAATTTTGTCCTGTGCCTGATGGCTCACTCTGCTACTTCCTCAGACTTTCAGTTGAACAGCAGCTTGCTCCTCCTGTGGGAACCAGAGCTATTCATGTCATGATGGTCCAATTAATACTCACTCGTACCTACAAGTACAGGAGGGTCTACTCTACCCTAGCTCCAAAGAAAATATTGTGCCCATAGCAATGACCTCCTTTCTGTATTCATATTTATTTTTATCTCTCTCCCTTATCTTTCCTTCTTTTGGACTGGGCCCCCCTATTTTGCCCAGACTCAAATTGGAGTGGCCATTTATGGCCACTTAGTGGCTATTGGTGATTGATAAGGAAGCTTAAACTTGCACCATTTCTTACCTGGACCAGTTCAGTGCTCCCTTAGCAACACGGTCTCCTCCATGCCCTTTCTACCAGGAGCTCACCATATTGGTGGCAGACTTATTGCAGACACCAGACTGATTTTAGCCCTACTACACTCCTTATCTCAAGCAATCAATTTGCTTCAATCCTGCATGCCTACTTAGTTATGTACCCACTTCCCCCTGCACTGGACTCTGGGAAGTCACTTTTAGGACTTTCATCCTCTTTTGTTCCAAAGTCTTTTAGAAGATATATCCTATGGGGAAAAGCATGAGTTCTTCAACAGAGGTCATGTAAAAATACTTCACAAATTGCAAAGCATACTATAAATATCACTATTGATTATAAGTATTGACCTTCTTCGCCTTTTGGAACTCCTACAGTATATATGGTCTGTTCTATCCTATTTTGACTATTCTGATTATGGGAATAAACAAAGGCTGGTTGAGGACAATGATACATGGGTGCTTCAGTTCCATAGACTCTGGATGGAGGGGAATCTTAGATATCATATTGTCCAATCCCTTAACTTTACAGGGGAGTATGCTGAGACCTAGAATGGGGAAAGAGACTTACCTAAGGTCACACAGTGATTTATTGGCAGATCCCATCCTAGAACCTACATCTCTTGGCTCTTAGCTAAGGGTTCTTTCTTTAGAAGTTGATGCCAGCATCCCCTAAAATTCAGAAACAAGCACGAAATTAAACCATTAATCATGTGCAATCTTATTATGTGAGAGCGACACAAAGTAGCATAATTGGCTGATATGCTCTATTAGCCCCAGGAATTGATAATTAAATTGCTCGGACAGGCAACTGAACAAACAAACGCAGCATGTAGCCAAAAAGGAAGAGCTTTTTGCCTATTCACAATCATAATCGGATCATTTTGGGGGAGAATTCTGGGGATAAACCACAGAAAGGAAATGTCAGTTTAATCTACATAAATTAAAGTACATTTACATAAATTAGATTTGGGGTTTAGGATCAAGGCAGGACTTTGAACTTGGAAAAGAACTCAGAGAGTTTGAAATTTGGGAGATGCCATTTTGTAAGAGATAGACTTGGATGTACACTCTGCCAAGCCACTTCTTCCTGTGCACAGATGATTCTTTGGAGTCAGAGGCCATAGGTTCAAAGCCCAACTCTGTCATTGAATTATCTGCATGATCTTCATTTCTCAAGTCACTTAACCTTTGGCCCTTCATTTCCTCATCTGTAAAATGAGGAGGTTGAACCAGATTATTTTTAAGGTCCTTTCCATGTCTACGTGTTGTGGTCCCATGCTGTGACTGAGAGACAGAAGGAGGCCAGCTGCTCTGTGGGCAATTTTGTGCTTGAGTCAGCTCCTATCGGTTCCCAAGAGCCAGTTGTTAAACTTTCAGTGTGAGCATACACCTATGAAATTGGCAAATGTTACTCAATCACGGTTCCAGTTATTGTTCTGCAAATTTTCTAGACTTAAGAAGGTGATGAAGAAAATGTTAAAAATTCAGGTCTAATTTAGAAGTACTATGGCTACATACATGTAAATATATATGTATTTTGAAAGTCAGATGTTAAATATTTTCCAGGTTAACTCTGTCTGTAGGAAACCTCTCTGCCCCACAGTAGTGGGAATGGAGGGTATCATTCACTGACCAAACAGAATGATCTTTTTTTTCCTCAGGAAAAGGGATAGGATTATAGATTCTTAGAGTGAGACCTACCTCACAGATCATCTATTCCAAATGATATCTGAGGAGTTATTCTCTCTATAATGGAGCTTATTGCTTTTAAGGATGGTCCATTTCCCTCTCAGACAGTTCGTATGTTAACTTCTTCCCTGTACGAAATTGAAATTGGTTTCCCTATCATTTCTGTCCATTACTCCTAATTCTGCCAAGCTCAATGATGTCTCCAAGAAACTTTCCTTGATTTGATTCATTGGTGCTTAGCATATTGCTTACAAATGGTAGGTACTCAATAAATGCTAATTGGCTGATTTGCTCAGCAATTAATACCCTTCATTCCTAGATCTCACTTAGCATTGTTGTGCAATTCTCTAACATACTCATTAATGAAATATTGTATATTATAGTTATCTGTGTTTGTAATTAATACTCCTACTAGATTCAATTCTGTGAGTAAAAGTACCATAACTCATCTAAACTTAATCTCTCTCTCACTGTCCAGCACAGTTCTCTGAACACAGTAGGTACTTAATGAATGTTGTTGTTTTTATTGTATGTGCTTCATGATTGGCAGGGCTGGGTCTTGAACTGTGTACCCATGTCCAGTAGTCTTTCTACTATGCCACCCTGTGTGGTACAACCACAGTCACATCAGTAATAAATGAGACCTGACAAAGTCAGGGTCCACATTATCTTCTGTCTTCCTGTATTCTGACTATGCATGGGCTGCTGGAACCAGAGAGAAGTGACCTCAATTTACTGATGTCAGGTCAGGTCTAAGATTGTAGCACTGAAGGGAGGAAGCCAGTTGGGGCTGGCTGGATTGAGGTTTCATAGTTTTATACACCAATGAAATGTCATGAAGGTCACAGTGAGCATGGTATGAAGAGAGGATAACATAACTCACCTGGCTAATGGGGAAGATGCTTATTAGGGAAAAAAGGTAGCTATATTAGTCCTGATGTGGTCAGATTGCAGATAGCAATGAGGGTCAAACAGAAGTGTCAGATTCTGGGTAATGGGGACCCATCAGTGGTTTCTTAAGTGATATGGTCAGAAATGGGCATTAGGAAGATGAATCAAAGGTCTGCACTAGGTGAGCAGAAGGAGAAAGGATGCTGCATAGGGCAAAGGCTCCTTGGAGCACAGAGTGGGGGACAGTGGTAAGGAATCAATGCACTTAGAAGAGAAGGCTAATTCTTAGTATCACTAAGAGAATCCAATCCCTTCTAAATATGAGAAGAGAGGAGAGGAGAAAGAGAGAAAGGAAGAAGAAGAAGAAGAAGAAGAAGAAGAAGAAGAAGAAGAAGAAGAAGAAGAAGAAGAAGAAGAAGAAGAAGAAGAAGAAGAAGAAGAAGAAGAAGAAGGAGAAG
>NW_027185694.1:26280355-26326752 GCF_028583685.1 Petaurus breviceps papuanus | reverse complement strand
AGAAAAGAAGAGAAAAAAAAAAGAAGAGGAAGATGAAGAGGGAAAAGAAAAAAAGAGAGAGAAGAAGGGAGGACAGAGGGCCAGGGAGAGAGAGAAAAAGGGACAGGGGGAGGGGGGAAGGAAGATAAGGGAGGGGAGGGGAATGGAAGGGAAGGAAGAGAAAGAGGGCCAGGGAGAGAGAGAAAAAGGGACAGGGAGAGAGAGCAAAAAAGTGACAGAAAGACAGGGAGAAAGTGTACAGTCATATTTCCTCTTCCTGCTCTCCAGGGCCTCAGGAGAACACTGTGTCCTCAGCTGCCTCTGGAGAGGCCCCAGAAGGCTGGGCTTAGCTCTGCCTCCTGCCTCTGTAGGCCTTGGACAGCTTTGTGCCATCTGTTCTGGTCATGGGGAAAGAGGGCTCTGGTTGTTCCTCCGTCTTCATGTCAGGCTCTGCTGCCTTTCTCAGTCTTGGGATGTGGATTTGAAGAAAGGAAAATCACAACTGCTCATTCCCCCTGAATCTGCCTCAAATGCCCTTGCCTTCCAATAGGTCTTGGGGACTAGGGGAAGTACTCAGTTTTGGGGACCAAGGAAGCGAGAATCCAAGCCTGCACCTTAATGGAAGAGAGCAGAACCTAATGCTTTTTCCTCACCACAACAACTCATTTAATTGCTTTAAGAAACAACATAGCAGAGTGATCTGTGGGTAGAGCAGTCCTGGGTTCAAATTCTCCCCTTTGATACCAAAATGATGCCTACTTCACCGGTTTCCAAATGAGACAATTTATATAAAACATTTCACCAACTTTAAAGCTCAGTAGAAACATCAACTATTTTCAAAACACTTCCCACATAGCAACTCTATGAGGTAAGAGAGCATAAAATTTAGTGTCACCATTTTCCAGCTGAGAAAACTGAATTTCAGAGAGGTGAAGACGCTTGCTGTAGCACACACAGAAATTCACTGTTAGGTTCGGAATCCAAGCCCAGCTTTGCTAGGTATAGCTCTGCTACTCTTTGCACCGTACCACATCACCTTCATTATTTTTTATCATTGTTTTCCAAAACTGAGTGTGTTGGAAGTGATAGAATGTCAGAACTGCAATTTAATCGATATAGGAAATTCCTAGTTAGAAAACTTCTTTTATTTATGTATTTTTGGGGAAGACTGGGTTTCTCCGTCTCATTTAGTTTGGAACTGGTAATAGATCTCACTATGAACTGGCACAGGGGCTTTGAGTTATTTTCTTATCTGGGCCATCAAATCTCTTCTCCCTAGGTAGCCTGGTATTCCACTGCACACACCACCCCCAACTTATCATGCCGGTGAGCCAAGCTTAGTGTGAATGCCTGATCAAATTTAGCCTGCTGCAGCCCAGAACTCCAGAGGTCAAGCAATCCACCAGCCTCAGCATCCCCCAGCAATAGGGAATACAAGTGTGTTCTAACATTTCTCCTGCCTATGCAGATTGGTACCCATTCTATACTGCAACATAATTTAAAGGGTTTCCTGGGAGCATTGAGAAGTTAAGTGACTTGCTTTACTATTAGCAATAATAGTACATTTTATAAAACACTTTTTCTAACAACCACCTTGTAAGTTAGGTAGGACTATAAAAAGGACTGGACCTGTGATTTCATCAGTGTAGAGAACTCCAGAGGGGGAAACATCCTCCACAACTATAGATCAGCACTTTTTTTTACTGAAAATTATTAGAAAGCTGCCTAGAGTATTGAGACTTTAAATACCTTGCCAAGGATCATGTAAAGAACATGGGTCAGAATCAGGTCTTGAACTCCCATCTGTCTGGTTTTGAGATTGGCTTTTTTTCTACTGGCTTTTTTTCTACTACGACATGCTTGTCTACATTAAGGAATGGAAATATTATTATCCTTATCTGATAAAAGAGGAAATATGCCTAGGGAGGTCAGTCATTTGCCCAAGGTCACCAATCTAGCAACTAGT
The DNA here is from genome assembly GCF_028583685.1 of Petaurus breviceps papuanus. Taxonomy (NCBI): domain Eukaryota; kingdom Metazoa; phylum Chordata; class Mammalia; order Diprotodontia; family Petauridae; genus Petaurus; species Petaurus breviceps. Next base: position 26,324,807 of record NW_027185694.1, on the reverse strand, counting down.
CAGGCCAAGATTTGGATCTAGGTCTTTTGACTCACTTACTACAGTAAGTAAGTCTTCACTCACTACAAAAAAAACCCAACAAACAAAAAAAAAACCCCAACAACTGCCTTGTTCAATCATTCCCCCCGCTCCTGCTGATCTAAATAGAACTTTACTCTCTGCTACTCACTAGGTGATCTTGGGAGCATCCTTGCCCTTCCCTGGGCTTCAGTTGCCTTCTCTATAAAGTGAGCATGTCAGAATAAATGACATTTAAGGTCCCTTCCAAGTCCAACAGTCTATGCATCTAGGACTTTTTGTACTTAGGGACATGGGATGAATGCTGTGTCTTTGGCTTCAGGGATATAATTAAGGAACTATAAAAACACAATCAATTTTCAGTTTGGAATTCATGATCTTCCACCAACTTCTCTCTTCCCTCATTATGTTTTAAACTCCATCATTTGCTTTTCTCTGTCATAGCTGAGATGATTCCCTATGTCATTTCCATTCATCTCCCTCCTCATCTACTATTGTACCTTTGTTTAATCCATCCTCTGCATGCTTGTGAGCCCAGAACCTTTTTTTCCACCTAGGATGATGCATCACTCACTTTGGTATTACATTTCCACACTAGGCTTGTTATCATAGTCAGTAATCAGACTGTGTTATTAGCTAAGCCATACAAATCTAAAAAATTGCTACCACTCTGTGGTTTGAATTCTCTCAATCAGTGGTTCTCAAAGTATGATTTGAAAACCCCTGGGGGTCCTGGAGACTCTTTCAGGAGGTCCACAAGGTCAAAATATTTTCATAATAATACTAAGACATTATTTGCCTTTTAAAATACTCCCATACTTCAAATATAAATACATTTCACAATAGATGGAATGCAGAAGCAAATATGAGAATTCAGCTGTCATCTATTAAACCAGGCATTAAAGAGATTTGTAAAAAAATATGCAAAACAATACCACTCTACTCACTAAATTTTGGGGAAATATTTTTCTTTAAAATGTTATTTATGTTGACATATAATAGGCTTGTTGTTATCTTTAACAAATAAAATTTAAAATTAGCATTTAAATTTCTTTTTAATTTCAATTTTTAATAGAGTAAATATCAATAGTTATAACACACATTTAAAAAACCCTATTTCGTGGGGTCCTCAATAACTTTTAAGAGTATAAAAGGATCCTGAGACTAAAAAGCTCCAGGACCTTGATTTAGATTCACTCTGTAGTTCAGATGAGGCAGACAAATGTCAGAGACTCTTTATTCTCTGCAATGAGAATCCCATTATATAGCAACAATAGCTACAGGTGAGCGTGAATGGTACCACATAGTACCAAAATTTAACCCTTCAAAACTTTCTATCAATTAGGAATCTTACTTTAATATTGTTTTTAGTTTATTTTTGACAAAGTTTCATTTGCACTTTTTAAACACAGAATAATGATGTGGGGATAGTGCATTAGGCTTGATTTCCCTATGGCTTTGTGTTCCTTGAAGTTCAGACCACAGACCTAAAGACAAGGAATCCTCATCCGCTTAGTGGCAATTAATGTGAATTGCAGACCTAGTACTGAGAAAAAATAGACTTTGAAAAGTCAACTTTACAAAGTCAACCTATACAATGATAGTAAAGAACATTCTCATACTTACAAATTTACTCTAACAATAAAGGGAACAATAATGGGGGAGGTAGGAAATAGATAACAGGAAAAGGGAAAACAAGATATATTGTCATATATACATGGAATCATAAAATGTCAGAAAGGAAGAGGATATTAGAGATTCCAACATTTTAACCCACATAGAATTTCTAGACAAGTGGTTACTTAGAATTTGCTTGAATGCTTCCAATGATGGGGAACTCACTATCTCTGTGGGTAACTCATGCATATACTTTGGACAGTTTTCTGAAAGAAAGCTTTCATTTTTGTGTTTTCTGGATAGGACCTACCATGTTTTGAGACTGAGGAGAGGAAGAATTTGTATTTTTCCTTATTAAATTTAATCTTATTAAAGTTTTTGCAGCCAATACATCAATTATCACTCCCAGCTTCATATTATCCACAAATTGGATGAGTATGTTTTGGTAGTCCAGGAGAACATCTGGTTTTCTTGGCCTTGTATTTCTGGCACCAGGCTGTCTATGCTTCAGAGATGCTCCCTCCTCCTTCCTGGTATCCTCATCTTGCCTGCTTCCCTAGAATCCTCAAAATTGGGAATCTTCCTTGAGAAAATTTCCATTCTTCATGCACCCTCACTGATTTGTACCACACCCTCAATTTGTTCAAGAGGTATAAAATTAATCTTGAGAACCCACCCCATGAATTTGATGGTTTGAAGGATCCACAGCAGCCATCTAGTTTGGATCATATAAGAAAGGAATCCCAACTATGGCATACCCAGCAAAGGGTCACGCACAGATCAAGACCTGTTCTTAATTCTGTCACTTTCTTAGTGTCTCAAGGATCTGTCAATTCCCTTTCATAGACCAATAAGGGATGGTTCCTCCCACACAGTCCATCCTATAATAATAGGAACCAATCAACTCATCTTAGGTTACTAAGACTTAATGAAGAGATATCCTTATCTTGGTAAAGGAGGTGAAGGAAGGCATGTCCTCATCCTCCCTAGGGATGTGGTCTCAAAAGTCCCAAAGGGTCCACCACCCTACCCATTTCCATAGCTATAATGGAGAGAGAGAGAGAGAACTAAAAAGGAGTAGGGGCCATTAGAAAACTCCCTTGGTCAATTATCCACATAAAGACAGGATAATCTGAGGACAGAGAAGGTGTTAATTAGGAGGTGGGAGAAATATCAGTAAAATCTTTCTATTGGGGGACACATGAATCAAGTCTTCAATGAAGTAAAGATCTCAGAGATGAAGGTGAAAAGGAAGCCCATTCCTGGTATTGGGGAAAAGGCATAAAAGTAAGAGGTAGAATGGAATACTCAGGAAGCAGCAAGTCAGCTAGATTGGTCAGTATTTAGGGTTTATGAAGGGAGTTATTGTTAAGCAAGGCTGGAAAGGGAGACTGAAGCCAGGTCGTGGAGGTGTTTCAGTGCTAGGTCTTGGAGAAATTTGTATTTTATCTTAGAAGCAATAAAGTCCATCATACCTGGACTTTAGGAAGACTGTTGTTGCAGCTGTTTGAAGGTTAGATTGTAAAGGGGAGAGACTGGAAACCAGGAAGCTATTGCAAAAATGTAGTGGAGAGGGGATGAAAGTCTGACCTAGTCCAGTGGTGGAAAGGATGAGGCAGATGTCAGAGATATTGCTGAGATAGAACTGGGAAGACTTGGCAGATGACTGGATATGGGAATCAAAGAAAATGGAAGTCAGGAATGACTCTGAGGTTGAGAAGAACAGGGTGACTAAAAAGATCACAAGAGCCTTAAGAGAAAGATGGACATGAGCAGAATGGGGGAACTTTGACAATGATAATGAATTCTACTTTAGATATATCTAGTTTGAGATGCCCACAGGATAGCCATTTGGATCTGTCTAACAGATACTACAGCTCTGGAGTTCTGGGGGAGATTGGGAATATATAGATTTGAGAGTCCCTGTCTTTCCAAGGATAACAACTAAGGCTATCAGAAATAAGATAACAAAAGCAAGGATGAGTGGAGGGTTCAAGACAGAGCCTTGAGGGAAGGATACCTCTAGTTAAGGGGAGGGGCATGGATGAAAGTAGAAGAAAGAAGACAAAGGAGAAATGGCCAGTCAGATAGGAACAAAACTTCGAAACAGGAGTATCCCAGAAACCCAGGGAGTGTAAGTATCCAGAAGAAGAGACTGGTCCACACTTGCTGTGGAAAGATATCAAGAAGGATGGGGACTTACAAAACGTTAGCAATTTAGACACTTGATAATTGGAGAAAGTAGTTCTGTTTTCAAGAGTTGTTAATCCGGAGTCTATAAATTTGTTTTTTCCTTAGTTTTTCCCAATTTTAGTTTTAATTTATGGAATTTTACAAGCAATTTCATAGCATAGTATAATAAAAAAAAGATGATTGAACATGAAATTGCAAATCTACTATGTACAACTTGCTATTCCTTTTAAATATGTAATAAAGTTATCATGTAAATTTATTTTTCCCCTTTTTTTCCATCCCCCAGCCCTAGAGATGGCTATCATTATACACAAATGTGTGTATACATATAGATACATATTATGTAAAATAATTCTCTACATACTTCCATTTATCAGTTCTTTACAAATTAGTTTTTAAATAATATTTTAATAACTGTCTTTCAACGTAATTGGTTTCCTTTGTAATCCTGTGCATTTAGAAACATTATTCTGAGAAGGGGTCCATAAGCTTCACCAGGCTGTCAAAGAGGTCAATGAACTAAGAAACCATGTTCTACATGAAACCTCTTCCAGTTTCCTCCAGTAATTAGGTCTCTCCTTTTTTCAACTGCCTTGGATTGATTTTATGTATGTATGCATGTGTGTATATATGTACATATGTATGTATGTGTGCATATATGTAAACATGTACACACAAACCTGCACCCATATATTTATGCATATGTGTATATGTGTGTATGCATGTGTGTATATACAACCTACATATATGCATATGTATGTACTAAATCTTCAAGACTAAACTTTTGGGATGTCATATATGAACATGTCTCTATTATCATACAAGGTCCTTGACAGCAGGAAAGGTTTTACTTTTGTCTTAATATTCCCAATACCTGGAACAGAATAGGGGCTTATTGAATGCTTGTTGATTGACTGGAGTGATAGGAATAAGCATCAGATTACAAGGGTTTGAGAAATGAGTGGAAAGAGAGGAAGCAATGAGTGTAAATAGGTGCCTTTTTCTAAGAGTTATGAAAGGGGGAGATATATAGGAAGATAACCTGAGAGAATGACAGGGTCAAATGAAGGGAATTTTGTTTTGTTTTGTTTTAAAGGAAAGGAGAAGCCTGGGTATATCTGAAGGAAGCAGGAAAGTGCTAGTAGATAAAGATAAATTTAAGATTAGAGAGATAAGGCAAGTGATGAATAACTCAAGGTACTGGAGGAGATGACAGAAGATGGTCAAGAGTACCAGTACTGCAATTGACCTTGGCAAGGAGATGTACTGCCTCTTTTAGCAAAATAGAATAAGGAAGGAAAGGATAGGGGATGACATCAAGAAGTTTTGAGATATAGATTTAGAGAGAAGGAGATTCCAATAGATGACCTCTTTTTTCTCATTAAAGTCTGAAATTGCTTCTGGCTTGAGATAAAGATGTGAGGAGGTGGTATGTGAAGCTTAAAGAAAGAAGACAAAGTTTTGAATGTCCAGTCTGGGGGCTGTGAGGTTGAGGCAGTAAGGGCAAAACAAAACATTTGCCAAGTACTCTGAAGGCCCAGTGGAGGTTGGACAAAGTTGTAATAGACTGAGTTGGTGCTGCTATGTGACTTTCTTCAGTGGCATTGGTGGGGTGCTTCACATCAGCATTCAGCATGTTGTAAATAGGATTGGAGAAGACAGACAGAAGGTGGTGTTTGGCAAATGTTGGACAAATGACAATAGTACACAGGAGTAAGGGATTCAAGGGTAAAGTACAATTGGACTAGAAAACATTTTTCTCCCAACAGTTCTGTGAGGTGAGTAGTGTATCACTGTCCCTGTTTAAGAAATGAGGAGCACTGGCCCTGGAGTCAGGAGGACCTGAGTTCAATTGCCCTATCTTCCCCCCTCCAAAAAGCAAAAATGAAGAAGGAGAAGAAATGAAGAAATTGAGGTGCTGATGAAGATTACAAAGCCAGGAAGTGCCAGTTAGAATTTAAAACCATTCTCCTGATTCTGAGTCCAATGCCTTTTCCAACCCAATGGGCCTGCAAATTTTAAAGTCTGATTCTTGCTTTTCCATTCTAGTGCCCATTCTGTGGTATAAGAGCCCTGTTTTCTCTCTTCTGTCAAAGGTAAATGTTTTCAGGTGTATTCAGTCAGCCCCCTGGAACTCCATTTGGCCAAGCAGTATGGGGACATGGTTTGGGTATTATAGTTATAAGCCTGAGGAGGAAATAAGGCAAGTGCAGTCATGCCCTAGACTTTAGAGAAAAACCCAACATTTGTGCTTTGAATAAGGATCACAAAGAACCAGGTGGGAAGAATTATAGAATCATCAGTTTAGAACTTAAAGGAACCTGAAAGTCTAGCCAGTCCAGCATACTCTTTATATATTGCTCTCTAAGTCACCATTTTACAGATAAAGAAATCAAAGCCAAGAGAGGGAAAATCACTAGATTAATGTCACAAGGTAGGGTCAGAGGTGGGATTTGAGCTCAGGTATACACATATACATATGCAAGCATGTATGCATGCATGCATGCATGGATGTATTTTTTGTTTGATTGTTTGGGATGGGTGATCCTTCTACTAATGCAAACCTTCAACTTAAAATCTCATAGAGTTTCCTAGGATTCTGAGTGGTAAAAGCATTGGCTCAGGATCCCATAGTGAATGAACCCAGGTCTTCCTGACTCCAAGACTGATCCTCACACAATGGCTGCCTCTTGATGTGAATATTATGTCCATTTCACAGACAAGGCTCGCTCAGGTAAGATGGAAAGAGTGCTGGTTTGGAAGTCAGAGGACTTTGGTTTGAATCCTGGCTTACTAGCTGTGTAACCTTACATAAAATTACTTAAGCCTCCGTGGGACTTAGTTATCTCATCAGACTCCATAGATGATAGCAGGTTTATTTTGTGTCTTCAACCCCTTTGGTAATCTGGTGAAGCCTATGGATCCCTTCTCAGAATAATGATTTTAAATGTTTAAAATAAAATACATAGCATTGTAAAGAAAATGAATTCTATTGGAATTCCAGTTATCAAAATACTTTAAAAAATCACAGATCCCAGGTTAAGAGCCCTAGACTAGAGGGTCTTTAAAATCAAGACCCTCGAGGCATTGCTGAGGACCACCCAGGTAGTAAGCACAGAGCTAGGGTACTGCCTTTGCTAGGTTGTTCTTTCCAGCACACCAGGCTGTACCCAAACACAATTATCAAAGACATCTGTCCTGTGGCCCGCTGTCTACCCCTGCCAGGCTGGTGGTGTAGACTGCAATTACCATTTACTTTTCTTTTCATCTTCAGAAGCCTATTGCCTGCTTCATATGTAAATCAATGAAGCTTTGCAGGAAATCTCTATTCTCCTTCAATGGTTCATGGGCATTTTTTTCCACCACAGCAAAATGCATTTTAAAAGTGCATAAAATCAGGAACCAGAATGCTTTCTGGTGCTACCCTTCCACGATCAGGTGAGAGAGGCACAATTAGGTAATTAATTGTAGCCATAGATGTAGGTAAACTAAGTCACCCTGCTCCCACCTAAAGTTCATGGCCACAACTATGCAGGGTGGATGTCTTCATGGGCCTGACATACCAAGTAATGGTTCCAGAGTCTCACTTCCTTTTGACCACTGTAGCAAGAAGGGGCAGGGAACCCCCTCCTCAGAGCTAAGAACCTATTTATCATCTGCACCACTCCCAAGGTTATTGAATACATCCTGACAGGCCCTGTTGGTCACCTTCTGTCTCTTAAACTTTCAAATCTTTTATTGTTCATTGGCTTTTTTTGGGGGGAGGAGTTCTAGCTGTCCAGCCATGCTAGGAGGACCCTAAAGGCATCTATGCCCTATCTCTATTCTACCCAAGACCAAAGACAAAGCCTTGATCTATAATCTCTGTCTCTGTCTCTCTCTCTGTCTCTGTGTAGGTGGGTGTCTGTCTCTGTCTGTCTCTGTCTTCCTGTCCCTGAGCCTCTCTCTCTGTCTCTCTGTCTCTGTCTCTTTCTCTGTCTCTGTCTGTCTCTGTGTAGATGGGTGTCTGTCTCTGTCTCTGTCTTCTTGTCTCTGTGCCTCTCTCTCTCTCTCTCTCTCTCTCTCTCTCTCTCTCTCTCTCTCTCTCTCTCTCTCTCTCTCTCTTTCTCTCTGGGTATGTACATCTGTCTCTGTCTCTCTCTGTCTCCCCCCCCACAAGACTTATTCCTTTATTTTCCCTACTATCATGTACTCCCAATGATTATTGCAATATTGCAATGCAGTGTTTTAGACTGTGGTTTCCATGAAATTAGGGCCTGGGTTTGACCCTTCTCTGACTCATCATCTGAGATTATTAGCTCCTCAAGGGTAACTATTAGTTTTTAAAGTGCAGGCCTACCGCTTGTTGCTGTGGAAAGACCAGTGGCTTATATATTTATAAGTTTACATGTATGTATATATATATATATATATATATATATATATACAGAAGGATTGGTATCTCTAAAGGCAAGGACTTGAGACTAAGAATTTTCTGAAGGTAGGGCTTGGGTCTTCTCTATCACCCCAACGTGGGACATCCAGGAGGGAAGTCCTGGATTTGCTTCTCCTCTACCTCTTCCAGATTGTTCTAGATTGTGAACCCCCTGAAGGAAATCTTCCTTTTTCTTTTTTCCCTGATACTGTAATTGATGACAAATCTGGGTTAATTTGAATGGACTTGACCATGGTCTCTCTTGCAAAGTGAACAGAGGTACTGGGTGTGGCAAAAAAGAGTGTTAGACCTGGAATCAGGACACTAGGGTTTGAATACTGCCACTGTTTTTTTTTAGTTTCTATTTTAAAATTTAAAAAAAATTTAAATTTATTTTATTTTTAGTTTATGGAATAAAATAAACATTCCTATGACAGTATAATAAAAAATTATTGCACATGAAGCTACAAATCTATTTTGCACCATTTGCTATTCCTTTTAAAATATAATAAAGTTATTTTGCAAATTTTTTTCTCATTATCTTTTTTCTTTCCTCCCCCCATGGCCTAGAGATGTCTACCATTAGACAGAAATATGTATCTGTATGTGTGTAAAATCATTCTATTCATACGTCTATTTATCAGTTCTTCCTCTGGATGCAGGTAGTGTCTTCCTTCATATGTCCTTTGTAGTTAATCTGGGTATTTATAACAGTTAAAATCACTTATTTGCTAAAAGTTGTTCTTAGGCCAAGATTGCTGTTATTATATACAATGCTCTCCTGGTTCTGTTCATTTCGTTCTTCATGATTTTGTGCAAGTCTATCCATGTTTTTTCTAAGGTCATTGAGCTCCTCATTTCTTATAGCACAATAGTATTCCATTGCAATCATACACCACAACTTGTTCAGCCATTCCCCAATTAATGGGTATCCCCACAACTTATAGGTCTGATTCTAACTAACTAAGCTTTAGATAAATCTTTTCCAACTCTAAACCTCAGTTTGTACTAGATGATCTTAGAAGGTCCCTTTTTTTTTTTTTTTTAAGTAACTTGCTCAAGGTTACACGGCCAGTTATTTCTGAGTGTGGTGCTAAGTATCAGCCCGGATTTGATCCCCAGATCATCCCAACACTGGAGACAGTGCTCTTACTCTCTGAGCCACCTGGCTGCCCCTAGAAGGTCCCTTCTAATCTGACAACCCATCATTCTCTGAATGACCCATGACATGCGGAGCAGAAAAATCCCATGGGCCTGGAATATGCTGATCAGTACAATAAAAGGTATTTCCAGTTGGTGTTCTTTGGTTAATTCTCCGTCTCATCTAGCACATGTAGCTATGCCATAGGGATAGGGCTACATAGTCCAAACACTTCAGATTAATCATATTCAATCCCAAACTAGCTTCCCTTCCCCTCACCCCCATTACCTAAAGAGAACAGAATTAGAGGGACTGGAGAAGGTTTTGCCTTTGTATCTTTCAGTTCGGCTGATCATATGACCCCAAGTCACCAGACCCCATTTCACTCTGCATGGTGTAGCCTACGCCCCAAAAGAGCCGATAAGATTTCTGCTGGGTAACCAGTGCTTATGCAGCAACAGAGGCAGCCTGGGCAGGCAGTATCCTACACAGTCTCTCTCAGGGAGTTAGAAGAAGAAAATGTGAGACATTAGCAAAAAAAAAGTAAATTACTTTTTAAAGTAGTTATTTTTTTAAGTGTACACTAAAGAGAACAGGATAGTGACAAAATTGCCCTGCTGCTCTGTCCTTTTCTGAACTCCCTTCTTCTCCCTTCTGTTTTTTTAATCCTTCATTGATTCTCTTTTCTTTTCTTTTCTTTTTTTACTTCTCTATCACTACCCATCAACTTTCCTCCCAAAAGGGACCTTCCCTTGCAACAAATAAGTGTGGTCAAGCAAAACAAATCAACCCACTGGCAGAGGCTGAAAATGCACGCCCACATTCTGTGCCCCCAGTCTGTCACCCCTCTGCCAAGAAACAAGAGACACGCTTCCAATCAATCCTTTGAAGTAATGACCGGCCACTGACTGCATTGGTCAGAATTCTGGAGTCTTTGAAGGTTCTTTTCTATTACATTATCCTGGTCATTTTGTGAATTGTTCTCCTGGTTTTGCTCACGTCCTTCTGCAGCCATTCGCAAAGAACATCATTTAAAGGGGGTGAGAAAGAAAAACCCCAACAACCTTTGTTTGCTGACAAGGGAAAAAAGGGGAGAAAAACTAAAGAAATTAGCACATGTGCAAACTTTTAGTCCTTCTCTTGACATATTATCAAGTGTTTTATGTCAATTGAGGGGATGTGATGTGTTAGACCCCTTTCCCTCCTATTGGGGTTGGAAGAGGAAGGGGAAGGCAAAGGTTGGCCTGGGGAAGGTATGGTTGCCTTTTGAAACATTAACCTTGGAAGAATGAGGCTGGCCCAAGATGGCAAACTTTTTATAGGAATCTGCCCTCCATGAATAGATCTAAATCTTTGAGACCTCAGCTCCTGGCATTCCATAGTGCAGATGGGATGCCCCTGTGAATATAATGGGAGGGGGTTCACTAAATAAGCTGTCTGCACCCCAATTCCCAGAAAAAATATAACTCCATCCCTTTATAAATTTAAACTAAAGCCCAGGAAATTGAAACCCTTTTCCTGTGTTATCCTTATCACCAAATTGGTAAGTACTCTCAAGGGCAAGTCTTTTTCTCAAGGGCTTTCTGCTTGGCTCCCAGACAAGAAACAGTGCCATGCTCAAATCCTTTCTTTTTCCTTCTTCAATTCCTTCTTTCTTGATTCATTGTCTTAAGTTTCATACCCTTCCTTTCTACCTCTGAAGCTACCACTCTACCTTAGGCCCAACTTCTCATTTCTAAACAAGACTATGGTAAGAGCCTCCTAGATGATCTCCCTCCTTCCAATCTTTCCCCTCCCCTTCATACTGCTTGCTACCAGAGACATCTTCCTAAAATGCAGACCTGGCCACATGTCCTCTCTCCAGATACCTTCAATGGCTCCCATTTACTAACCATGTTAAGCCTAAGCTGTCCTGCCTTGGCCTCCTGAATTTGGCCCTGCAAAGATTATTTTCTAATACAGTTAGTTTTCAACATTTGCATGCTTAACTCTGGTGCTTTCAATCATTTGCATGAGTTTATTAGTAACTTAATTTTTGCTTATTCATTGGCAACTGTACACATTTGTGGCTATGTGTAATAGAGAGAAAAAAAAATGAGAAACCCAGTGTGCAAATTTATATTTGAAAAAGGAGGAAAGTATTGGTTAAACTGTTTGTGAATCTGCTCCAGAAAGTGCTGAAGTAACCTCTCAAATACACAATGAGGGAATTGGAAAATTGGAAAAGAGGCTAAGTTTGTGGGTATATGAAATAAGGATCACCTCCTCCACCCCCTGACCTCTGGTGCTCCTGTGCTCCTGAGCATCCTGCCTCCCTTTTCCCATCCCTCCTGCCTGGGGCATGTGCTTTTTATAGGGGTACAATTCAAACATAGAACCAAAAGGGAAATTTAAAATGGCAGGTCCCTCTTTCCCTTTTCTACCTTGGGTTCTTTTTAGTAAATAAGTTTATTTATTTGCTTTTAGTTTACAATATTCAGTCCCCTGATCCCCTGAGTTTCAAATTTTCTCCCCCTGCCTCTCCTCCCCCCTCCCATGGCAGCATGCAATCCAATATAGGCTCTACAGATACCTTCGCATTAAACATTAGTCAGGTTGTAAAGAGCAATTACAACCCATGAAATGAACAAGAAGAAGGAAGGAACAAAACAAAACAAAAGAGAGAGAGCAAGTAGTTTGCTTCGATCTGCATTCAGACTCTGTATTTCTTCCTCTGCATGTGGATAGCCCTTTCCATCATGAGTCCTTTGGAGATGTCTTCTAACCTTGCATTGCTGAGAGGAGCCCAGTCTATCGAAGTCAGTCATCACAGATACAACGTGTCTGTAATTGTGTACAAAGCTCTCCTGGTTGTGCTCTCCTCACTCAGCGTCAGTGTATATTGGTCTCTCCATACCTTGGATTCTGCTGACATCCCTGCAGCCTCGGTCTTTCCTGTCTTATCTGGGGGCTTCCTCTCCTCTCCTTCACATTTCATGGGGTATCTCATGGTTACTGTGTTAGGCAAAGTGCATATTATCAGAATTAATGTTCTCTTTTAAAATTTTTTTTTATTTTTATATTTAAAGCAATTGGGGTTAAGTAACTTGCTCAAGGTTACACAGCCAGGTGTTTCTGGGTGGGTGCTAAGTGTCTGAGCCCGGATTTGATCCGCAGGTTGTCTTGACACTGGAGCCGGTGATCTTACTCGCTGTGCTACCTGGTTGCCCCTTAGTGTTCTCTTATAAAGAATTATACACACAAAAAAAGTGTATTTTTAGCATTCTCTTGCAAAAGACAACAGTTTTCCATTCTTGTGGGAACCTAATCCCCTGTTTCCCGTGGCTCAGCGTTTCAGCATTTGTGCCTTTGACTTTTGCCAACTCCCCAAAAGTTGAGGATTGAGTATAATTCCCCCCACATATCTCTGCTCCAGCTGGATTGCACATTGCAGAAAAGGCCGCTCTAGTGTAACTGGAATGTGGACTGGCCTTGTCATCCTTTCTCCTTCATAACATCCTTAATGTCCTTCAAAAGCATATCTCAGGTACCACTTCCCAGTAGGATTTTCCCTAGTCCTCTTCCACTAATTAGTTCACATTTACTTCATATAAGCATTGTGTTCATCTCTATCTGTTATCAACCCAACTCGCTCTCCCATCCCATGAATGGAAGCTCATTGAGGGGATTTTTTTTCACATACCCAGGGCCTTGCTCAGTGTTTGGCACATATAGGTATTCAGTTAATGCTCCTCACATTGAATTGAATTAAAAAAAAAAAAAACCTCAGGTTCATTTCTAAGATCTGCCATGTAATAGATTTGTGTCCTTGGACAAATCATTTAACCTTTCTGAGATTCAGTTTTCTTTTCTTTAAAATAGAGAAAATAATATATGACCTCTTTCACCAACTGGCTCAAAGTCAAGTTAACAAATATTTATTAGTGTTCACAAAACCAAGCAGAAAGAAAGACTGTCCCTGACCTCAAGGAGCTTACATTCTAAAGGGGGGAAGATAACAAATAAAAGAAACTGAAAAGGGGAATGGATAAGGAAAGAAGAGATGATGGTATCCAGGGTGTGTACTGTAGAAAAAGACTGGAGAGTCAGGAATGCAGCCTAGAGAGGAAAGAAGAAGGACTAAAGAGATGGCAGATGTGTAAGAGTAAGGTAATGGGGTTTCCTTCCCCTCTTGATATCTGTGGTCATAGAATTTTAATGCATACACATAATAGGTATAAGCTCTAGTCCTTCAAACAAGTATAAACAGCTCTCTGAGTCAACAAGGGAAGCTGGACTGGATGCAGCTACATCCTGTGACTCTATCAACAGAGGAGGGTGGGGAACCGCATCGCCCTGCTCCCTTACATAGGGAAAAGACTTTGCACATCCTAAAAGGGTTTATAAATGTGAGCTGTTATCACTATTATTTTTTACTCTCCCGTCCCACTTTCCACCTGCTTGGAAAGCCTTGCCCTATCAAAACCTACATTTCAAGGTCTAGCTTGGGATCTGCTTCTTCCAGGAAATCTTTTTTCCTCACTTCTCCCTTCTTCTCCCTTTCCACTCAGACTCCTGTGATCTCTCCATTGAAATTCTACAGAATATATCATTGGAGTTACACAATTATATTCTGTTTGGTGTCCCCCTCCCTCAATACAATGCAATAAAACAAAATTTTACTGAGTAACTACTATGTGAAGAGCACTGTGATGGACATTCAGGTGATGACAAAATTTAAAAAGGCAATCCTGGCCCTCACTGAATTTATAATCTGTTAGAGAGAGGGATATTATGCATAGATATAGATATAGAGATATCATGTATGTGGGGCTGCTAAGTGGCTCAGTGGATAGACCACTGGACTTGGAATCAGGAAAACTTATCTTCTTGAGTTCAAATCTGGCCTCCGACACTTCCTAGCTGTGTGACCTTAGGCAAGTCACTTTACCCTGTTTTCCTCAGTTTCCTCATCTATAAAATGAGCTGGAGAAATCATTCCAGTACTTTTGCCAAGAAAACCCCAATGGGGTCACAAAGAGTCAGATGTGACTGAACAACAAAGAGCATATATACATTTTGCATATCTTGTTTGTAATATCACATGTGGGTGATGGGAGGAGTATCTCTGTGTCCTCCCAGATGGAGGCTGTGGTCGCTGAGTGTGGAGATTGTGCCTTTTGCTTTTCTCTGCTCACACCACAGCTAAATGGAGTGTTAGGCTCATAGGAGAACCATAAAGGGACCTCACAGGCTGCCTACTCTATCCTTGCCCTACACCATCATTTTACAGGCGAGGCAACTCAAGCCCGTGGCAGTTAAGGTAAGTTATTCACCCAAGGTCGTGGATAGGAAACATCAGAAGTAAGATTTGAACTCAGATCCTCCTATTACAGATCAGATGGCGTGTTTCCTAATGCTCAGTAGAGATTTGTTGACTGAATGATGGAAGATAGGGATACGAGTGTTCCTCTCCTCTCCCCCTTACCCTATCCCTCTCTCTCTCATCCTCTCTCCCCCTCTTTTTCTCCTTCCTCTCCTCTTTTCTTCCCCTCTCTTGCCCCTCCCCTCCTCTTTCTCCCACACTGCCTAACATTGTGCTATACTCTTCAATGGTGCTCAGTAAACTACTTAGGATGAAACCATACTAGAAAACTGGAGGTGTATCTCTCATCTTTCCTGACATTGATTTCTAGTGACAATCAGAGGAGCTGAAATCTAAGGACAGATAGGGGGCCGCAGGATACATTAGGTCTAAGGGGAAGTCGCCCCCATGTCTAGGAGGAGTCATATGCCAATTAATCTATCAGGGGAGCAGAAAGACAGAGGTGAAGTTTTGGACACTGGAGTCCAATGCTTGCCACTTCCCTCTCCCCACCTCCCATCCTGGATACCTTCTAGAGTCTCTTTTCTCTACCAGGTGGTACAGCTATAATTGCAAGACTTAACAGCCCCACTCAGCAGGTAGATAATTGCCTTCTCTCACAAACTCAATTGCAGAAGGGATTTTAAGAACAAAACAGGACCCAACAAAACAACACCCTCCCCTCACCCTGTACAAAAACAAACAGACAAACACACCTCCTCAAATGGAGCTCTCACCAGGCCTCCCCATTCCTGCTTCAGTTCTCTTAACTCAGTACTCAGCTCAGCTTCCTCCCATCCCCACCAAGCTCTACCTCCTAAAGAATGCCTGGAGGGATTTAACAATTCTAATGGGAGACAAGCACTCAGTAGATTATTGGATGGGGAACACTCACTGCATGGGGAGCCGGCGTACCTGGGGTCTAATCTTGACTCTTGTTGTTCAGTCATTTTCAATTGTATATGACTCTTTGTGATCCCATTTGGGGTTTTCTTGGCAAAGATACTGCAGTAGTTTGCTATTTCCTTCTCCAGCTAATGTCTTTACAGAGGAGGAAACTGAGGCAAACAGTTAAGTGACTTGGCCAGGGTCACACAGCTAGTAAGTGTCTGAGGCCAGCTTTGAACTCAGGAAGATGAGTATTCCTGAGTCTAGGTCCAGCACTCTGAGCTGCCTAGCTGCCCCCATCTTGACTCCTTGGACCACTTCCTAATGTGACCTTGGGTGAATCCAGAAATATTGTGAAGCTCAAATAGAAAAATGAATATAAAGCACTTTGCAAACCTTAAAAGGCGATGGCTATTTGGTACTATTAACTATTGCCAACTGGCCTCTAGTTCATATATATATATATATATATATATATATATATATATATGTATGTATATACATATACAGTGTATGTGTTTATATAATGTGCATATATAGGTATGTATACACACGTGTCCATGTATGCACATACATGTGTGTATATATCTATACACACATACATATATACACACTTTGAAATTTAATCTGCATTAACACTTTCTTAGGTCTATCACAATCAACAGAACAATTACTCAAACCCTAGGGAAAGACTCACATAAGGCCACACTATGGGTGCCACTTAGTCAACAAGCACCTATTAAGTGTTTATCAGATTTCAATCACTGAAGCAAAACCTGGTCTCTGCCCTCAAGAAATATATATTCTAATGGCGGAGACAACACATAAATAACTAGTATATTCAAGATATATGCAAAATAGACAGAAAGAGATCTAAGAGGAAGGTATTAGCAGTTTGGGGGTTCAGAAGAGGTCTGCTGCAGAAGGTGGGATTTCAGCTGAGTCTTGAAGAAACCTGGGGGAACAAAGAGAAGGAGGTGAGGGGAGAGAGCATTCTAGGCATTGGGCATAGCTAATGCAAAGGCAGAGAGAGGAGACGGATAAAGTGTTGAGGCTGAATAAATTACAAGTAGACCAGTGTCCTTGTATGAAGACTATGTAAGAAGACTGGAAAAGTAGAATTATGAAAAAATTTAAGTGTCAGATAGTGGAGTTTATTTTTGATCCTGTAGCAAATAAGGAGAGACATCTAGGTGGCTCAGTGGATAGAGCTCTGGGCCTGATTTCAAATTTGATCTCAGTCACTTACTAACCAAGTGATGCTAGGCAAGTCACTTAACCTCTGTTTGCCTTAATCCACTGGAGAAGGAAATGGCAAATATCATGGATAGCACAGGTGTGCTATGGTCTACAGGAGCATGAAGAGTTGGACATGACTGAACAGCAAATAGGGAGCCAATGTAACTTGTGGTTGGTGGGGGGAAGAGGGGGAGGCATGACATGGTCAGAACTATGCATTAGAAAAATCATATTGACAGTTAAATGGACCGGAGTGGGGAAAGATTTGAGGAAACAAGTCAGAAGGACTATTATATAGTCTAGGTGAGGGATGCTGAGAGCCAGAGCCAGGATTATGACTATGAATGGAAAGAGAGAAGAGAAATGTTTTAAAGGCAGAAGTAAGGTGCAGCAATCAATTTCTCCATTTATTCCTTTCCTATGACCTACTCATCTACCCTACATACAGTGATGGTCATGCCCTTGATCTTGCTGTCATCTACAAAGGGACTACTTCTTTGTTCATGAAGTCTGAAGTTCTCTTATCTTATCACCGTCCATTGTCATTCCACCTCTACTTCTGACTTGCAACTTCAACCCAATTAAGTTCTTTCCAAGGCCATCACTCCTATCCTAGCTACATTCTTCTCCCTTCTCTATCTTGACCTCATGGTGAACCAGTTCAGCTCTACACTGTTCTCTTGAATCCCTTTCCCTCTATCCTATATCCAATATTGCCCAGCCAAGCTTCAGCCCTGGATTACTCTACCATCCAAGAAACCTTTGTTCCTACTTGTGTACTACTAAACAAATCACGAAATGGTGAGGACTGAACCTACTACAAATTAATGTTACATAATCTCAACTGGGTCCTCACACTTGCAAGGCAATCCTTTTACCCATCCCTCAATGACTTGCTAGCCCACTCATCGAAATGTTTTATCTAAATGTTTTTGTCCCTCCCTGAACCTCGCATAGCTCCCTTCCCCACCACCAGATCCCCTCAACTAAGAACTTTGCCTTGCATTTCACTGACAGAATTGAGGCCATTCACTAAAAGCTCCTTCTCTACTCTTCCTCATCTCACATCTCCCAGGTGTCTTCTGCCCCCATCACCTCCTGTCATACATGATGAATTGGCCCTTCCCCTTGCCAAGGCAAATCCATCTACATGCACATTATCCCATTCCATCCTTCCTTCTCACAAAAGATTGCCTCTTCTGTAATCTCCCCTCTGTCACCCATCTTTAATTTTTCCTTGTCTACTGGCTGTCTCCCTACCACTTACAAACATGCCCATGGTTCCACCAACCTCAAAAAACCATTCGTCCATCTATATCCAATAATTGTTGTATCGTCACTAATCCCATTTGTGCTTAAACACAAGAGAAGGCCATCTACAATAGGGTCCTCCACTTCCTCTTTTCTCACTTCCTTCTTAACTCTCAAGTCTGATTTCTGACCTCATCATTCAACCGAAACCGTTTTTTCCAAAGTTACCGGTGGTCTCCTAATTGCCAAATCTAATGGCCTTTTCTCAGTTTTCATCATTCTTACCCTTTCTGCAGCCTTTGACAGTGTCAATTACCCTCTTCACCTTGATGCCCTCTGTTCTCTAGGTTTTTGTAACATGGTTCCCTCCTTGTTCTCCTACCTAGCTGACTGCTCCTTCTTAGTCTTCTTTGTTGAATCTTCATCCAAGTCAAGTCTACTACTAGATGGATAGAGGAAAGTGGATACAAAAGCTTCCCTATTTGTCTTTATTTAAACACTGAGACTGCACTATAAGCTGGGCCCAAATTTGAATAAGAGGAGGAAAATAGACTGGATAGCATTTGGAATTTTGTCCTGTACTAGATATAAAGATCTCTATCTGGACGTGTTTATCTAAATAGATTCCCTTTGTCTGTCTGTCTGTCTGTCTATCTCTTTTGTTTTGTTGCTATAATCTGGGCAATTGGCATTCCCCTTTCATAGTTGTACTTCATCTACTTTTTATAGAGGGTGAAGAATAGTAGAATGGCATGGGTAATCTTTATCCTCTAGAATGTAAATTTCTTGATGGTAGGAAATATTTTCTTGTCTCTGTATTCCTAGTATTTAACATAGTTCTTTGCACAATATCTTGAACATAATAGAGCTTTAATTTTTTTAAATTTATCTATAGAGAGTCCTTTTTCCATTTGGACTTGGTAGGAAATCCCTTTAATACAGTGGCATACACATTTGATGAACATAAATCTCCTTCCTTTATATCTCTTTTTATGTATTAATAGTCAAAGTTAAAACAAAAACAAACTTACCTCTTTTTTAATCTATCAAAGAATCTTCTTTTATTATCTTCTTATACAAAAATATGTGGGAGTATATTCTCACATGTGTATGTATGAATGTATGTATGTACGGGAAACACTCTGTTGGAGAAGAGCCTTTAAGACTGTGATTTTCTTTACCAAATCAAAACTTCTTTATGATTGAAAAACAATAAAGACAGAAGGATCTTGTCTTTTCTTTATACCTCTCAGCCAATAATATTATAAAGATGTAGTCACTTGTAGAAAACGAAAAACAGTCTGTTCTCTTTTCACGTTTTCATCAAAGGATAAAATAGATATAATTTTCATAAGGATTTTTATAGGGATTAGGAATAAGTCAAGTGAAAAAGCATTTATGTAATGCTTACTGGACACCAACCACTGCATTAATTTCTGGGAATACAAAAAAGGGGGAAAGAGTCTCTGCTCTCAAAGACCTCCCAGCTTAACGAATTTGCTGGCATTTATATAGCACTTATATAGGTTTGCAAAGTGCTTCAGAAATGTCATTTCATTTTGTCCTTAGGAATTAGATGCTATTATCATCCCCATCTACAAACATGGAAACTGAGGCACATAGAGTTAAGTGATCTGCCCAGGGTCACACAACTAGTGATGGAGGCCTCATCTGAGCTTACGTCTTCTTTACTCCAGGCCAGTGCTCTATCCACTATTCTACCTAAAGGAGGCATGTGGATGTGTGCTTGCAAACTTTTTCTTTTTGCTGCTGTTTATGACTTTTAAAATTCTTTTAAAAATATATACTGAAAATCAGTCCCTGAGTACCATCAAAATTGTGCCGCTTGTGCAGATTTTTCATGTGTATTTGATCAGATATTGTTCTCAACTTTATTTTAAGGGTTGTTTCTACTTTCTCATTTGTATTTACTCTGTATATGTGTGTATGTGTATGTGTGTAGACATGTATGTGAATATATATATATATATACATACATAGATAATCATTAATATGAAGAGCATTGAGAAGGCCAGACAATTCTGAAGGAGGAAGAGGAGGAGGAGGAGGAGGAGGAAGAAGAACAAGAACAAGAAGAAGAAGAAGGAGGAGGAGGAGGAGGAACTCATTCTTGGCTGCTGTGGTTAAGTAAAGCATCTAGGGGATGGCAGGAACTCAGGATCTGAGGTTTAAAGTTGTAAAGGACTTTCAAGGTCATTTAGTCCACCCCCCTCATTTAACAGTTGAGGAAACTGAGGTCAATGGGGGTCATGACTTGTTCAAGGTCACATACATTGTAAATTACCCATAGAGGCAAGATTTGAACCTAAGGCTTCTCACTCCAAAGCCTCCTCTTTCCACTGTATCCCATTGATCTGGGTTGGACTTTGAAGGATGGAAAGGATTTGGATCAGAGAGCAGAAGGGAGGTTATTCCAAGCAGGAGAAACATTATTCACAAAGGTGTGGTTAGGAAAACAAGTCTGACATGTGTGAATGGTAGTATAAGGGAGTCGCTACCTCTGGAGCAGAAGGTTCTCTTTAGAAGATTGGCTATTGTTCCCATAGTATCCAGTGTAAAATTTTGTACATAGTATGAATTTGCGTCTAGCAAATTATTAAGTGCCCACTATGTGCTAAGAATGGGCAGCCTGACTTCAAACGTGGCCTCAGACACTTACTAGCTGTGTGGCCCTGGGCAAGTCACTTAATCCTGTTTGCCTCAATTTTCTCATCTGTAAAATGAGCTGGAGAAGGAAATGGCAAATCACTCCAGGATCTTTGCTAAGAAAACGCTAAAATAGGGTCACAGAGTCAGATACAAATGAACGCAAATGTGAACTCTCCCAGTATAAGAGATCTAAACATCTCCTTTGCTAATTTCCAAGAAAATCTACAATGCTGCTTTCTTCATTGCATTCTAGCATCCTAACCAGAGTTAGGTTATAAATGTCTTTTTATGTGTCATTGAATTGTGTCACATCATGGGACAACTGCATCTTACATCTTGCTTCTGACATCAATCTGTTGTTGTTTTTGTGTTGTTCCATAAAAAGAGTTCAGCTGACAGAGTATGAAATTGTCAGCAGTGAGATTTCTCCTCTAACCTAACAGTTCTCATCCCTGGTGCCCTTTTATTAATTTGGAACACATGTTCCCTGGAGACTAACAGACTTTGTACCTCAGAACAAAGCTTCTGATTTCTAGGCAGATTTCTGAGATTCTCTCATGTAATTCTGTTGCTTCCTAACTGTGTGACCCTGATTAATCTATTTTAACCAACCTGAACCTCAGTTTCCCCTTCTGTAAAATAGAGGAGGCAAATAAGGTTCAATAATTTCACAAATATTTATTAGATTCCTCCTATGTGCAAGGCAAAAATGAAATATTCCCTACTTACAAGACTTTTTTATTCTAGTGGGGATGAGAAAAATATAAAAGACAGATCAATAGATGATAGAGACATAGGTAGATAGATAGAGAGATAGACAGACAGACAGATAGATACATACATACATACATATATAGAGACATAGATACAGACAGATAGACACACAGACATATAGACAGACAGAGATACAAAGATACAGAGATAGACATACATATAGACAGATAGACATATATAGACAGAGAGACAAACAGACAGATAGATAGACAGACAGACAGACAGACAAGATGAACACAAACACAACAGAGAAAATATACCAAGTAATGCAGATAATTTTAATAGGGGGAGGCCACCACCAACTGGGAGGGATTTAAAAAAGCTTTCTAAAGGGGGAGCACCTGGGTCATATTCTGAAGGAAGCTAAGGATCATGGGAGGGAGTACATTCTAAGCACAGCGGTCCCCCAGTGCTAAAGGCATGGAGTTAGCAGAGGGAATATCTTGCATGGGAATCAGTTATAGGGCTGGTTAGGCTGAAATGGTGAGCACAGCAAGAGAAACTCTAACGCTCCTGCCTGTTCTAAAATTCTGATTCTAGTTCATAGTAAGGTAGGTTTGGCAAGGGGGTATCAGGTACCCAATCCAGTGCAAGGAGGATTAGGAAATATCTATGATTCCTAGATAATTACTATCTTCAATCACTCTCTAAGCACCAACTGCGTCTAATGCAAAAGAAAGTGTCTCTCCGTGACAGGGCAGGAATCTGTAGCCTTATTCATGGTGACATTTGACAAACGTAATACATTTGCCACTGTGATATTTCTTCAAAGTCATTTTCCACAGTGATCCTTCCTCATCAGGACAATCACTTCCCCTTTGCCAGCTGCCAACGGCAAAGAAGCTACTGATCGCCTGCCATTCTCAGGCTGCCCTCACTCTCTTGTCAAAGCTATTCCCTTGTTGGTAATATTAATATTTCTTTTTGAGTGCATGCACAGCTAGTCTTGCTAACTCTTCTGAATCTTTCCCCATTTATTTTCTCTTAATCCTAAGCAATGAAGTCTAAAGGGAAAAGCACTGGACCAAGACTCAGAAGGCTTGGTTTAAGTCATGAGTCTGCCACTGATTCACTATATGATGCTCAGTGAATTGCTTCATGTCCATGGGCATGTCTTTTGTCAACTGGAAAATGGTGATAGAAATATCTGCCCTCCCTCCTTAATAGGACTGAAGAATGTTTGGAAAAACATATACAGTAATATCTCACAAGATCCTAGATTTAGGACTGGAAAGGACCTTCGTACCCATCTGACTCATCGTCTTTATTTTTCAGATGGAGAAACTGAGGCTCAGAGAAGGAAAGTCATGTGCCTTAGGTCACATAGGTAGGACAAAGCTGAGCTGGAATCCAAACCCAGGCTCTCTGACTTCAGAGTTATTGACCTTTCCACAGCGCTTCATGTCTTCCTCTGATTCTCACAACGACTCTGCAAGGAAGGCAGAGCAGGGGTCATCATCCTCAGACTATGGATGGGAAAATTCATTCACAAAATGTTTGTAAATGTCAGGTCATCCCATCCATTCCCCCGGTCTGAGACAGTACCACATTTAAATAGCATCCAGACAGATAAGAATCTATCCCACTGAAAGACCACCAAAAATGGAGATCCCACAATTTCCCTGTGTGATCACCCTAATAAGAACCCACGAATCATACTATTAGGAAACAAGGCCTCCAGATAGAACATGAACCCCAGAGAGGTTACTTGATGCCTACCACACAGTAAATTACTGTTAATGCTGTAACTTGCACCAAGATGATTCCTATAGGTATCTACACATTTCTGCAAAAAAATTCTACATCCCAAAAGGAGAGAAAGCCACAGCAAAACTGAACACTAACTGCTACCTTTGCCTAGCCATCATGATGTCTTCTCTACTACTCTATATTCTAATACTAGGATGTGCCCTCAGTCAAGAAAGACTAACAGAGTACCTGACCTTGGAGAAATTATTTTAGGGTCCTAATCTTGGCTGTCTCTGCTTTTCCCCACCTCTTCTCCTACTCAACTTACTTTGGCAGAAGGATAACTCACTCACTCAGACATTTGAGTGCCCAACATGCTTCTTTTTCAGAAGCGATTGTAAATTAAAAGCAGAGATGGTGATGGAGCAGGTATGTAGCTCTACCTACAGGTTTGTCTGTTTTAGACTCAGGTTTCCAATTTTGGACTGGAGCAAATGTGTTGGATTGCAAAGTTTGGGGTGAGCTCAGAAGACAGAAAAGTCTTCTATCCTTTAGCAGTGATTGTAGATACCATGTCTTCCTGAGAAGCACTATGAACCATCTCTCAGACAGCTTGAATTGGATATTCCATATATGTCTCAAACTGAACCTATCTGAAACTCAACTCATTTTTCCCTCCCTCCCCACTCCAACTCTCTTCCGATGTTTTAAATCTTTGTCAAGGAATGAATAAGCAATTATTAAGCACCTACTATGTGCCAGTTGGGTCAGTTAGGTGGTCAAAGGCTTATAGCATAGGGCTTATAGCCAGGAAGATCTAAGTTCAAACTTGACCTCAGACACTTACTGGCTGTGTGACCCTGGGCAAGTCACTTAACCCTGTTTGCCTCAGTTTCCTACATTGGAGAAAGAAATGGAAAACCATTCCAGTATCTTTGCCAAGAAAACCCCATGGACAAAAGTCACCTAGAGTTGGACACTAGTGAATGTCTGAACAACAACAGCATCATTTGATCAAGAGTCGATTATCCTCCCTCTCACCCAGACTCACAACGTCCCTGGCATCTTTAGCTCCAGTCTTGAATTCATCCCAAATATCCAATCTATTACTGAGTCTTGTCATTTTCCTTTTCCAATATCTCTCCTGTTCACAACATTTTCTCCTCATACAACCATTACTTGTTCCACCTTTGCAACTTCTGCCTGGACTAATGTAGACACTCTTCTCATCCCCTGTAAAGCCTTCCCTCAGAGATTACTTTCCATCCTTTTAAACTCTATCCTGTTTGTGTGTTGTCTCCCTCACATTAGAATGCGAATTTCTTGAGAAGAGGGAAAGTGTTTTTGACTTTCTTTGTATCCCCAGTGATTAGCTTAGTACAGTATATGGCACACCATAAATTGCATCTTTTTTGAAAAAATTTTTAAATTAAATTTTATGATTATTTTTAGTTTACATCATTCATTTCCACAAGATTTTGAGCTACAAATTTTCTCCCCATCTTTCCCATACCCACCACCCCAAAATAGCAATACCACTGAATACCCCCTCTCCCCCAAACTGCTTTCTCCTTTATCTTCCCCCAAGCCTCCTCTGACTTTCCAGTAGGGCAATTTGGATCTCTATACCCCAGTGCCTGTGTATATATATATATATATATATATATATATATATATATATATACATACACACACACACACACATATATATATATATATATATATATATATTAAACATTTGATTTTAAAACTTTGAATTCCAGATTCTTTTCCTTCCTCTGTCATCACCCACCCTTACTGGGAAGATAAGAAATTCAATATAGATTCTACATTTGTAGCTATGCAAAACATTTCCATAGTGGATATATTGTGAAATTACCCTCCATCCTATCCTGCACCTCACTTGTTCTATTCTCTACATTGACCCTGTCACTTTTCAAAAGTGGGTGCTTCCAACTTTCCTCCCCCCCAACCCATCCTTCCCTCCATCAACCCCCCTCTCATCCCCTTCCCCGCTGCTCTCCTGTAGAGTGCGATAACCTATTTAGTGTGTATGTCATTCCCTCCCTAACCCAAATTCAATGAGTAAGGTTGACATTCCCTTTTACCTTCCTGTTCTTCCCCTCCATTATGACAGTTTTCCCTTACCTCTTCTATATAGGATAATTTACTCCATTCTGTCTCTCCCCATCTCCTCTCATGATATTCCTCTCTCACCTCTCAATTACACCTTTTAATTATCATTCCTTCCTATTCAGTTGGTCCTGTGCCCTCTGTCTATGTATACCTGTACACATATATACATACACTCACATATGTATTCATATTCCCATATACCATCCTATATAGACATATATAGACATACATATACATTTATATTCCCTTCAACAATTCTCATACTGAGAAAAGTTTCATAAGTTAAAATTATCATTTTTCCATGGAGGAATGTAAATAGTTCAACTTTGGTAAGTTCCTTATGATTTCTTTTCCCTGTTTACCTTCTTATGCTTCTCTTGCTTTTTGTATCTGAATGTAAAATTTTCTATCCAACTCTGATTTTTTCAGCAAGGATGCTTGAAAGTCCTCTATTCCATTGAATGACCATATTTTCCCCTGAAACATAATACTCGGTTTTGCTGGGAAGGTGATTCTTGGTTTTAATCCCAGCTCCTTTGACCTCTGGAATATCATATTCCAAGCCCTTCGATCCCTCAGTGTAGAAGTTGCCAGATCCTGTGTTATCCTGATTGTGTTTCTACAATATTCAAATTGTTTCTTCCTGGCTGCTTATAATATTTTCTCCTTGATCTGGAAACTCCAAAACTTGGCTATAATATTCCTAGGAGTTTTCTTTTTGGGATCTTTTTCAAGAGGTGATTGGTGGATTCTTTCAATCTCTATTTTGCCCTCTGGTTCTAAAACATCAGGATCATTTTTCTGGAGAATTTCTTGAAGGACAATTTCTAGGTTCTTTTTTTTATCATGGCTTTCACATAATACAATAATTTTTAAAAATCTCTCCTGAATCTATTTTCCAGGTCAGTGGTTTTTCCAATGAGATATTTCACATTGCCTTCTATTTTTTTCATTTGTTTGGATCTGTTTAATCATATCTTGATTTCTCATAAAGTCACTAGCTTCCATTTGCTCCAGTCTAATTCTGAAGGAATGATTCTCTTCAGTGAGCTTTTGAGATTCTTTTTCCATCTGGCAAATTTGGCTTTTTAAGGCATTCTTCTCCTTGTTGGCTTTTTGAGCCTCTTTTGCCATTTGAGTTAGTCTATTTTTAAGGTGTTATTTTCTTCAGTTAGGTTGTTGATTCTCTTTTTATAATTTTCTTGCATCGTTCTC
Source organism: Petaurus breviceps papuanus (assembly GCF_028583685.1). NCBI lineage: Eukaryota > Metazoa > Chordata > Mammalia > Diprotodontia > Petauridae > Petaurus > Petaurus breviceps. Next base: position 26,298,218 of record NW_027185694.1, on the reverse strand, counting down.
ATTTCTCTTCCCAATTTTTCCTCCTCTTCTCTTATTTGTTTTTCAAAATCCTTTTTAAGCTCCTTTATACCCTATAACCATTTCATATTTTTCTAGGAAGCTTTTGGTGCAGGAGTTCTAACTTCACTATCTTCCTCCCATTCCATGCTTTGATCCTTTTTGTTCCCAAAAGAGGAGTCTAAAGTCAGACTGGTCTGCTTGCTTTGCTTCCTTTGCTTGTTCATGTTGCCACTCAATTACTTGACTTTTGAGCTTTTTGCTACAGTAGAGCTCTGCTTCCAAAGAGAAGAGCTTTGTCCCAAATCACTGGGGTTTTCTCAGCTGCCGGAGCTATTAGTTGGCTGCCCTCTCTGAAGCCTCCACAGGCTCTGGCTCACTGGTCATGTACCCCATGACCTCCACCCTAGACAGCAATCCAGATCCAAGCAAGTTAAACAAGAGCAATACCCCTCAGACTGGTCTTTTGGTCCCCCTACAATCTGCAGGCCAGGAGCTCTGATGAAGCCGCGTGGTGGGTGGCTGCATGGCCATGGCGCCTCAGCTGCTTCTCCCTCTGGGGGCATAGGCCAGACTGCACTCCTGGACTCCCTGTTCCCAAAGTTCCCACTGACCTCTCACTTTATCTTTGGCATTTATGGACTGATAATTCTGGAAACCTCCACAGCTGCTGGTGATCCACTCTCCCAAAGTCCCTCCAACTGGCAGCTGGTCATGGCCACCCTGAAGCTAAAACCATGGACTCATGCAGAGCTGGGCTCTGCTCCCAGAGTGCTGCACTGGTCCCTTCCTGCCAGCCCGCCAGGCTGTCTTCAACAGGAGGTTATTTTCTCTCTTTCACTTTGTGGGTTCTGTAGTTCTGAAGTTTGTTTAGAGTCATTTTTTACATTTTTGGAGGAGGTGGAAGTGGGAGCTGCATGGAAGTCCTGTTTCTACTCCACCATCTTGGCTCTTCCCCCCCTCCTCCCACTGTAAATTGCATCTTAAGAAGGGAAGACTCTCAAGGTCATAGACATAGAATGCTGGATCCATCCCAACTCTGCTTGATGGAGGTGGTGACTAAGTTCCAAAGAAAGGAAGGGACTTACATAGGCCACATAAACTGTCATCTCCAGGGCTGAGATTCAAACCCAGGGTCACTAACTCCAAATTCAGTATTTTCCTGCACTGTCCTCTGATTCTATCCAGGGGTAGAATAAGCTGAATATTCATTTAAAAAAATAAGCCCAAGACTTGTGTTAGTGCCAGGTGGTCCAGTGGGGGTCAGGTGGGGAGGGCCACTCGAGCCCTGTTGGAGTACCTGAGTTAACCTAATACAACAGCATCTTCTGGTGTAGGAGTAAACCTGGTATCTACTAAGATGATGCCTTTCCATAATATTTTGCCAAACCTCTGAGAGAAGGAATAATCAGCTGGCATGGTGCTGTACAGAGGATGTGGCCTGTGTGGCTATGACCTCAGGTTAAGCAGTGGCTTGAGGGCTTGACAAATGTGGTTGAAGAGTTATAATTATAGGGACTGCTCATGGTTGACTTGGGTCTCTCTTTTCCTACAAATCTTACCCATTCCAGGCCCCAGCCAAAACCTTCCTTCTCTGTGAAGCCTTCCTTGATCACTTTAGCCCTACTCCATATTATTTTTGCTGCTTAATTTTGCATTTTCTGGGTCTTTTTCTTCTTCTCTGAGGACATGAGCTATGTTTTCTTCCTATGTCATCACCCTCAGTGCTTAGTAAAGATGTGGCTTTGAGGTTTTCGAAGGCACTTGAACACCTGCTCTCAATAATACAGGATTAATATAGGAAATGTTTGTTTGGTGGCTCAATGCATAGAGTGCTGGACCTGGAATCAGGAAGACCTGAATTCAAATCCAGCCTCTCATACTTACTAACTGTGTGACCCTAGGCAAGTCACCTACCCTCTGTTTGCCTTAATCCACCGGAGAAGAAAATGGCAAACCACTCCAGTATCTTTGCCAAGAAAACTCCATGGGGGGGAGGAGATGTTGACTGAATGACTGAAAAGCAATAATGTAGGAGATAATTCATGATTAATGTTCATCATTCAATTCTTGGTAAACTGGTGACCCTGAATGAACAAAACCTTGGAAAATATTAGCAAGGTAATTGGTGTGACCAGGCCAGGCCAAGCAGAATCTCCCGTCTTCCTATCTGTGTCTCTATCTCACTTCAGTTTTTTTTTAAGAGTTTAGGGATTGCCAATCATCCTGAGTAACTGTATGAGTGACTTTTTGTGAACAAAAAACCTGATGGGCAGGAATTCCTAGCATCATTGCATGCACCAGAATCACTGACTGAGACTCAGAAATTCAGAGCAAATGGAGCTTGGAGTTTAAACAGGCTAAACTGTTTATTGTATAGATGGGAAAACTGAGATCCAGGGAAATAACTTGCTTTAATTTTTTTTCACGTATTTCTTTAAAATCATTTAAAAAAATTGAGTCCCAAATTCTCTTCCTCCCTCCAGCCCCTTCCCCACCTATTGAAAAGTCAAGCAATATAATATCAATTATACATGTGAAGTCATGCAAAATATATTTCCATGTTAGCCATATTGCAAAATAAAAAACCCAAAAAACAATAAAAAGCAAGAAACTTAAAAGAAAGTGAAAAAGGTTTGCTTCAATCTGTATTCAGAGTTCATCAGTTCTCTCTGGAGGTAGAGAGCATTTTTCATCATGGGCCCTTTGTAAATGTCTTGGTACATTCATTGTATTGATCAGAATAGCTAAGTCTTTCACAGTGGTTCAACCTCACAATATTGCTGTTACTGTGCATAGTGTTCTGATTTTGCTCATTTTACTTTGTATCAGTTCATAGAGGTCTTCCCAGGTTTTTCCAAAACCAACCGGCTTGCATGTTTTTATAGCACAATAGTACACCATCATGATTATATACCACAACTTATTCATTCATTCTCCAATTGATGGTTGTTGCTGTTGTTCAGTTGTTTGTCATCTCCAAGTCTTCATAATTCCATTCGGGGTTTTCTTGGCAAAGATACTGGAGTGGTTTGCCCTTTCCTTCTCCAATTCATTTTATAGATGAGGAAACTGAGGCAGACAGGGTTAGTTAGGTGACATTCCAGGGTCACATACCTAGTAAGTATCTGAGTCACCCCCTCAATTTCTAATTCTTTGCTATTACAAAAAGAACTGCTATAACCATTTTTGTACAAATGGGTCCTTGGGAAGTGACTTGCTAAAGCCATAGAGTAAAGGAGAGGCAAGACCAGGACTAGAATTTCAATCTTCTTCTTACCAGGCATGCTATTTCCCTCAGCAAACATGCTGTATGCTTGTATGCCCTGGTTGCTGGGGAGAGATGGATTATTACTATTACTATTAATAGCTAGCATTTATAGAGTGCTTTAAAGTTCACTTTATGTAAATACAGAGCACTTTATTAATATACATCATCATATTTTATCCTCACAACAGATCTGGGAAGTAGATGCTATTATTATCCCCATTTTATAGATAGGGAATCTGAATTTGAAAGAGGTTGTGACTTATGCTCAGGGTCACACACAATATCTAAGCAGGGTTTGAACGCAGGTCTGGGTGACTCCAAATCCCAGTGCTCTATCTGCCATGTCACCTAGTCACACTGAATGACACAATCCCTACCTCTCAGAGCTCAGCACTGAGTAAATTCTAGCCATTCTACTTGATTCTATCTCATGGTAGAGGATGAAGCTCACTAATCTTAGAGTCAGAAAACCTGGGTTCCAGTGCCTGCTTCAGGATTTACTTGGTGTGTAACCTCAAGCAAATCATTTCCCCCATTCTACTTGTTTCTTATTTTAAATAAATTCAGAGGTTAGACTAGAAAATAATAAAACAAAAACAGCAGTAATAATAGCTGACCTTATTTAGTGCTTCAAAGCTTACAAAGCATTTTATATATAGCATCTCATTCGAGATTCAAAATAGCTCTGGAAAGATATTACTATGGAGCCTGTCCCTCATGTTTGACAGATGAGGAAGTCACTCAACCAGCACTGAGTGCCTGGCTTTGTGCTAAGTGCTAGGGATACAAAGAAAGGTGAAAAACAAATAGTCCTTCCTCTCAGGGAGCTCGCATTCTCATTGGGGAGACAACATGCAGACAACTGTGTACAAACAAGCTATATGAGCTTCAGAAAAAGGAAGTAAAGTCAAAATGGAAACCTAGAACTCCCCATCTCCAAGGGTATCAGAGGTTGCTTTCAGCTCTAATAGTCTGTGGCTCTCTGGTCTGGAGCAAGTCTCTTTGAGCCTCAGTTTCCTTCTCTGAAAAAGGAACTAAGGATACCTGCCCCACTTAACCCAGACGGTTACTGTAAACTATACAGAAAAAAATACATCTTAGTTTTTCCTGTGGTTATTGTAATGATTATAGCTCTCTCACAGTTGCTGTTTGTGAGGAAAGCTCTTTGTAAAACATTAAGCCCTATAAACACGAGTTATTACTAGTATTATCACTGTTATTTTGTTCTCATTAATTTTGAAAGCATTCTGATAGAAATGCACCGAGGACAAGTGGCTCCCCTGTTAAACCTTTACCTTGAATGTTCTGCCAACTATTCCATAAAGTGGATAAAATGACTGCTTTTTGTTTTGGCAATAAAATAAGAGTTTTAGGATGTAAGCTCATCTGCTAGAGATTCATTCAGCATCTTTGGGAAAATCCAGGAGCCAACAGGACCACAGGGATCATGTGGACCTCATCCTGCTCTCACAGGGGGGAAGAATTTCTTCTACAGGAGCTCTGTACTTTGAATATTTTTTTCATTCTATGTAGTTTAGAGATTCATGAGTATTTGGTATAACAAATATCTATTAGAAATTTTCTTTATTATTATTGTCTTACCTTTATTGATATTTGATTCAATGAACATTTATTACATTCTATACAAAGAGAGAATAAAAAAGCAAAGAAAATATAATTTCTTCCTTCAAGGAGCCCATCCTGTTGGGAAGCTAAAATTCCTTTTCTTATTTACTCTGGAAGTTCCCCCCTCCCCACTACCACCCTAGTTTTCATTCTCCTTCTAGATTCCCAAGGCTCTGGGAGGGTCATATGATCAGAGATTTACATCTGAGAAGAGACTTCAGTTGTCATATCATCCCCTCATTCTATAGTGGGGAGTAATGACTTGCCCTAGGTGGGGATGAGTCTAGTGTCTTCTTCCCTCTTGACCAAACATATCCCTTCCCCCACCAGAAAGTTTCCAAAGGACAGAACCTGACATTTCCAGCAAAGTGTGACCCAGGGCTAGGCACATTATGGGGCTTATGGAGTTCATGCAGATCATGCAGAAGTCTAAGACTGGGGGTAAGGCTGGGTGTTAAATGCAGTGAGTGTAGCCTCCCTTCCCAGGTGGCAGTGAGGCTTATTTTCCCGTCAGCAAAGAGCCTTTCTGTAATCGTTTATTCTCCTTATCTCCAGTTCCAGCAGATAGTAATTGAGACTTCACACTCCTGATTCATGGGGACATAACAAATTTACCACGATCTGCAATTCCTCTTGGAAGGTACCCAAGGATAGAGGAGATGGATTAGTGGAGAGAAAATGGATTTTCTACAACTCTGGAGAAGGATGCAATCACCCAGCCCCTTTCTCCCTCAGCTTGGTTGGGGGTTTTAGGGCCACCTGGGTGCTTCCAAGCAGGGGAATAGATTAATCTGACCCTTTACCTGGGGAGAGTCTGACAGGTTAAAGTACCAAAGCAAGGATTCTGAAGATTAAGGTTAGAAAACACCTTAGAAAGTTGTTTCAAATTCCTTGGATTAGAGTCCTTAAATGAGCAAACTTTCATTAAGATTTTACTATGTGCCAATCACTGTGCAAAGCACTGGGGAATCCATTCATCTCTCCCATTCAGCAATTGTGCTCCAGGTTCCTCTGCCCCAAGGAAAGGTTCAGGTCAGGACAAGGTTATATTAGGCAACAACTTTGTGTTCAATTTTATGTTAAACACTGTGAAGGAGGTAAGAAAATCCCACTTAAACACCATCTCCTCCATGAAGTCTTCCTTTATTTCTCCTGCTAGCTAGGAAGTGTCAATGTTTGCCCCTACACATATCCCATGGTACTGCGTTTGCTCTTGTCATCATGCCCTTATAGATTATTTTGTATTGTAGTTATTTGTGTAGCTTCTATAACCTTTTATAGACTGTAAACTCCTCAAGGTTAAGAGTTGTGCTTTAGTACCCAACATGGTACTCTTACCAAATCTGCTGCTACCAGTGTGATCCTGAACCTCCCCCATCTCTGGGACACAGTTTCCCCAGTTAGTCCCAGCAGATCTTTGTAGATTCCATCTACCTCTAAATCCTATGAGTCTCCAAACTAGCCCTTTAAATCCCCTAGCCCTTTCTTGGTGTTCACCAATCATCTCCTTATGGATTGGTTCTAAAATTTTCCTAGGAATCTAAGGCAAGCTCCCAGACCTATGGTTAGTTCTCTCCTCTTTCTTGGAGACTGGGATATTTGTCCACCTCAAAACTCATGGTCCCCCTCCAATTTTCCATGATCTTTCAAATGTCACTGACAGTGAAAAAAAATTAAAAAAAAAACATGTCACTGACAGTGGCCCAGTGGTTACATTATGGTCCTTTCTGTGCCAAGCATGGAGTAATTGCATTTCTTTTTCTTAATTGGGTTTTACAATATCAGGGGCATTTCCAGTAATGGGAGCACAGAAGACTAGGGATGGCTGGGCCCAGCCAACACTTCATATTACAGAAGATAAAAATGAGGTCCAGAGAGAGGAGATAAATTGACCCAGTACACAGGTGGTTAGTGATAGTACCAGGCCTAGAAGCCCCATATCTCCAGATTCCCAGTCAAGGGTTCTTTCCAGAGCACCATGTTGCCTCCAGTGGGCTCATAGATTTTGAGCTGGAAAGGACATCAGAGACAGCTAGTTTACAACATGTGGTCCTTGACCCCATTGGATTGTTAACCTGTTGGTCCTGACTCTTTATATCCTAGCTCTTAATCACCACTGCTTCTTTTCTCTCACCGAGGTCAGAGTCGTTCTATCTCAAAGGCTCCATATTTCTGCCATGGCTGCCGGGAGACCATTGAGGAGACCATTGAGTAAAAGCATCTGTCCTTTGCACAAAATCAGGGAAAGGGGGGAAGGGGCTGCCTGAGAGCATGGGTGCCTTTACAGGGACCTGGAATCCCAGCGGCTGCAGAAAGTAATAGGTCATCCTGATATCCTTTCAATGGCAAAATGACTAGCCCAGTGCTTCAGATAAAGAAAAGGTTGGACAGGATACTGGAGCAACAGTGGGAACTCTGTCACATCATCTTCCAGCTGGCAGCAGAGGGAGACAACATTTTGATGAAAGTTTTCTAGCCCCTCTCTTAACTGTGGCTATGAAGATGTAGCATGGTATAGAAAGTGGGCCTTGGTGCTTCCAAAACCTTCTGCTGAAAAATACTGACTGTCATTAGGGCAAGTCATTTAACTTTCAGTGTGACCAGGCGACTCTCTAAGATTCTAAGTATTGGAGAAAGTCCAGATCTGCATTGGTAGGGCCATTCCCCTCACCTGGAAGTTCCCTATATCAGTGCCATCACTGGTCTGATCCCAGTTTCTCTATCTTACCTCTTTCTGTAGGATCATGGGATTTAGAACTGGGAGGGACCTCAGAGGAGTCAATTAAATCAGTTATCAAGCATTTATCAGGTGTTTACTATGTGCCAGGCACTGTGCCAAACATGAGGGGATACAAAGAAAGGTCAAACAGTTCCTGTCCTCAAGGGGCCTCATGAAAATGACTACAATACAAGGTATTTACAGAGAAGATGAATGAAAAGTAGGGACCATCTCAAACCAATCCTCTCTTTTACTGATGAGATATTGAGGATGACAAAGAGCACACAGAGGAAGAGCCAGTGCACTAACTAGCACTCGGTTCTTCTTCATAGGATCATCGCTCTACGACTGGAAAGGACCTCAAATCCCTCATTTTAGATGGGAAATTGTAGCCCTGAAAAATCAGCTGACTGGTCTGTTTGAGGGCACGTAGGTCTTACTGCATCAGAGGCAGGTTTTGAAATCAAGACCCTTGACTCCCACACCAGTTTTCTGTCTACTATACCATGGTCTTTGTGACTCCTCATTCAGTGTTCTTTTCACTATTACAGGCTCTCACAATATAACTTGTTATTAACCCTCATTTACTAAACCCTAGAAAATTTAAGGGTAAATATAATCCGCAGATGTTTATTGAACATGTCAACATGTGCAATACTAAAGGGCTATGGAAAGAGAAGAAGGCAAGATCCTTGTCCACAAGAGGTTTATAGTCTGTTTGTGAAGATTAGAAAGTTAAATAATGTAAAACATTCCATAGAAATAAGTTACATAATGGTTTAAGAGAGCTATAAGGGACCTTTACAAGACAATAAACAAGATATGAGGAATCACCAAATGAATAGTACAGATAGGAATTCAAAGGAGATCATGGAACAAGAAACTAGAACAAGAAAGGAAGACACTTGGCTAGCAGCCTTGGACTCCTTCTGCCAGATTACAGAGCCTCTTAGCTAGAGAGTGGAATAGAAGGCCTTCTCTCCCATAATTCATTCTCTACCATGTTGTCCAAATTTTCATATCACTTCTCTCCTCAAAAACCTTTTGTGGCTCCACATTGTCTAGTGTAAACTGGAGATTCTGTCTAGTATAAACTAGGATTAAAGGCCTTCTAACTTAGTCTGTCCAGTCTTATCTCACACCATTCTTTTACATACTAACCATATTCCAGCAAATTGTACTACTGCCCCCTCCCTCTGATCCTCCTTACCTCTGCAGATGCTATTCCCCATGCCTAGAATGGATACTTCCTCTTTCACCATTTGGAAAAGTCCCTCTTTTCCTGAAATAAAGGACCAATTCAGATTGTGTCCAAGAATCCTTCTCTGAACTGAAAGTATTTTCATTTTGCTCATACTTCTTTAATATCACCTTGCCCAGGCATTACTCTCCCCTTTAAAACAGGCATTTGTATTCATCAATTTAATTCAATTCAACAATCACTAATTTAGCAGCCATGGGTCTGGTATTGCATCAGGTGATGGGGAGTCTAAGCAAAAACCAAAAACATAAACAAAGCAGAAAACCTCCTGCCTTCAAGGAACTTCCATTCCCTTGGAAAGAAACATATACCCAGACAACCAAATTCCAAATACACTCCCAAGAGATGCAAAGTATTTACAGAATATGAGAACACTAACAAAAGCAATGAGGAAAGGCCTCTTATCAGAAGTTGAGCTAAGGCTTGAACTAGCTGAGAGCTGGAGACAAGGATGAGGAAGAACCTTTTAGGCATGGAGAGGGGAGACCAGATGTTATGATCAGGGCACTAGGTTCCTTATTCTGGAATGTCAAGTGTACAGAAGGATAGAGTCAGCTTGAAAAGCTAAGTTGTCACAAGATTGAAAATGGCTTTAAAAGTCAAACCAAGGAGTGTGTATTTTATCTAGTGCCAGTTGAGGAGAAGTTTCTTGAGCAAGGATGTGATATGTTCAGACCTCTGCTTCAGGAATACCAATTAGCACAGATTTGTGGAAGATAGAGTAGAAACAAGAGAAGCTGGTTGCTGAGAACTCAATTAGGAGACTGTTGTTAATGGCCCAGGCAAGAGGTGAGGAGAGCTGAAGTGGAGTGATAGTCATGTGAGTGGGGAGAAGTGGATGGAGGTGAGAGATGTTCTGCAGATAGAACAGACAAGACTTGGAAATGGATGGGTGTAGAAGGGAGAGCGAGAATAAGAGTGAAAAAACACAGATGATTCCAAGGTGGTAAACCTGCGTGACTGGAGGTGATATATTCTCAGGCTCCATTCAGCTTAGATATTCTGTGGGGGTGTGTGTGTGTGTGTGTGTGTGTGTGTGTGTATACAATCTGTATGTGGCCTTCTGAGCCATGGTTCTCAGAAAGAAGCTGACTCTTGAAGTGACTTGAATCTGTGTTAGGTTTCTGGGAACCTACATGTGAGGAGACCTTAAGTTTCTCATAATTTACATTTCTATAGTTTGGATGGAATAGGAATAGTACTGAATGCAGAATCCTGAGACCTGTGTTCATAGCACCACAAATTGACAGGTAGGAGGGATCATAGAATTTTAGACTGATCTCCTAGTTTTATAGTTAAGGAAATTAAGTCCTACAGAAGTTAAAATGACTTGCCTAAGGTTACAGAAAGGATGTAGCAGAACTGGGGCTTGAAGTTGGAGTCTCCTCTTCCAGATCCAGAGTCCTTTCACTCACACTGTAACTTCAATGGGATTGGAAGGGTAGAGTAGGATGAAGGAATGTATGATCCCTGTAAACAAGGAAGAATAATACAAGGTATTATGATAGTAACAACGGGTGCCTTTATGGCGCAAATCATTTGATAGAGGACATAGCACCAGAAAGAAAAATATAATTAACAGAATTAAACAAAGTGCCTTCCTTACTGATAACCCTTGAGTCAGGTACTAAGAGTTGTCATGTCCATTTTACAGATAAGGAAACAAGTGTCTCATAGGTTCCATGTTTTGCCTAATTGTCACAAAATTAATAAATGATGGAGCTGGGGCACAGACCAGCTCTTAACTCCATACATCCAGAAATGCTTGCTTGTAGAATGTTACTATTTCTTGGTATAAAATCTGTTGCAAACAAACATTTTATTTAGAGAATGACTGATGGTAGCCTTTAAGTGCATGCTTTGGGGTAAAAATATTTTCTTTATAACTGGTTCAACCTTCCCCATCCGACCTTGTTTTTAAAGTCCCCTTCAGAGAGAGACAGCAAAGCATACAATATGTTAAATCTAACTTTACTTAATTCTGCTGTAGATACACTCCAGGCAAAGGGTATTTGTCTTCCCCTGGCTCAACATTTAAATGTCAAAGTAACTGCTTGTTGGATATTATTTTCTGTGATAGGAATTGTCGCTTCTTAAGAAAATAATAACGATAATAATAAAAGATCCCTGGGAAACTCAATTTAACACAAAGTTTAAAGGTCATGTCAGCTGCTCATCACTTTAGTAGGTGCCCTTTAGGAATGGTTTAGATGGGTCAACCTCCATCATCTTCCAACTGACAGAAATGGATTTTGCTTTGGTGTGACCTTCTCTTGAGATCTGTGTTCGAATCCTGTTTTGACTGCTTATTTCTTGCATGATGTTGGCTGAGGCCTCTCCCCCTCTCTGAGTCTCCTGTTTCCTACTCTTCATAGGGATGGGTTAAATGTTCTCCAAGGTTCTCTACCTTCCAGCTTTCAGGCTTCTTGATATTATTTTCTATCCTGTTCTGTTATGTGTTATGCTGATTGAGAAGGGGAAACCAGGTCCCAGGGAGAAACCTGGGAACTGGTAACAGACTCTTTCAGAGGAATAGGGATTTTCTGTGCTATGATAAGGAATTTTTACACCTGGGGCAGTGGGAGAGCATTTTCATCCTGGAACTCCATGAGTTTTCTATGTTGCTGGAGGACTCTGCACCTATATGGAAGGTGGGGATGAAGCAGGGTGAGCTAGATAAAAGTGTCATAGCTACTGGGGGCTCAGGGAAATGTGACCCAGGATGGTCCTGTTATTTATCCTCTAAATTTTGGGGTCCTAGGACAAGACTTTAGATGCTCTACCCTAGTTATGCGCCTGGGTCTTTCCCAGCTGATTCTGTCCTCCAGTAATTTGTTTAAAGGTAAAGGTGAAGTTTCTTTTATGCATCTCCCCACCCATTTGAAAGATTGTCTCCCCCTTAACAGGTACCCTGACACAGGCAATGCCCTCTCACATTCCATCTTCCACAAAACTTGGTCTCTCAGGAAGTAGACTGGTAAATTCACACTGAAAGGTCAGTGGAAGAAAACAATTGTGTGTTTCTCTTACTGGGGTGTCATGATATAGTGAAGAGAGCACTGGATCTGGGTCAAGGCCTATTCCCAATATGGACCTAAATTTCCTCCTTTATAAATTGCAAGACTTTCATTAGATTTAGGAGTTATTAACTTGGGATCCACATCTATAAATGGATTTCAGAGGGCCGAGAACTTGGGCAGAAAGAAATTATATCTTTATTTTCATTAACTTCTTTCTGAAACTTAGCATTTCCTTCGATTATGAAGTTAGGGAACCAACATTCTTTCTTACAAAGGGTCCATCTATTCACCAACTACCAAAGGGGCTCATTTCACAAAGAAGGTTAAGGATCCTTGGTCTAGGTTATTTCTGAGTCTCATTGCTTCTCTAATGGAATCTAGGATTCCATGAGCCCTAGGACTGAACTCAATCTCCATATTTTCCTAAGATGTAGGATTTCCTAATATCCTGGATATGCTAAGCCCCCATTCAACAAAGTCCAATGGCTCCCTATCGACTTGAAGGTCAGATAGAAATACCTCTGTATACTATTTAATTGCCTCGTCATTGGCCCCTTCCTAGCTTTCCAAGCTTCATCCATGTTACCCTCCTCCTCACATCCTGCAATCTAACCACACTGGCATATTGACAGTTCCACACACATGACAACCCATGTCCCATCCCCATGCATTTATACTCATTGTCCATCCCTGGAATGCCTCTACCTCTTGGAATCACTGCTTTCCTTCAAGACTCAACCGTAGTTAGTTCCCACACATTCCATCTGATTAATAATCGGGGCTTTCATGGAAGAAGGTAACTATAATATCTGGGCCAATGTTTGAAGCAATGAAAAATGGAATTTGTTTTTAGTGACCATACCCAGCTAACCTAGTAAAACTGTGTAAATTGGCGATGTTGTCAGGGACATATTTAGTCATTTTGGTGAGTGGAACATGTACCACAATCCCCCCTCCAAAGCAAGTCACATAAAACTGATTCTAACTTGAGGGACCAAATAGAACAGGGAAGAAGAGGAACTCACCTTGGCATGATCTATAACTGTACACCTTAAGTTTTCACTAAACTCTGTTATTTTTAAGTTGCTGTCACAGCAAGGGTAGAATGCTACATTTTAATACACTAAGACCTTTTGTTGTTGTTAGATTTTTTGTTTTTTTTGTTTTGGTTGTTAGTTGTTTCTTTCATGTCACACTCTTTGTGACCCCATTTGGGCAAAGATATTGGAGTGTTCTGCCATTTCCTTCTCCCGCTCATTTTACAGATGAGGAAACTGAGGCAAACAGGGTTAAGTGACTTGTTCAGTGTCACACAGTTAGTGTCTGATGCCAGATTTGAACCAGGAAGAGGAGTCTTGCTGACTCCAGGCCTGGCAATCTATGCACAACACTTGGACCTAACTGGATTCAAATGTTTCCTCTAACATCACCAGTCACATAAATTCTGGGCCTTCATTAGGATCTTAGTCTTTAAAACGAGGAGGTTGATTTAGATGGCTTCTAAGGTACCTTCTAGCTCTTCAGCTGTAATTCTATGACTGAAAGTTTTGTTAGTGTCCTCGTTATTTGGCACTCCAAGACAAAGCTGTCTAATTGCATCTTTGGTTGTTGTATTAAGCCGATGATAACTGTCCTTAGAGACTAAATAAAGCGACCTACAAGGAGAAAGTCCTTTTTATGTTCTCCACTGATTTTGTCTCTATCTGCTCATTTTGTTTCCATTGTGGGCTACCTATCAGTCTTGTCAGTGGTTGCCTAGAGAAAACAGGTGATTCAATAAATACTAGGAAAGCTCCTATGAAGCCTGTAATTCTGCTATTAGAGCTTTTATTTACCCTTTGGAGTCAATGTTGGCCCACTCTTGGGTCTCGTTGAAGATGCAAACTCTTCTGAGAGGTGCTTGATCATATAAATTCCCTTATACCTCAAGGAGAAGTGATTTTTACCATTTTCTTTTGAGATAAAGGGCTAGGGTATCAAGGTAGGTAGACCTATGAGACTATGAAGTGCTAAAGAAGGAGAGGTGGGATTCAGATCCAAAGTCATCACACTCTACTAGATGCCAACCACAGTACTGCTTAGTGCTTTTGGTATAGTGTAGGACTAGTAGATGAGGCTAAAGAAATTTATCTCAGGGTCACTTAGCCTTTTTTTTTCTTTCCAAACAGTAGAGCCCTGGAGAGTTTTATTTCTTTCTTTCAGGAAAGTTCAGATGTAAGAACTCAAGTGAGTTTCCTTCCATAGGTTGGGTGAACATTGAATAGAGAATCTCAGTTATTCAAGGAAGATGGTAGAGAATAGAACAAAAGAAAATGCATTCAGTAGTTAACAGAAGGATCAAATCAGAATGTAAGAAGAGTACCAGGGGGCTCTGTGAGTAAGAGCACCGGCCCCAGAGTCGGGATGATCTGGAGATCGAATCCCGGGCTCAGACACTCAGCATCACACCCATAAATAACCTTGAGCAAGTTACTTAACCATGATTGTTTAAAAAAAAGTGTAAGAAGAGCTGTTTAGGAAGACCTGCACTTGGCTTAGGTGTTTGCACTTTCTGATGAGTCTAAGCTGAGAAGAAGGGAACTCATCGACATTGCCTGAGAAGTCCAGCTCACATGAGCTGCAGAAAGCTTTGTAGCCATTGATTGAGAAGAACTGGGGTGGGGTGAGGCTGGGAGAGCTTCATAGTTATTGGCTGAGAATGATGATTGAAAATAGCTTAAGCCTTACCTTCAGGGGGTAGACTTTTTAATTGCAGCACCTTCAGTAGAAGGAGAACAGAATCACAGGGGTCCCTGAGGATAGAACCTTAGCTGAGGACCATAACTGAGGCATAGAAGGGGGCAGCCAGAGCAGTAGGCTTGTTTTTAGTAGGCTGAAAGGGTTGTAACTTCTCCTCTTCGAGGGAGAGGTTTATTAACCATAGCACCCTTCCCACCCTCAGTAGATGGGGAGGTGGTCCAAAGTGCTGCTAATTAACACTTCAGCTAGAGCTGAGACACTGGAAAACAGCAGAGATAAAAGGCAGGGAGTGAGATCCAGTGTCTAATGGAACCAATATAGTAGAGTACTGAGACAGTCTTCTGCAGAAGACAGTAGAAAATTTGTACCATTGACAGGTCAAGCTGGCCTTTTATCCTTTTTCTGCCAGTGCCCTGGCCATGTGTGCTCCCCATGTGGATATATCCTTTATTAACTCCTCTCTTCTCAATTGTATATGTATATATACAATGTATATAATTGTATATATGTTTATATATAATATATATAAAATGTATATAATTGTGTATATATGTATATATACAATGTATATAATTGTGGGATAGTGAGCTTTAAGTTAATACAGGAAATGATCTGCTTTAATTTGTTTATACTGATGTTTAATTAAATGCTTTTGTTATTACTAAATGTGTCCTGTGACTGAGTTGAAAAAATAAAATATATTGGTGGGGACTCATGGAAGGGATTCTGGGGTCCAGAGTGAGGAGGACCTCAGGGTGACCTCCCCTCCCCCAGCATTGTTGTTCAGTGGTGTCCATATTTTTGTGACCCCATGGGCCATAGCATAACAGTGCCATCCATGGGATTTTCTTGCCAAAGATGCTGGAACAGTTTGCTATTTCAATCACCAGTAGATTAAAGCAAACAGAGGTTTAGGTGATCACACCCCAGTGAAAGTGTCTGAGTGCATTTTGAACTTGGGTCTTCCTGACTCCAAGCCCAGCACTCTATCCACTGAACTACCTAGCTGTTATCTACTAGTAGTACCTAGCTTTTATATAGTCGTCATAAGGGTTGCAAAGGACTTTTACAAATATTAACTCAGGAAGGTGCTATCATTTTCTCCATTTTACAAAAAAAGGAAACTAGGTTTCTTGCTCAGGGTCACATAGTTAGGTAGTATATGAGGCCAGATTTGGGTTTAGTTCTTGTTGGCTCCAGGTCTAACCCTCTGAAGGGAGCCAAAACACCTGATCCAGAAATCAGACTGGTCCTAGATAAGTTAGCTCTGGGATTTTCCAGTGGCCAGTCTGTATTGTCCAGTCCTGGTTTTCTCTGTGATGCAACTGTAAATCAGAGCCTTCCTGATATCCTGTGATCCAGGGCTGTGCCCTGTTCTGGGATACCAGCCAGAAGGTGTAAGCTCTCCCATACATTTTAGATACTATTCATATGGCTTGGAAATCATCAAAGGACATGACAATCGTCAAGGCCTAAACTGACATCACTGTCTGGCATCTTGGAACTGAACAAAGAGTATTAGAAAACTAAGTGACCTATAATTATCTTGTTTCGTTACTCTATAAAAACCTTGCTCATGGTATCAATGATCTCTCCTGGACCACGATTACACATTGTACTTTCTTGGGCTAGTGTGTCAGTTTAGAGCTGGCTTAAGAAACCATTCAAGTTATGTCTACAACCCTCTGTGCACTGAGCCACCTAAATGCTTACCATGGCTACTCTGCCAGAGTCCATTCCTTTCTGGTCTCCCAGTAGAGGAATGATTCATACTGAAGTCATAATCATCAGAGATGGATATTAGTTGTTCTCTTTCATTCCTTTCTTTTCTGCCCCTGAAAATTCACCCAGGCCAGAGCCACAAAGATGCAGGATTTAATTTGTCCTTTCTCCCATGCTTCTTTTCTCTGTAGAATCCTGTATAGGATCCTTCTTCTCTAGAATCTGATCTTAGAACATAGAACATAGAACACAACACATGGCCTTGAGGCAACAGGGTCCTCACCCCTGACATAGAATGTTGGAGCAGGAAGGAATCTAGGAACATTGTCTAGGAACATTGAAACAATCTGGTTAAACTGACCCCCTTCTCTCTAGAATAAGGAGTTGGTGGGGGGGGACAACACATAGAGTTAAAATGACTGATAAGTCCATCTGTGTAACCCTAGGCAGCAGAAGCAATTCTTTTTTAAATTTTTTTGGTCTTTATTAATTTGTTTACTTTTAGTTTACAAGATTCAATTCTACAATTCCTTGAGTTTCAGATTTTCTCCCCCTCCCTCCCCTCCCCCCCCCATGGCGGTATACAATCAAGTACAGGATCTGCAAATACTTTCACATTAGACATTAGGTTATAAAGAAGGATTTTATCAGATGGAATGAACAATGGGAAAGAGGAAACAAAACCAAACAAGAAAAATAAAGAGAGCAGGTAGTTTGCTTCAATCTGCATTCGAACTCTGTTCTTTCTAGTTCTTTCTCTGAATGTAAACATCTATCTCCATCATGAGTCTTTTGAGGTTGACTTAAATAACACTGCATTGCTGAGAACAGTCCAGTCTATCAAAGTTGGTCATCACACATACATTGTGTCTGTAATTGTGTACAAATTTCTCCTGGTTCTGCTCTTCTAACAGAAGCAATTCTAACAACCTCTTTATGTGGCTTCTCCCCTAATGAAGGTCCTTTAGCTCTCTAAAATCCAGTGTCTGAATCTGTACTAACATCATCCACATTTAGATTTTATAAGGAAGCATATGATTGCATATTTAAAATGGCCCTTGGGAGATCAAATCCTGGATGTGACATCTGCTACCTGTGTGACCTTTGGAAAATCCTTTAACCTCTATAGGTCTCTGTCTACTCATCTATAAGATTAGGAGTTGAGATTGGATGGCCTCAGGTTCCACTCAGATCTAAACCTATGATTCTATTATCTATTTACCCAACATTGATGTATGTTTAAAAGACTCCAGCTCCTTTTGCCCTCCTGAGACTAAAATAGGGCCACTGCTAATTACTGTACTTTTTCAGAGACAGCTTGCAAATGTAGGCAGAGCTGGGTTACTGAAATGGTCACATATGTTGCTTCTTTACTCAGAGGCAAGGGTGTACCTCTGGGATCCAGGTAGTCAGTGAAACATATCAACCCTTGTGTCCTTGTCTTCCTTCCTTCCTTCCTTCCTTCCTTCCTTCCTTCCTTCCTTCCTTCCTTCCTTCCTTCCTTCCTT
>NW_027185694.1:26278835-26280345 GCF_028583685.1 Petaurus breviceps papuanus | reverse complement strand
CTTCCTTCCTTCCTTCCTTCCTTCCTTCCTTCCTTCCTTCCTTCCTTTCTTCCTTCCTTCGCAGTTTGCATATAATCAGTATGGATTTGTGTTTTTGTCTCTTGAGAGCCCAAATGAAACTAACACAAAAAATAGAATAATGCCAAAGCTGGAAGGGACCTTGGAGATCATCTGATCTAATGACCTTGTTGTATGGATGGAGACACCCATTAGGGGACAGAAAGAGCATGTTTTCAAGCACTGTACAAATTATGTAAAGAATGATTATTATGTCTCCCCAAAACAAAGAAGACAGGATAAGGAGTGGGGAAAGGAGTTGGGGTTATGGAAGACTGTAATTGAGAACAAGATCTTTTCAAGTTAATGTGATCAAATTTGTCCATTTCTAATTAAAACGATTGTAGAACTCCATTCACATCTGTAAATAAACCCTGCTTCCTGACTGCCTTGGGGAGAGTAAATTGAACCAGATGTATGTTCCTAGGAACATATTGGTGTCATCTAAAATACAATTAATATTTATAGACTGCACCTACTGATGGATGGTCAAATTGTGTAGGAGCCTTGATGATTGCTGTCTCCCCCTCCCTCCCCCCTTTCCCATGTCTAGATTCTGTGAGTTTGATGCCTTTTCTTCATCCTGCTCTTCTGTCCTCTCTTAGAATGGTGGGGGAGGGGAGCCACTGTATATAAAACCTCTAGGTTGAAGCTAGTCCAACCTTGAAAATAGTTTTTTTTTAATCCCTATGGATTGGCAAAAAAAATAGATGAATTCCAGGAGACAGTTCATCCTCCTAGAAAGAGCTCTTCAGTAGGATTCAGGAGTTCTGCCATTGATACCTCATTTCTCTAGAATTCAATTTCCTCATCTATAAAAAACAAAACAAAAAAAAAGAAAACAAAACAAAACCCAAAGAAATAACTAATATTTATATAGTACTTTGAGTTATGAAAGTGTTTATCTGATTTGAGCTTCACAATATTCATGAGATAAGTATTGTAAGCAATAAAAATGTCATTTTACAAATGAGGAAACTGAGTCTCAGGGAGATTAGATAACTTGTCCAAGGTCATACAGTTAGCAAGTGTCAGAAGCAAGTTCAGTCCTAGTCTCAAAGGTCCATTAGCACTCTAAAATCCAGTGTCTGGATCTGTACTAACACCATCCACATTTAGACTTTATTAGGAAGCAAGTTCCATAATATATGATCTGGGAAGTTCTTTCTCTCCCCCATTGGCTTCTCCTGGTAAACTCTCAGTGTGGTACTTGACATCCTACCATTAGAGATGTATTCTTCAGGATCTTGCAAAAGAAATGGTGGTGGGGCAGGGGGTTTTGCTCAGTAAAGTTTTGGGAATGATCTTGGTGAAAGACAAAGGAAGGCCTTTCTATCAAAATCAACAGTGATGCCCCCCTCCCCAAATCTTGGTGCCTGTAAGCCCATTTTAGGCTTCCATTGCTTTGGGATTTTCCTGTGAACCATGGGAGGGAAGCAGGTGACAGACTGAA
>NW_027185694.1:26266144-26278825 GCF_028583685.1 Petaurus breviceps papuanus | reverse complement strand
GCAGGTGACAGACTGAATTCTTCTTATTCTTGGTGTTCAGGGAGAAGGAGTGTGATTTGTGAAGTGCAGTGCTTGGTACAAGGCATGCATGTAACAAATGCTTGTTTTCTTCTTCTCATCTCCCTCTCTTTAAATTTTTTGTTCCCCCCCCCCATATCTAGAATGCATTCCTACCTAACTTCCACTTCTTGGAATCCCTTCAAACTAGCATTCTTTATTTTTAATTTAATATTTTATTTTTCCCCAATTGCATGTAAAAACATTTTGTAACATTATTATTTTTTTAATTTGATCTTTCCCACTCCCTTCCATCCCCGCCCTACCCCATGGAGAGAGCAAGCAGTTTTTTTTTTTTTTTTGCTTTTTTTAAGAGGGCAATTAGAGGGTTAAGTGACTTGCCCAAAGTCACCTGGCTAGTAAGTGTGTTAAGTGTCTGAGGTCAGATTTGAACTCAGGTCCTCCTGACTCCAGGGCCAGTGCTCTATTCACTGTGCCACCTAGCCTCCCCAAGAGCAAGCAGTTTGATATAGATAGAACCAGCATTGTGCTCAAACATTACCCTTGCTAAACCCTTTAGCTGTTAGTCCCTTCCTGCCCCATAAATTTACCTTGTAGAGATTTCGTGTCTTCTTATTTATGGTCATGTGGTATCCTCCTTTGAGTGTAATCTCCTTGAGGGCAGGGATTGTTCCCCTTTTTTGTGCTTGAAT
The DNA here is from genome assembly GCF_028583685.1 of Petaurus breviceps papuanus. NCBI lineage: Eukaryota > Metazoa > Chordata > Mammalia > Diprotodontia > Petauridae > Petaurus > Petaurus breviceps. The sequence continues at coordinate 26,278,115 of NW_027185694.1, read as the reverse complement.
CCCCATCACCTTTCACTGCATCTGGCTCATAGTGGAGTTTTAAAAATTCTTATTGAATGATTCATTCGTTAGACAATATTGTAATCTGTTCTAAACAAATGTTTCTTGGGAGTCTCTTGATTGTTCAGCCCTGTGCTAGATACTCTGAGAAATACCAAAGACACAGGAAACTTGCTTTCTGCTCTCAGTCTGTTTGGATAGAGAAAATGCAAACAAGAACTCACATCTTTTTTCTTTTTGTTTTTTAAAGTTTATTACTATCTCCTGTTCTGCATTAGTTATTTTTTTCTTTAATCTCTACCTGCTCTCCTCATTCCCCACACTGAACCCTCCTTTGCAATAAAAGAGAATATTTAAACAAAACCAATAGACAAAGGAGTTTTCCACCTCTCCCTTGAGAAGAGAGAAGTGTATTTCATTTTCAGTTCATGGGTCAGAGATTGGCCATTCCTATCAGTGAATCTGGCCACCTTTTAGAGAACAACAAATTTTTCTTTAGCATGGTCTCGCTTTACAAAGCTCTATCCTCCCAACAACCTGTGAAATAGAAAGGCAAACATTATTACCCCATTTTATAGATGGGAAAACTCAGCCTCAGAGAGCTGAGATGTCTGGTCCAGATTCATACAGCTAGAAAGAGAAACAAAATGAGTTGTGTAAGAGAGTGAGCCCTTAGAGCCATCCTTCTATTTCAGACTCAGTGCAGTAAAAGTCCAGAAAATAAATGACTCCTCGGTCCATAAGAGTCAAGAAAGAAAGTGGGGAGCTGAAGCTGAGCCCCAAAGAAATAGTAGGATTCTTTTTTTTTCCTTTGGATATCAAAGTGTTTATTTTATTTTTGTAAATTTTTTAAATTAATTTGTTTGTTTCCTTTTAGTTTACAGGATTCAATTCCACAATTCCTTGAGTTTCACATTTTGTCTCCCTCCCTCCCCTCCTTGGCAGCTTATAGTCAAGTATAGGATCTGCAAATATTTTCACATTATACATTAGTCAGGTTATAAGGATGGATTGTACCAGCTGGAATGAAAAATGCTAAAGAGGACGTAAAACCAAATAAGAGAAGGAAAAAGATCAGGTATTTTGCTTCCACCTCAATATAAACTTAGTTCTTTCTAGTTCTTTCTCTGGATGCACATATTTCTATCCATCATGAGTCTTTTGTGATTGACTTATATCACTGTATTGCTGAGAAAAGTCCAGCCTATCAAAGCTGGTCATCACACATACGTTGTGTCTGTAATTGTGTACAAATTTCTCCTGGTTGTACTCTTCTCACTCAGCATCAGTTCTTTTAAGCTTCTCCAGGTAAATATGAAGACTGCCTGCTCCTCGTTACTTATAGCACAATAGTATTCCATAACATGCATATACCACAACTTGTTCAGCCATTCCCCAATTGATGGGCACCCCCTTAATTTCCAGTTCTTTGCTACCACAAAAAGAGCTGCTATAAACATTTTTGTACATATGGGTCTTTCTCCCATTTCTAAGATCTCGTTGGGATATAACCCTAGGAGTGGTATTGCTGGATCAAAGGGTATGAAAGTATTGATAGCCCTTTGGGCATAATTCCAGATTGCTCTCCAGAAAGGCTGGATCAGTTGACAACTCCACCAATAATGCATTAGTGTTCCAATTTGCCCACATCCTCTCCAGCATTTGTCATTTTTCCGTTTTGTCATCTTAGCCAATCTGACTGGTGAGATGTGATACCTCAGAGTTGTTTTGATTTGCATTTCTCTAACCAATAGTGAATTAGAGCATTTCTTCATGTGCTTATAGATACCTTTAATTTCTTTCTCTGAAAACTGCCTGTTCATATCCTTTAACCATTTATCAATTGGGGAATGACTTGTATTCTTATAAATTTGACTCAATTCTCTGTATATTTTAGAAATGAGTCCTTTGTCAGAGACATAGGTTGTAAAGGTTCTTTCCCAATTTCCCACCTCCCTCTTAATCTTGGTTACATTGGCTTTGTTTGTACAGAAACTTTTCAATTTCACGTAGTCAAAATTATCCATTTTACATTTTATAATGTTCTCTAATTCTTGTTTAGTCATAAAGTCTTTCCCTTTCCACAAGTCTGATAGGTAAACTATTCCTTATTTTAGGAGACTGCTTACAGTATCAACCTTTATACCTAGATCATGCACCCATTTAGACTTGATTTTGGTTTTTGGTGTTAGATAATGGTCTATGCCCAGTTTCTGCCATACTATATTCCAGATTTCCCAGCAGTTTTTGTCAAATAGTGAGTTCTTATCCCAAAAACCAGGGTCTAGAGGTTTATCAAACAATCCATTACTATAGTCATTGATTTCTGAATATCGTGTGCCTAATCTATTACATTGATCCACTCCTCTATTGCTCAGCCAGTACCAAGTAGTTTTGATGACTGCTGCTTTATAATACAGATTGAAATCTGGTATAGGTAGTCCACCTTCCCTAGGATTTCTTTTCATTAATTCCCTTGATATTCTGGACTGTTTATTCTTCCAAATGAATTTTGTTACTATTTTTCTAGCTCTATAAAGTAGTTTTTTTTTGGTAAATTAATTGGTATTGCACTAAATATATAATTTAATTTAGGTAAAATTGTCATTTTTATTATATTAGCTCTACCCAGCCATGAGCAATTGATATTTTTCCAATTAGTTAGATCTGAATTTATTTGCGTGAAAAGTGTTTCGTAGTTATGATCATACAGGTCCTGGGTTTGTTTTGGCAGGTAGATTACCAAATATTTTATAATGTCTATAGTAACTTTAAATGGGATTTCTCTTTCTATTTCTTGCTGTTGAATTTCACTGGAAATATATAGGAATGCCGAGGGTTTATGTGGGTTTATTTTATATCCTGCAACTTTGCCAAATTAATTTATTGTCTCAAGCAGTTTTTTACTTGATTCTCTAGGATTCTCTAAGTATATCATCATATCACCTGCAAAGAGTGATAGCTTGGTCTCTTCTTTGCCTAACTTGATTCCTTTGATTTCTTTTTCTTCTCTAATTGCTACTGCTAGCATTTCTAGTACCAGATTGAATAAGAGGCGTGATAGTAGACACCCTTGTTTCACCCCTGTTCTTATGGGAAATGCTTCTAGCTTCTCCCCATTACATATGCTACCTATTATTTTAAGGAAGGCTCCATTTATTCCTATACTTTCTAATGTTTTTAATAGGAATGGATGTTGCATTTCATCAAAAGCCTTTTCTGCATCTATTGAGATGATTATGTGGTTTCTGCTAGTTTTATTGTTGACATGATCAATTATACTGATGGTTTTCCTAATATTAAACCATCCTTGCCTTCCTGGAATAAATCCTACCTGATCAAAGCGTATTATTCTTGAGATAAGTTGCTGTAGTCTTTTTGCTAGTATTTTGTTTAGAATTTTTGCATCTATATTCATGAGGGAGATTGGTCTATACTTTTCTTTCTCTGTTTTATCTCTTCCTGATTTAGGTATCAGTACCATATTTGTGTCATAAAAAGAATTTGGTAGGACTCCTTCTTCACTAATTTTCCCAAATAGTTTGTAGAGTATTGGAATCAATTGTTCTTTAAATGTTTGATAGAATTCACTAGTGAATCCATCTGGCCCTGGAGATTTTTTTCCTAGGGAGCTGACTGATGGCTTGTTCAATTTCTTTTTCTGAGATGGGATTATTTAAGTAATTTACTTCCTCTTCAGTTAATCTGGGCAACTTGTATGTTTGTAAATATTCATCCATTTCCCTAAGATTGTCAAATTTATGTGCATGCAATTGGGAAAAATAATTTCTAATTATTGTTTTGATTTCCTCTTTATTGGAGGTAGATTCACCCTTTTCATTTTTGATACTCATAATTTGGTTTTCTTCTTTCTTTTTTTATCATATTGACTAAGAGTATATCAATTTTGTTGGTTTTTTCATAAAACCAGCTCTTGATTTTATTTATTAATTCAATAGTTTTCTTCATTTCAATTTTATTAATCTCTCCTTTTGTCTTCAATATTTCTAATTTAGTATTTATTTGGGGATTTTGAATTTGTTCTTTTTTAAGGTTTTTTAATTGCATGCCCAATTCGTTGCGCTCCCTTTTCTCTAATTTAATCACGTATGCACTCAGGGATATAAAAACTTCCCCTAAGAACTGCCTTTAATGCATCCCACAGATTTTGGTATATTGTCTCATTATAATCATTCTTTTGAATGAAATTACTGATTGTTTCTATAATTTCTTGTTTGACCCACTCATTCTTTAAGATTAAATTGTTTAATTTCCAATTAGTTTTTAGTCTGTCTTTCCCTGGCCCTTTATTGCATATAATTTTTATTGCATCATAATCTGAGAAGGATGCATTTAATATTTCTGCCTTATTGCATAGAACTGTGAGGTTTTTATGCCCTAGAACATGGTCAATTTTTGAGTATGTGCCATGAACCTCTGAGAAGAAAGTATATTCCTTTTTATCCTCATTCAGTTTTCTCCAGAGATCTATCATACCTATCCTCTTTAAAATCCTGTTCACCTCCTTAACTTTTTTCTTGTTTATTTTGTGGCTGGATTTATCAAGTTCAGAGACGGGGAGATTAAGGTCTCCCACTAGTATAGTTTTGCTATCTATTTCTTCCTCTAATTCCTTTACTTTCTCCTCTAGGAATTTGGATGCTACACCACTTGGTGCCTATATGTTAAGTAATGATATTGCTTCATTCTCGATGGTGCCTTTTAACAGGATATAGTTTCCTTCCTTATCTCTTTTAATTAGGTCAATTTTTACTTTTGCTTTATCTGAGATAAGGATTGCTACCCCTGCTTTTTTTTTTTTACTATAGCTGAGGCATGATATATTTTATTCCAACCTTTTACCTTTACCTTGTGTGTATTCCTCTGTTTCAGATGTGTTTCTTGTAAGCAGCATATTATAGGATTATGATTTCTAATCCATTCTGCTATCCGCCTCCATTTTATGTGAGAGTTCATTCCATTCACATTTACAGTTATGATTGTTCTCTGTTTCTTTCCCCCCATCCTATTCCTGCCCCTGTTAATATTCATATTTTTCCTCCCTTCTCCCTTCCCCCCCTTAATAGTTTTCCTTTTGACCACTGCCTCCCTCAGTGTTCCCTTTTCAGCCCCCCTCCCTTTTCCTCCCCTTTCCCCTTACTACTTCCCTCCCTACAAACCACTGACACCCCCCTTTCATAACCCTTTCCCCCTCCTACTGCCTGTAGGATATTTTTATACTTAATGAAGTATGCTATTTCTTCTTCGCTTCAAGAGTGACAGGAACAAATCTCATGTGAAGCTCCTCTCCCTCCCCTCTTTCCCTCTAAAATAATACTTTTTGCATTTCTTCTCCATAGAGTCCTATGCTTAACTGGTTGTTATTCCCTCCTTGTACCAGAACCAATGAGGGAAAAGCTCTTATGCTTCCCAACTCCCTCCTTTTTTTTCCTCTGCTATAAAGTTTTTATACCTTTATGAGTGGCATAATTTACCCTTTTCCACTTCAACCATTCCCTTTCTTCCATTGCACTCCCTTTGTAGTCCTTAATAACATTTTTAAAAATTGTCATTTTGTGCATTTTATAGTCATACCCTCTACTTGTCTATAACCAGTTTCCTCTTATCAAATAGCAGGGTGTGTGTGTGTTCTCCTTGTTTACCTTTTTAAGTCACTGTTGCATCTCGTAATTGGAGGCTGAATTTTCCATTGAGTTCTGGCTTTTTTATCAAGAAGGTCTGGAACTCTGTTATATCGTTGAATGCCCATCTCTTTGCCTGGAAGAATATGCTCAGTCTCGCTAGGTATGTGATCCTTGGTTGTAACCCAAGCTCTTTTGCCTTCCAGAAAATTGTATTCCACTGCCTCTGATCTTTCAGTGTAGAGGCTGCCAAATCCTGTGCAATCCTCACTGTGGACCCTCGATATTTGAATTGTTTCTTTCTGGCCACTTGAAGTATTTTCTCTTTTATCTGGTAGTTCTGGAGTTTGGCCACAACATTTCGAGGACTTTTCAGTTTGGGATCTCTTTCAGCAAGTGTCCGGTGGATTCTCTCAATTTCTATTTTACCCTCAGGTTCTAGTATCTCAGGGCAGTTTTCCTTAACGAGCTCTTGGAGAATGTTGTCCAGGCTCATTTTTTCATCATAATTTTCTGGTAGGCCTATGATTCTCAGATTATCTTTCCTGGATCTGTTTTCCAGGTCAGTTATTTTTTCTTTGAGGTATTTTACCTCTTTTTCTAATTTTTCATTCTTGTTTTTTTGCTTGGCTAATTCTTGGTTCCTCATCCAGTTGTTTGTTTCCATTTGGTTAATTCTGGTTTTTAGTAAATCCTTTTCCTTGGTTAATTTTTGAAGCTCCTTTTCCATATCATACTCTTTTCTTTTAGAGAGATATTTTCCTCATTATAATGTTTTTCTAATTCTGCTATTTTCATTTTTAGAGAAGTATTTATTTTGTCTTCTATCTCTCTCATTTTGTTTTCAAAGTTCCTTTTGATCTCATCTAGGAGAGCCTTCTGTGCTTGGGACCCATTCCCTGTTGAAGTTTCAGCTTTGGGTGTGGAGTCCACATTGTCTCCCTCTGAGGTTGGTTCCTTCCTCTGAGGATAGTAGGACTCCAGAGTCTTTGTCTTTGTAGTCTGCTTTCTACCCATTTTGAGGCAGGGTCCTAGCCACACCCTTCCTCTAGGATCCCAAGCCTTTACTGTAGAGGGTTTTGCCCTGGGGCAAGAGTTATTATGTTTTCAGGGTCAGAGGGGGGTTTGGAGCAAGTGAGGTTCACTCTGTCATCCTAGTCTTTGGAGGTCCTGAAAGGGGCTTTTTAAAAAAATTTCTGGGCTATGAAGTGGTAGCCCCAGGAGTGTTTGCTGTCCAGGACAGGGGCCCCTGTATTTGCTCCTTACCTTGCTCTTTCCAGTCCCAGCCCTTTGGTGATAGGCCTGGCAGTGGACCTTGTGGTTGGTGGGAAGACTTGCCCTCCGAGTTGATCAGGCCCCTTCCAGGCCTGCCTCTGCCGGCTGCGCCTTCCGGGCCTGCCCCTGTGTTCGAACTAGTAGGATTCTCTTGATAGGGAGGAGTGGGGGAAGAGAAGGGAAAATTAAGTGAACAGAGAAAATATGGGGAAGTCTCATTTTCCTAATCTGTATACACAAAGTGGTAGAGAGCATGGGGTGACTGTAGGGAGGTGCTGAATAAAGTAAGGAAAGAGACACGCCTGCCTCTATAGGGATGGATCAAATGAGACAATATGTGGAAATTGATTTGCAAGCCTTAAAATGTTATATAAACACTATTCTTAGATCTCCAGGAGCTGAGCAACTGCTCTGTGCCCTTCCCCCAAATCCAGATTTTTTGGGAATCATAGAATTTCAGGTTTGGAAAGTCAATGGCAGTCATCTACTCTGATACATAGAGAGAAATATTGCCTTTTGGTCTGTAGCAAACTGGTGATCATTCAGCCTTTGAAAACCTCTAATGAGAGAATAAGCCTTCTTCTCTCACCCCCACTCTAAGCAGGATATTTCATTTTGGGGGTAGTTCTAATGATTAGAGAGCTTTTTCTCACCTCAAACCTAGGTTTGGCTCTTTGCAGTGACCTTCACGACTCTGATTTCTGTCCTCTGAGGCCAAACAGAACAAGTCTGAGCCCAATTTGATTCAATAATATGTGGCTAAGAACAGAATTAAGAAAATAAGAGACATTAAATTTATTAAATTAAAAAATAATTTAAAAATAAGAAACAGGCCATTTTCCCTTAAGTAGGCAAGGAGGCTGATCTGGGGATTTGGTTAGCCAAAGGACCAGGAGTAGAAAAAGCCCAGTTGACATGGGGTCATAGCAGCAGAGCATTACAGAATTTTTGTTATTGTCAGATTGCCTTTCTGACATAGTCTTGCTCTTTCTGTGGTTAATATGAAATCAGGGGATGGGGGAAGGATAGCATTTTATCAGCTGGGACTTGTATTTTTTTTAGTCTTATTCTAACTAAAGCAGTTTTGGTGACATTTTATGGTCCATGAGTGTTGTATTGTATTACTTTTTTCATGCAAAACATATTTTCATATTAGTCACGTTGGGAAAGAAAACACAGACAAAAAAAACATCCAAGAAAAATAAAGAAAATAAAGAAAAAGTATGCTTTGATTTGCATTCAGAGTACATCAATTCTTTCTCTGGAGATGGATAGCATTTTTCATCATAAAGTCCTTCAGAGTTATCTTGGAGCATTGTATTAAAAATACGGCTGACCCCTTGAACAGCTATCTTTTCTAGTAAATCAGAACTAAGAACCTGTGCTAGCAGCCATCCTGGGTATGCCAGTGTGGTTTTTGCTACACCTGCCTCCCTGTCTCCAACTTCCCCAACCTGGTTTAGCACCTTGTCCTTCAGCCCTCTAGAATTCATGCCCTGGAGAATGTCCCTGGGGAAGTTAATCTACTCAGTTTCTGAAATGCTTACTCTGAGGATAGGTCATCTTGAGTGAAAGCACCCTTGCCTAGACCACTATATCTAGTTGGTCCTAGGCCACATTATGCTTAATACAGTCATCCTTGGGTTAGACACATTATTCCCTCTCTGAGTCATCTCTCTCACCAATTCTACCTCTTGCTCTGAGCACAGTGACGCAAGCAACACTACAATTGTTTTTTGGGAAGGCATTCACCATCATTGAGACTCCCCAGAGTTAAACCACTTTCCCTCACCACCACTCCCATAAGCACTTTGTACCCTTGTATTAGAATATAAATTCCTAGATGACATAAGCTGTCTCATTTTTATATTTGTATCACTAATATTTAGCACACTGGCACATAATAAAGTGGTAAATATTTTTTTAAGGCAGCTAGGTGATGCAGTGAATAGAGCACTGGCCCTGGAGTCAGAAGGGCCTGAGTTCAAATCTGACCTCAGACACTTATCACAAAAACTAGCCATGCGACCTTGGGCAAGTCACTTAACCCCAATTGCCCTCCAAAAAGCAAAAATATAAAAAAATGATTTAAAAAAAAATTATCCATTCATTTATTCTCCTGTGTATTAGTACTCCCACCTAGTTTTAAGTCATCTACAAATTTGATAAGCATGTCATCTATGTGTTTATCCAAGTCACTGATTTAGCACATCATTTAGCACATAGTAGACATTTAATGAATATTTTTGATAGATTGATTAAAATCATAAAAAAATACCACAGAGTCAAGGACAGCTCCTCTTTCCTTGGGCATTTCCCTGGAGACTTTTCAAGACTTGAACTATTTATGACTATTTCTTGGATCTGTCCATTCAACCAGTTCCAAAGTTGGTCCATAATCTAATCCATATTTCTCCATTTCCCTCCCTCCTTAAGAATAACATGAGGTGGGGCAGAGCCAAGATAGCAGAGTGAAAGCAGGAACTCACCTGGACTCCTCCGTGAATTCCTTCAGTAACCTCTAACAAGTAAATCTGAATGTATTTTAGAGTGGTAGAATCCATTAGGAGACAGAGTGTGGCAGATTTTCAGTCCAGAAAGGTGCACATGTGGGACTAGGCAGGGGAAGTGTGGAGCAGGGGCTGCACACCAGCACAGATCTGAGACCTGAACAGAGCAGAGCCAGAGTGATCCCAGGAGAGCTGATTCAGCCATCACAGGGGCAATTTCCAGACCTCTCACCACAAGACAGGGGATCTGTCAGAGGAGGGTAAGATAAAACATAGGGCCTGTGGCAGCAGATGCTAATTCTGGAGTGACCAACCCACAGCCTGGATGTTTAAAAATCAACTAAGTTACCTGAGCTCCCAGGAACCAAGATGGCAGAGTAAACCCTAGCCTCTCTATTCTCTCCCTAAGGCCTTGAAAACCCAGAAAATATTGCTTCAGAGTAAAATCCTGAAATAGCCCAATCCTAGGCAGGCCTGGGAGTCCCAGAGGAAGGGTATGGGTGTGACTGTGCCAAAGTTAAGGTGCAGGGTGAGAGCTGTCCCAACAAGCTCCATCTCAACTGACCAGGAGGGGATCTTGAACCCCAGGGGGGGTGGAACCAGAAAGCACTAACACCAGAACCCCAGGTGTGCCTTAACACAACCAGGGCAACCGGTGGAACCAGCAGACACCTGTGCTGCAGGCCACCAGCAACTAAGCCTGCCTGAGTTTCATCCTAGGGACTGGGAGGTGGAATCCTGAAGAAGCCAGATGACCCCTCCCTAACACATTACTCTGTGAGCTTAAGAGTAACCTTGAGGCAACTCAGAAAGCCCTGGCCTTGGCTTCAGTCTAGACACCCAGAAGACACAGGACACAAAGCCAATAACCAGACCCCTAGCTCCCAGCTTGAGAAGTGTAGGTCAGAGCCCTCTATATCCCAGAAGCAGAAATCCACTTTAAAGTCTAGGAACCAGGCAATTGCAATGGGAAAGAAGCAATTTCCAATAACAAAATCAATTGAATCCTTTTATAGTTAGCCAAAAGAACCAAATTCACAAGAGGTCAGCATTGACGCTATACCCAACTCTGAAATCTCAACAGGGAATATGAACTGGTCTCAAGCCCAGAAAGCATTATTGGAAGAGGTCAAAAATGATTTTAAAAGCCAATTTAGAGAGGTAGAAGATAAACTGAATAATTATTTTAAAATTATACTTGCCAAAATAGAAAAAATTTTACTGAAGAAAACAGTTCCTTAAAAAGTAAAATTGGAAAATAGGTGCAAAATCTAACTGGAGAAAAGAACTCCCTAAAAATGAAATCTGAACATATGGAAAAGGAACTTCAAAAATTAATCAAGGAAAATAATTTGCTAAAAATTAGAATTGGCCAATTTGAAGCTAATGACTCTATGAGGCATCAAGAATAATTCAAATAAGTCAAACTAAAGAGTGAAAAATTAAAAGAAAATGTAAAATATCTCATTGGAAAATCAACTGATCCAGAGAACAGATCCAGGAGAGATAATCTAAGAAATATTGGTCTACTGGAAAGCCATGATGAACAAAAAAGCCAGGACACCATCTTCCAAGAACTCATCAAGGAAAATTTCCCTGAGGCCCTAGAACCAGTTCATTTTCTCCTGGTTCTTCTCTTCTCACTCAGCATCAGTTTATACAAGTCTCTCCAGGTTATTATGGAGTCCATCTGCCCCTCATTTCTTATAGCACAATAGTATTCCTTTACATCCATATACCACAACTTGTTTAGCCATTACCCAGCTGATGGATATACCCTTGATTTATAATTCTTTGCCACCACAAAAAGAGCTGCTATAAATATTTTTGCACAAAAGGTCTTCCTCCCACTTGTATGATTTCTTTAGGATACAGCCCTAGAAGTGGTATATGCACTTTTTTATTGTCCTTTGGGCATAGTTCCAAATTGCTCTTTGGAATGATTGGATCAGTTCACAACTCCACCAACAGTGCATTAGTGTTCCAATTCTTTCACATCCTCTCTAGCGTTTATCATTTTCCTCTTTTGTCATCTTAGCCAATCTGACCAGTGAGGTGTGGTACCTTAGAATTGTTTTGATTTGCATTTATCTAATCAATAGTGATTTAGAGCATTTTCTCACATGTTTATAGATATCTTTAATTTCTTCCTCTGAAAACTGCCTGTTCATATCCTTTGACCATTTATCAACTGTGGAATGATTTGTATTCTTATAGATTTGACTCAATTCTCTGTATATTTTAGAAATGAGACCTTTATCAGAGACACTGGTTGTAAAAATTCTTTCCCAATTTTCTGCTTCCCTCCTAATCTTGGTTACATTAACTTTATTTGTACAAAAACTTTTCAATTTAATGTAATGAAAATTATCCATTTTGTATTTTGTAATGCTCTCCATCTCTTCTTTGGTCATAAATTTATTCCCCCCTTTTCCATAAGCCTGACCAGTAAACTATTCCTTCCTCTCCCAGATTGCTTACAGTCTCAGCCTTTATATCTAGATCACGCAGCCATTTAGATTTTATTTTGGTATACAGTTTCTG
>NW_027185694.1:26211210-26261144 GCF_028583685.1 Petaurus breviceps papuanus | reverse complement strand
CCATGGTGGCATACAATCAAATATAGTATCTGCACATACTTTCACATTAGGCATTAGTCAGGTTATAAAGAAGGATTGTAACATATGGAATGAAGAATGGGAAAGAGGAAACAAAAAAACCCCAAGAAAACAAAAAAAGGGCAGGTAGTTTGCTTCAATCTGGGTTCAATCGCAGTTCTTTCTCTGGATGTAAACATCTCTCTCCATCATGAGTCTTTTGGGTTTGACTTATATCTCTGGATTTCTGAGAAGAGTCCAGTTTATCAAAGTTGGTCGTCACACATACGTTGTGTCTGTAATTGTGTAAAAATCCCTCCTGGCTCTACTCTTCTCACTCAGCATCAGTTCATATAAGCCTCTCCAGGTAAATATGAAGTCCCTCTGATCCTCTTTTCTTATTGCACAATAGTATTCCATAACATGCATATAACACAACTTGTTCAGCTATTCCATATTTGATGGGCACCCCCTTAATATCCAATCCTGTGCTACTACAAAAAGAGCTGCTATAAATATTTTTGTACATATGGGTCTTTTTTCCACTTCTATGATCTCTTTGGGATACAACCCTAGAAGTGGTATTGCTGGGTCAAAGGATATGAAATTATTTATAGCCCTTTGGGCATAATTCCAGATTGCTTTCCAGAATGGTTGTATCAGTTCACAACTCCACTAGCAATGCATTAGTGTTCCAATTTGTTCACATCCTCTCCTACATTTCTCTTTTTCCTGTTTTGTCATCTTAGCCAATCAGAATGGAGAGATGTGGTACTTCAGAGTTGTTTTGAGTTGCATTCTCTAATCAATAGTGATTTAGAGCATTTTTTCATATGCTTATATATATATATATATATATATATATATATATATTTAATTTCTTCCTCTGTAAACTGCCTGTTCAATATCCTTTGACCATGTATCAATTGGGGAATGACTTGTATTCTTATAGATTTGACTCAATTCCCTGTATATTTTAGAAATGAGTTCTTTATCAGTGACATAGGTTGTAAAAATTCTTTCCCAATTTTCCACTTCCCTCTTAATTCTGGTTACATTGGCTTTGTTTGTACAGAAGCTTTTCAATTTAATGTAGTCAAAATTACCCATATTGCATTTTATAATGCCCTCTAATTCTTGTTTGTTCATAAAGTCTTCCTCTCTCCACAAATATGACAGGTAAACTATTCCTTGCTTTCCCAGATTGCTTAGAGTATCAGCCTTTATACCTAGATCATGCACCCATTTAGATTTGATTCTGGAATATTGTGTTAGATAATGGTCTATGCCCAGTTTCTGCCATATTATATTCCAGTTTTTCCAGCAGTTTTTGTCAAATAGTTTATCCCCAAAACTGGGGTCTTTGGGTTTATCAAAAAGTAGATTACTAAAGTCATTGACAGCTGAGTCTTGTGTACCCAATCTACCGTGTTTCCCTGATAATAAGCCCTCCCCCGAAAATAAGCCCTATTGAGATTGCTACTGTAGTGAAGGTGATCCCCTGCGCTACACGCTACATTACAGTACCCTCTGTATGCACCGTCACCCCCCCCCAGGTGAAACGCACGCTGCACTCTGAGCTGCATACAATCAGAGCTGCAGCAGTGAGCGCGTCATCCTGTTCTTCCCCAGTGATTTGCTTATTGAATAAAGGTACATTTTTTTTGTTCACATTTACCTGTTTATTAAAATTGCTGTCAATGTTCATTAAAATAAGCCCTCCCCTGAAAATAAGCCCTCTGGTGTTTTTCTGTCCAAAAAATTAATAAGACAGTGTCTTATTATCGGGGAAACACGGTATTCCATTGATCTACGACTCTATTCCTCAGCCAGTGCCAAGTAGTTTTGAGGACTGCTGCTTTATAGTACAGACTAAAATCTGGTATAGCTAGTTCACCATCCCTAGCATTTCTTTTCATTAATTCCCTTGATATTCTGGACCTTTTGTTCTTCCAAATGAATTTTGTTACTATTTTTTTCTAGCTGTATAAGGTAGTTTTTTGGTAAACTGATTGGTATGGCACTAAATGTATAATTTAATTTAGGTAAAATTGTCATTTTTATTATATTAGCTCAACCCAGGCATGAGCAATTGATGTCTTTTCAATTAGTTAGATCTGACATTATTTGTGTGAAAAGTGTTTTGTAGTTTTGTTTATATAGGTCTTGAGTTTGTTTGGGCAGGTAGATTCCCAAATATTTTATAATGTCTACAGTAACTTTAAATGGGTTTTCTCTTGCTATCTCTTGCTGTTGAATTTTATTAGAAATATACAGGAATGCTGAGGATTTATGTTGGTTTATTTTATATCCTGTAACTTTGCCAAATTTATTTATTCTCTCAAGTAGTTTTTTTTTTACTTGATTCTCTAGGATTCTCAAATTATATCATCATATCATCTGCAAAGAGCGATAGCTTGGTATCTTCTTTGCCTAATTTGATTCCTTTGATTTTTTCCCCCTCTAATTGCTACTGCTAACATTTCTAGTACCAGATTGTATAAGAGGGGTGATTGTGGACATCCTTGTTTCACACCTGATCTTATTGGAAATGCTTCTTGCTTCTCCCTATTACATATAATACTTGCTGATGGCTTTAAATAGATGCTACCTATTATTTTAAGGAAGGCTCCATTTATTCCTATTCTTTCTAGTGTTTTTCATGTTGTATTTTGTCAAAAAACCTTTTCTGCATCTGTTGAGATAATGATTTGGTTTGTGATAGTTTTATTGTTGATATAATCAATTATACTAATGGTTTCCCTAATATTCAACCATCCTTGCATTCCTGGAATAAATCCTACCTGATCAAAGTGTATTATTCTTGTGATAAGTTGCTGTAGTCTTTTGGCTAATATTTTATTTAAGATTTTTGCATCTATATTCATGAGGGAGATTGGTCTATAATTTTCTTTCTCTGTTTTTTCTCTTCTTGATTTAGGTATCAGTGCCATATATGTGTCATAAAAAGGATTTGGTAGGACTCCTTCTTCACTAATTTTCCCAAATAGTTTGTAGATTATTGGAATCAATTGTTCTTTAAATGTTTAATAGAATTCACTAGGAAATCTGTCTGGCCCTGGAGATTTTTTCATAGGGAGTTCACTGATGACTTGTTTGATTTCTTTTTCTGAGATGGGGTCATTTAAGTAAATTACTTTCTCTTCAGTTAATTTGGGCAACCTATATTTTTGTAAATATTCACCCATTTCACTAAGATTGTCAAATTTATATGCATACAACTGGGCAAAATAATTCCTAATTATTGTTTTAATTTCCTCTTCATGGTTGGTAGGTTTACCCTTTTCATTTTTGATACTCATAATTTGGTTTTCTTCTTCCTCTTTTTTTATCATATTGACTAAGGGTCTATCAATTTTATTGTTTTTTTTTCATAAAACCAGCTCTTAGTTTTATTTATTAATTCAATAGTTTCCTTAATTTCAATTTTATTAATCTCTCCTTTGGTTTTCAATATTTCTAATTTAATATTTAATTGGGGATTTACAATTTTTTTCTAGCTTTTTCAATTGCATGCCCAATTCATTTGCCTCTCTTTTCTCTACTTTATTCATGTATGCACTGAGGGATATAAAACTTCCCCTAAGAACTGTCTTTGCTGCATTCCACAAATATTGGTATGTTGTCTCATTATTGTCATTCTATTGAATAAAGTTACTGATTGTTTCTAGGATTTCTTGTTTGACCCACTCATTCTTTAGGATTAAATTGTTTAGTTTCCAATTAGTTTTTAGTCTGTCTTTCCATGGCCCTTTATTGCATATGATTTTTATTGCATCATGATCTGAGAATGATCCATTTATTATTTCTGCCTTTCTGCAGTGAATAGTGAGGTTTTTGTGTCCTAGTACATGGTCAATTTTTGTGTATGTGCCATGGACTGCTGAGAAGAAGGTATATTCCTTTTTATCGACGTTCAGTTTTCTCCAGAGATCTATCATACATGCACTCTCAAAAATTCTATTCACCTCCTTAATTTCTTTCTTGTTTATTTTGAGGTTCGATTTATCAAGCTCAGAGAGGGGGAGATTAAGGTCTCCCACTAGTATAGTTTTGCTATCTATTTCTTCCTCTAATTCCCTTAACTTCTCTAGGAATTTGGATGCTAGACCACTTAGTGCATATATGTTAAGTAATGATATTGCTTCATTCTTGATGGTGCTTTTTAGCAGGATATAGTTTCCTTCCTTATCTCTTTTAATTAGATCAATTTTTGCTTTTGCTTTATCTGAAATAAGGATTGCTACCCCTGCTTTTTTTACTTCAGCTTAGGCATGATATATTTTATTCCAGCCTTTTACCTTTACTCTGTGTGTATCCCTGTTTCAGATGTGTTTCTTGTAAACAGCACACTGTAGGATTATGATTTTTAATCCATTCTGCTCTCCGCCTCCATTTTATGGGAGAGTTTATTCCATTCACATTCACAGTTATGATTATTGTCTGTTTCTTTCCTTCCATCCTATTCCCTCCCCTGTTAATGCTTGTATTTTTTCTCCCATTCTCCCTTCCCCTTCTTAATAGTTTTCCTTTTGAGCACTGCCTCCCTCAGTATTCCCTTATCAGCCCCCCTCTTTCTTCCTCCCCTTCCCCTTACTTCTTCCCTCTCTACTATACACCCCCGCTTTCATAGCCCTTCCTCCCCCCCTACTGCCTGTAGGATATTTTTATACTTAATAAAGTATGTTATTTCTTCTTTGCACCAAGAGTGACAGGAACAAATCTCATGTGAAGCTCCTCTCCCTCCCCTCTTTCCCTCTAATATTATAAGTTTGGTGTCTCTTCTGCATAGAGTCCTATGATTAACTGGTTGTTATTCCCTCCTTTCACCAGACCCAATGAGGGAAAAGCTCATATAATATTCATCTCCCTCCCTTCTTTTCCTCTGCTATATTTTTTTTATACCTCTTTGTGTGGCATAATTTACCCTTTTCCACTTCATTCATTCCTCTTCTTACATTGCAGTCCCTTTGTAGCCCTTAATGAGATTTTTTTAATCATCATTTTGTGTAATTTATACTCATACCCTCTACTTGTCTATAAATGTTTGCTGTTATTAAATAACAGGGTGTGTGTGTGTGTGTTTGTGTGTTTGTGTGTGTTTTCCTTGTTTACCTTTCTATGTCACTCTTACATCTTGTAATTGGAGGTTGAATTTTCCATTGAGCTCTGGCTTTTTCATCAGGAAGGTCTGGAAATCTGTTACATCTTTGAATGACCATCTCTTTGCCTGGAAGAATATGCTCAGTCTCTATGGGTAAGTGATCCTTGGTTGTAACCCGAACTCTTTTGCCTTTCAGAAAATTGAATTCCATTGCCTCTGATCTTTCAGTGTAGAGGCTGCCAAATCCTGTGCGATCCTCACTGTGGTTCCTTGCTATTTGAATTGTTTCTTTCTGGCCACCTTAAGTATTTTCTTTTTTACTTCGTAGTTCTTGAGTTTGGCCACAACATTTTGAGGACTTTTCAATTTGGGATCTCTTTCAGCAGGTGTCCAGTGGATTCTCTCGATTTCTATTTTACCCTCAGGTTCTAGTATCTCAGGGCAGTTTTCCTTAACGAGCTCTTGGAGAATGTTGTCCAGGCTCATTTTTCATCATGATTTTCTGGTAGGTTGATGATTCTCAGGTTATCTCTCCTGGATCTGTTTTCCAGGTCAGTTAGTTTTTCATTGAGGTATTTTACCTCTTTTTCTAATTTTTCATTCCTGTTGTTTTGTTTGAGTAATCCTTGGTTGCTCATAGAGTTATTTGTTTCAATTTGGTTGATTCTGGTTTTAGCAAATCATTTTCCTTGGTTAGTTTTTGGGGCTCCTTTTCCATATCATACACTTTTCTTTTTAAGGAGCTGTTTTATTCATTATAATGTTTTTCTAATTCTGCAATTTTGATTTTAAAAGAATTATTCATTTTGTCTTCTCTCTCTTTCATTTGGTTTTCAAAGTTCCTTTTGAGCTCATCTAGGAGAGCTTTCTATGCTTGTAATCTGTTCCCTGTTGATGTTTCAGCTGTGGGTGTGGAGTCTACTTTGTCTCCCTCTGAGTTTGGTTCCTCCCTCTGAATATAGTAGGACTCCAGAGTCTTTGTAGTCTGCTTTCTACCCATTTTGAAGCAGGGCCCTAGCCATGCCCTTCCTCTAGGGTTCCCAAGCCTTTACTGTTGAGGGTTTTGCCCTGGAGCAATAGTTACTATGTTTGCAGGGGCAGGGGGAGGGTTGGAGCAGGCTGAGTTCACTCTGCCATCCTGGTCCTTGGAGGTCCTGATAGGGGCTTTTTAAAAAATTTCTGGCCTATGGAGTTGTAGCCCCAGGAGTATTTGCTGTCCTGGACAGGGGCCCTGCATTTGGTTCTTACCTTGCTCTTTCCAGTCCCAGCACTTTGGTGAAAGGCCTGGTAGTGGCCCTTGTGGTTGGTAGGACAACTTGCCCCCCTTGTTGGTTAGGCCTCCTCCCAGCCTACATCACTTCCCGGCCTGCCCCTGTGCCACAGGGCTGTCACTTCCCGGCCTGCCCCCAACCTATGACTTTATGATGCAGGAGTGTAGATGATGTGGAGAAATCCTCAGAAAGTACATGTAGAATGAGAATTTGCTTCTAGGTCCCAAACAGGTGGAGAGAGAAAGTTCATTTTCTTTCTCTGGAACCTCTCTTTTGCATTCTATAGCATAGTGCATGGCTAGAGCAGCAAGGAAAAATAATACCAACTCCTAAACAGGCAGTAAAGTTATTGATCAAGTGCCAGAGTAATGTGTGTTTGGGCACTGAAGTGAGTCCTGGATTACATATTTTCTTCCAAGATTTTTATCCCAGGAAATCAGGCCTAATTTTGAATCAGTATTTGAATAAAGAATATTAAATGACCAGTCAGGTTGAACTCAGGGACCAGAGGTAATATGTGGCACCACAAGGGGCAGTTCATTGGCTCTGGAATGAGATGACCTGGTCTGAACAGATCATTGGAGTGAACAAGTCACTTAACCCTTCTAGATCTTATTTTCCCCATTCATATAAAGGGGGATGGAGAGAGGGCAGCTCATCATCAAGCTTTGAGTCCATGATTCATGATCCTAAAGTCATGGGCTTGTATTCAGAGTGGGCCATGTAAGACCAGATCAAATGGACTTGTGTTGATGATGTCAGAAGATTTGCATCAATGTGGTAAGAGAGCAATAATATCTATGTGGTTTGGTCCTGACTTTCCTCCTCTGGAGTCATTATGATGATGCATGGAAATATTCATGGGTTTCTATGTAGGCCAAGGTCAGTGGTTTATGCTAGTTCAGGGGCCGCACAAATTATTTCCCAGAATGGGGGAAGTAAGCAATGATGAGAGATGTGGTTGGTTTCTATCTGGAGTTACTTATTCTAATTGCACAAATCTATCTTATTTCCAATTTCTTGTCACTAGAAAAGGATGCTCACTAATAGCATATATAGCAGGGTAATAGGTCACTTCTCTGGGTTCCTGACTGTCTTATTAGTTCACTGAGGCCATTTTGCATCTCAGTTAGGTATAGGCAGGAGACTTGGAGTGTTACAACTACCCACACATGGTCCCAGGGGCTGGGCATGAAAATCAGGGCCTCTCCTCGTAGCCTGGGCATTAGAAACAAAGATTAGAATCTGTATCAGGAACCAAGCTGACCATAGTAAAAGTAAAACTGCACCTATGGTTTTCCATTTTCCATAGAAATAAGGACTCCATGCTTCTCATTCAGTATAAGTATGGGAAATAAAAACTCTAGCCAAAGGGCTAACATCATTTAACAGGGAACTTGATGGCTCCAAATGCCTTCCCTTTTTGGAAGGAAAAAACAGAATTTTGCCTTGAAAAATAGTGGATAATTTCTTTTTTGTTTCTTCTTGTGAGTTCAGATTCCATTTAAATAGCACAGGGTTGACTTTTCTGAGTGAATGAACATTTGTACATCTGAATTTGTTTGTTCTTAGCCAAGTCTTGACCTCTTGTTTATAGGACTCTGGCTTCAAAGGACTTTTACTAAATGGCAATGGGATGAAAGGATTCAGAAACAGAAATCATTTTCCTTGGAGTGACCATGCCTCAAAGAAAAGCTAAATGTTTCAAAACCCTGCTTACATAAAGATTCTGAAAAATATAGTGGGTTAGTCCAGTTCTGTTCTAGAGATATGAGGGAGACATCATGATCAGTTAATTGTAATCCATTAGAGTTGAATGGCAGCTGAGAGATCATCTAGGCCATCTTACCCATGTTATATATTGGGATATTGATGAATAAAGTCACTGGAGTTACTTAGATAAGTTACTATCCAAAGGAAGGCAGAGATTTATCCAAGGTCACTCAAGTTATAGCAGGGTTGAAACATGAACCTTCATCCCCTAGCATCCAATTCAGGGCTCCATTTACTGTACCATGATGCCTGAGAAAACTGTATCCTCTAATTGTACCGGGAAATAACCCAAATACTATGTTAATTCTTTAATTCAGCCATTCAGTAAGCTTTTATTAAATTCTTATACCTGGTTACAAAACACTGCAATAAGCACTGGAATAGATATCTTCTTAAACAAATTCACAATGTAGTTGTGGTGATAAAACACTGAGAGCAAAAGACAACTTGGAATATCCCAGATACATAAGAGAAGTCCAAAGTGCTGTGTGATCAGATGAGATAAAGATCAATTTCAATTTAGGGTATCAAAGAAGGCTTCCTGGAGTCAGCCAGTCAATCAACAAACATTTATTAAATACCTACTATGTGCCAGATACTGTGCTAAGCCCTAGGGATACAAAGAAAGATGAAAAGAGTCAATTCCCTCAAAGAGTTTACAGTCAAATGGGGAAAACAAAATGAAAACAACTACTGCAAACAGGATATATATTTGTGTGTGTGTGTGTGTGTGTGTGTGTGTGTGTGTGCGTGCATGTGAGGGATAAATTGGGGACAATCAACAGAGGGAAAGCATTAAGGATATTTAGGTTAGATTTCTTACTGGGATTTTAAGAAGCCAGGGGAGACAAGGCTGTGGAGATTAAGAGGGAGAGAGATTAGGACAGCCAGGGAAAAGGCACAGAGTTGGGATATAGAGTACCTTGTGTAAGGAACAACAAAGAGGCCAATGTCACTTGATTATAGAGTGTGTGGAAGTAAAGTGTAAGAAGACTGGAAGGTAGAAGGGATCAGGTTATTAGAGCTTTGAAAGTGAGACAGAAGATTTTATATGCAATCTTGGGGGGTAGTAGGTAGCCACAGGAATTTATTGACTAGGGGAGGTAACATGGTCAGACCTGTACTTTAATTTGACAACTAGGTGGAGAATAGACTGGAGTGGGGAGAGACTTGAGGCAAGGAAATCAACTAGCAGCTTATTACAATAGGAGAGGCTGCACCAGTATGGTGACAAGGTCAGAGGAAAGAAGGGGGAACATTATTGTTCATCCTTTGTTTTCAAAGAGGATCAAAGACATCAGGGATGATGTCTTGACTAACAAGTAAATTGGATTTCAGTAGGCAGAGTTGCACAAATGGCAATGAGATGAAAGGATTCAGAAAGAATATCAGCCTCACTCTCTCTTCCTGAGGAGTCCAGTGGCAGGAGAAAAGTCAAGATGACTGACAATGGCCTAGGATGCAATGGATAACTTTGGTGTCTTCGATGCCTGGCCGAGCTCTAAAGACTCCATAGCACCTTCTTTAGTAGCCTTTGTAGCTATTGAAACAAATTATTCCATCCACTCATTCCATCTGGAGAAATCTTCATGTGCTTGGGGGTAGAAACCCCCCTAACTCATTGAGAGGCTTGAAAACCATCTCTTACTCTCCACCTGGTTTAACCTGTCTGCTGAAATGGTTTACCAGAGTGTGACCACAAATCCTTGGAACCACAGTTGAGAGTTGGGTGAAAGTGGGCACCAAAAGTGGATGAGCAGCCCTTAAAAAGGGCTCTCAGTAAGCCCTCACACCAGAGGTGCTAGTCCTTCTGGAATCTCATACACCTCTAGGGGGCATGTACAAGATATCTAAAAATGTAAAGTAAACAGACTTGACAACAGATTGCACATGGGGAGTTAGAATAAGGAATTGAAGGTGACACTTAGGTTGTAAGTCTTGTTGCTTGGAAGGAGAGTGGTACCTTGAACAACAATGGGGAGGTTGGGGGGGGGGGGTTTTTGGGGGAAGGTGGGGGTGGGGAATCAGTTTACATATGTTGAGTTTAAGATATCTATGGGATATACAATTTAAGATGTTAGGGGTTAGGGTAGAGAAAAAGGTATAAAAATTGAAAGGAATTCATTCTTGGAATAATAAATGCTATAAGAAAATGCGCAAAGATGAGAAAGAATAGGATGTGATTAGGGAATGGTAACTGAATGAACATTTTGACTGGATCATAGTATTCATGGGAGGAAAAAAAAGGGGATAAAGGTTAGAAAAAACGGTTGTAGATAAATTTTGGATTTAAATCTCAGAGCAAGATAAATATGTCTTCTTGGCAATAGTGAGCCATCCAAAGGTTTTGAGGAAGGGAGTGATATGAATAGAACTGTATATTGGAAAGATTCGAAACAGCTTTGCTGCTTTCTAGCTTTGTGGCATTGGTCAAATCACTTCCCTCTTTGGACTCTACTCTCCTCCTTTTAAAACTGAGGTTGGATGAGGCAACTTCTAAAGTCCTCCCCAGATACAAGATAATGACTACCTTATAGGATTTCTTTTACAGTCAGAGACAGTTACAAACTACTGAAATCACCACCTCCATCTCCTATTCTCAGAGTCCTTGACCTCAGGCATCACTTCCTCTGGGAAGCTGTCTAGCACTCCACACACAGTTGTTAATTCTCTAGTGCCTTCTTTTTTGTACTATACTTGTGTCTAGTTCCTCTCTATGGACCTCTCTCTCCCCTAGCCCAGTAGAATGAAAGCTTCTGGGGTGGAAGCAGGTGTGGGGGGGTGGGAGAAATATTGTTTCATATCTTTCTTCCCCGGCACCCAGTCCAGCACAAGCCCTGTGTATAACAGATGACTTTTTGAAGGAGAGTCCACAAGCAAGATGGTGGTTCCTTGTGCCTTCTCTTCAGTGAAATTTTCCTGCCTCATAAATGAATTTTGGTTTGTAAGATATCTACTCTTCTCTGAATGCTGATTGTAATAACCCTGCCAGCTTCTGGTGTGTTTGTATATACATTTCTCTTAAATAAGATAGAAAGCACTAAGATGCATCTGTGAGTGTGTGTTTCCACTTGTGCTCTCTCCCTCTGTTTCTCCTGCCATCTGTTTCTGTTTCTTTATCCGGAATGTCCCTCTACACTACTATGTGTTTTTTTTTTTAATGTGAGAATAACGATAGCTAGAAAAGACTAAAAGAAGGGAAGGCAGGGCGGCCAGGTGGCACAGTGAGTAAGAGCACTGGCCCCAGAGTCAGGAGACCTGGGATCGGTTCCAGGCTCAGATACTTAACACCCACACAAAATAACTGGCCGTGTAACCTTGAGCAAGTTACTTAACCCCAATTGCTTAAAAAAAAAGAAGGGAAGGCATTAGATAAAAATGTATGGCTTGTACTACCTGGATCACAATAATATGCTTTGTTGCTACCTGTAAACTCTCCTTCAGTTAGGTATCACTCTCACCTCATGTGTGGTCTGCCTTTTCTAGTCACACATCTCTCTGAGAGCACAGTGGATAGAAAAGCAAATCTGGAGTCAAGATGACCTGAGTTCAGATTTGAATTGGGCATTTACTCACAAGGTGACCCTGAGGAAGTAATTTATTCTCTGTTTGCCTCAATTTCCTCACCTGTAAAATGGGGATGATAACAATAGCTCCTACCTCCTAGGGTTATTGTGAGGATCAAATGAGATGATAATTATAAATTCTCTGGCACAGTGCCTGAAACATATTAAGTGCTATATAACTGTTATTGTTATTATTATTATAATTATTGTGTAATTTCTGGGCTGATAATATGTTACAGTCTCTGATGCCCACCCATCATGCCCCTCTCCATTGCCCTCTGGGTGACCTATAATTTCCATTATTCAGAAATTACTGCATTCCATAATTCAAATCAATTTAGATAGTTGTTATTTGCCTACTATGCACAAAGCACTGGGCTAGATACTAAGGATTCAAAAAAAGAAATGGAATAATATCAACCTTTAAGGAGTTTTCATTCTATCGGGACTGGAAGGGGTAATACAACATGTACACAAATGATAAAATACAAAGCATATATAAAATGATTTGAAGAATGGGCGAAATAGATAAACTGAAGAAATCAGAAAAAGCTTCCTGGTATGTCAGGTACCTGAGCTATGGTTCTAACCATACAGAATCACCATAAGAATAGTGCCTACCACGTGCATGATAAATGTTGAATTGAATTGAAATAGAAAGAGTATTTACTAAAGAATTAGAGGACCTGAGTTTTCTCATATGCAAAATGAAGAAGTTGAATTAGATGACATCTAAGGTCCCTTCTAGGACTAGATCAGGGGTGGGGAACCTATGGCCTCAAAGTCATATGTGACCCTTTAGGTCAATTGTGGCCCTTTAACTGAATCCAAACTTCACAAAACAAATCCCTTTAATAAAATGATTTGTTCTGTGAAGTTTGAATTTAGTCAAAGGGCCATGCTTGAGGACCTAGAGGGTCACATGTGACCTTGAGGGCACAAGTTCCCAACCCCTGGACTAGATATGTACTCCTCTGAGTCAGAGGAGATGGCGTTTGGTCACAATTACAGAGACTTACCTTTTCTAGCTTCTCCTATGAAAATCTAAAGTCAAGAGAAGACCTAAGATACTGGAAAAGAGGCAGCAACCCAGTAGAACTCTCCCAACATTTTCCTCAAACAACTTTAAAATAACTCCTTAAATCAAATTTCTAGGCAACAGAGTGAACGAAAGGTCAAGGTGAGACATATGTCCAACCTAAGACAATAAGGAGATCAGCAGAAGAGGTCTGTGACACATGGGTGAGGGCTGACCAAAAGCACATATAGCAGCAGCTACAGTGGTGGACCTTAGAGGCCTTTCTGATGACAGCTTCAGGAGATCTCAGCCCAAAGACAGTTAAGGGGGTCAGACAACTAGTAAAAAAGAGATTACAGAATGAGTTTGCAGGGGATTTTTTGATAATACTAGATGCAGGTAGCACTCATTAACAACTCTATTACCCAATTATAGTTCCGGGTCATAGTTCCAGGGTGCAGAGAAGCACTTGTGGTTGGTCACAAGGGAGAGGAGCCCTGGTCACAGTTCCAAAGCAGAGAGAAGTACTAGTGCTTGTGGTTTCAGGAAAGCAGGGCACTTTGTCACATTTCAATGGCCAAGTGCTAGCACTTGAGGCTGCAGGGGGCAAGGCTCCTTTCTGAATAAAGACCACAATCATACTATCTTGGAAAGACTGAAAAACTTACAGACCCCCAAAGGTAGCTCTGACAAGAGCATCACAAAAAAGGTTTAAAGCTTAGGATAATGCGTGCCCTCTCCCAGGTGAGCAGAATCCAACTTTAACATAAAGTTCACAGTGAAGAAATAGACTGGACAAATGAGCAATCAACAACAACAACAAGAACAAAAAAAGAACCTGACCATAAAAAGCTATCATGGTGGCAGGGAAGACCAAGACCCAATCTCAGAAGAATACAACATGAAAACAGCTATCAGCACAGTCCCAAGGAAAAACGGTAATTGGACACAAGTCCAGTAAGAATTCCTGTAAGAGCTAAAGAAAGAGATTGATAGAGAAAAAATTGAGAAAATAAATGAAAGTGATGCAAGCAAATTATGAATCAATAGCTTGGTAGAGGAGGCACAAAAATGTTGAAGAAAATAACACCTTAAAAGCAGAATTGGTCAAATGGAAAAAGAGGCATAAAAATCCACTGAAGAGAGCTCCTTAAAAAGCAGAATTGACCAAATGGGAAATAAGGTGAAAAAATTCACTAAAGAAATCAATACCTTAAAATTAGAATTGGACAAATGGAAGCTAATGATTCCATGAGATATCAAGAAGCAACAAGACAGAGTCAAAATAATGAAAAAAAATGGTAAATGTGAAATATTTCATTGGAAAAATCACTGACCTGATAAAAAGATCAAAGAGAGATACAAATAATTGGACTACTTAAAAGCTATAATTTAAAAAAGAGCCTAGACATCATATATTGAAAAATTGTCAAGGAAAACTACCCCAATATCTTAGAAGAAATTAAAAAGAATTAAATTAAATTATTTAAATAAAATAAATTAAATAGAAAGTAAGAGACTCCACCAATAACCTCTTGAAAAAGATCACAAAAGGGAAACTTTTATTAATGTAGTCAAATACAAGAGTTCTTAGGTCAAGGAGAAAATATTGTGAGTAGTCAGAAAGAAATGATTCAAATGTCATAGAACCACAGTCAAGATCACACAAGATTCAGCAACTTCCATGTTGAAGGAGTGGAGGGTTTAAATATGATGTTCTGGAAGGCAAAGGAGCTAGAATTACAACCAAGTATCACCTAGCCAGCAAAACTGAGTATAATCTTTCAGTGGGGAAAATAGACACTTAATGAAATGGAGGACATTCAAGCATTCCTGCTGAAAAGAACAGAGTTGAATAGAAAATGTTACATTCAAACACACGACTCAAGAGAAGGATAAAAAGGTAAACATGAAGGAGTAATCATAAGGGACTCAATAAATTTTAACAGTTTACAATCTTACATGGGAAGATATTACATGCAACTCCTAAGAACTTAATCCTTATTAGGGGAGTTAGAAGGAGTCTACATTGACAGAGAGTATGAGAGTATAGGTATGAGTATACGTTTTGTTGGGATGATCTCAAAAAATGAAGGGGTGGAAAAGAGAAGAGTGAGAAAATTAAAGGATGCTTTGGGAGAAGGGGGAGGGAGAGGTTGAATGGAGAAAACTTTTTTTAATTATTTTTTTTTTTTGGAGGGAGAAAGGCAAGGCAATAAGGGTTACATAACTTGCCGAAGTTCACAGTTAGTAAGTGTGTCAAAGTGTCTGAGATCAGATTTGAACTCAGGTCCTCCTGACTACAATGTTAGTCCTCTATTCACTGCATCATCTAGCTGCCCCATAAATGGAGAAAATTTAATAAAAAGACATTCAAAATAAATAATATTTTAAAGTATTCATCAAAATGCAAATAAAACAATTCAAATATGAAGGAAACTGCTTAGCCACATTATTTTGCACTTTTAGAATTGAATAAAAGAAAGAAAATGTTTTTTTTTTCTTTTTTTAAAGAAAATCTGAAGGTACTCATACCTGTCTCTTCTGTTTCTCTACCAGAGTGACTCTAATAGAAGACTTTTGTCGGGAAGAGCTGTGGCTGACAAGAGAAGGGTTAGGTAAACCAACGGGAGGTGGGTGAACTGTGTGCCCTCATGGGGCAGAAGGATTCTCAGTCAGAAAGCAGGATTCTCTGGCTAGGACATGTCCTTATTGCTAATGACAGGAAAGTCTCCAGAGTGGGGCCTGTTATCTGTGTACGCCAATTCCATCACCCAACAATTGCTTTAATAGTGCAAAATTAGATGTGATTAAATGTGATCTCCTGTGATGATTCCAAGTTGGGAAATAGCACCTTTATGCAAAACTGTTCTTAGCTAATCTTTCCCTACCTGTTTTCACAAGGCAAATGTAGTGTTCAAATGTGGGGCATTAAAAAAAAACAGAAGGAAATTATCTGTTCTTCTGTCTGCTGGAAATTTTTTAGATTAGTTTTTGATGTGAAACACTTAGAATTCTATAAAGGTCTGTCAGTGTGTGGGGGCTGTTTGATTTTTATCTCATGATCATAATGGTGCCCATTTCCCTAGTACTTAAAAGTTTGCAATGTACTTTTTCCTCCACATCTTTGTGAGGTAGGAAGTGGAAGTATTATTACCAGCCATGTGAAACTGAGTCAATTAACTTTTCTCAGGCTCACTCCCTTCATTTGTAACTTAACAGGGTTGTTGTGAAGATCAAGTGAGATAATGAAATGAAGTGCTTCTGTGAAGTGTTTTGTAAACTTTAAAGCACATTATAAATGCAGTTTGTTAACAAGCCCATTTGATAAATGGGAAGACTAAGTCCCAGAAAGGTGAAGTTGGCTAATCACACAATAAGGAAATGTCAGTGCTGGGATTTGGTTCCAGCTTTGTACTATACCAAATTACTAGAGCTAGGAGGGACCCCAGAGAAGATCAAATCAAACTCTCTCATTCTTCAGAGAGGGAAATTGAGGCCCCAAGAGGGGAAGTAATTCAAGGTTTATGTGTTAGTATAATGAATTAGAAAGAATGATGGATGGAGAGTCAGGGAGGCAGACTGTGTTCAGAGTTTCATAGTAGAGTTGTAAAAGTACTTCGTAAACTAAATGAATGAAAAAGAATTTATTAAAAAGCATCTACTACGAGGACACAAATACAAAAGTAAAGACAGTCTCTGCTCTCAAAGAGCTTGAGTTCTAATAGTGGGAGGCAATACATATAAGAAGGTAGTTACCAGGGGAGTTTTGGTCTCAGGTAAGTGATGCTGTAAGTGGCTATTGTCATCCCCTTTCCAGAAGCAATGGGAGCATTGATTTGATAACTGATCTTAGAGCAAGAGGTTGAAAGTGGAGAAGGAAAGGTTAGGTTCAGAGAAGGAGGGGGATGCTACTTACCCATATATGGCAAAATGCCTAGGGGAGATGTCTGATAGAGTGTGTTTGGTGAGTTGATTAGATACAGTAAGTTGGATAAGTTGTACTCATTCATTCACTCACTCACTCACTCAGTCACCCACCAATCATGACAGCTCAGCCCCAGAGTGGAGCTACAAAGCTGAGGGGATAATTCTAAGCAGGGACAGAGATCTAATTTGGAGGGTACTTGTTCCAGATGGGTAGAGGGAAGATGGCAAACTGGCTGACTGGATGGCAAGACGGTGTATTTATTTCAATGGTTCTGCAGGCTGATCAGATTGAGTAGAACTCAACTCATTTCATGTGATTCTTATGCTTGTCTTTCCCTAAACCCTCCACAGAGGATTGGCTATTTCTTACTTTCAAGGGCTAGCTAGCTATTGTTCACTCTCCCAATGTGATTGATCCATCTCTTTAGAGGTGGTGTGATGGAGTGGGGAAAGCAATGGCTTTGGAGTCAAACCGACTGGATTCAAATCTCACTTCTGATAGTGTATCATTCAGATAAATCACTTCACCTCTATGGTCTTTAATTTTCTCATCTGTAAAGTTGAGGGGGTTGGACTCAATAATCTCTGAGGTCCTTTTTGGCTCTAAATCTATGATACTTCAAAAATTACATATCCATGATGATATGTCTCATGTATAAGTTATGACTGGGAATATATTATTCACATCTACAATATGTCACTCTAATTACCTTTGGATCAGTTATTATTGTGATTCTTCAGAGATTGTGGTATTACATGTCCCCACATACCATTACTTCAGGACTGCTCATCTACCTCTGGTGTCCACGTATTATCCAACTTTCCTGTGACTCCAACAAGCTGTATCATGTAGCAGGTACACGGGTCACACACTGGTAAAACCATCTCAGCAGATGTGTTAAACCAAGTGGAGATCTCAAATTTGTCAGAGAATTAGGGGGATGTCTATCCAAAGCATGTGAAAACACCTCTGGCAGAATGGGTGGGTAAGAACAGCTTGTTCCCATGGTCATGAGGGCAGCTGAATCTGATGTTGTGAAATGCCTAGAGCTTGGTCAGACATCAGAGACACCAGGGTCATCCACTGCCTCCTGGGCCATCACCAGTCATCTTGATTTTTGTCTTACCACTGGACTTTGATGGGTCTAGAAGAGAGTGAGACTGACAACTTTGTGCAACTCTGCTCACTTAAATCCAATTCATGTGCAAGTTAAGCCTTTATACATGATGTCACCGGTCCTCTTCAAAATGAAAGGTGAACAACATGCCTTCATTTGGGAAATACCTCTGCTTTGCCAGCTTCAACACATCTGTAATCTCATGATGTTGTGGGTAATCTCTCCAATAGTGTAAATCTTACCTACATCTAGTCATCCACACATCAACCCCACAAACATTTCAATGTTAATTATAGACAAGCTGACATGCTGGGTTGGTAAAAACCAGTACAAATATGAAAAAAAAAATCCTTGTCCTTTAAGAGCTTACATTTTACTGGGAAAGTAGTGTCACATGAGAACAGATAAGAACATACAAGGTGATTTGACAGGAAGAGAACACTAACAATTAGAAGGCTCAGAAAAGGTTCTATGTAGTAGGTGGCACCTCAGTTGTAAAGATGAAGAAGAAAAGCAATTAATGCATGGGGGAGACAGTGCAAAGGCAAGGAGGTGGGAGGCAGCAGATCAGTTTCAGAGTACTTGTAGCTATTGGTCAGATGGAGCATTGGGATGAGCAAAGGAGGGTAATATGAAATAAATCTGAAAAGGTATGTTGGAGACATTGCAGAGGGATTTAAATGCCAGACTGATGATTTTGTATTTTATCATGTGAGCAAGATAAATTCTGAGCAACAGAGTTACAAGATCAGCTTGGGCCTCAGGGAGATTATTTTGGCAGTTGAGTAGAAAATGAATTAGTGAAGAGAGAGACAGGAAGCAGGAAGACAAATTAGGAGACCATTGTATTAGTTCAGGCAAGAGATGATATAAGCCTGAATAAGCAAAGTAGCTACATCAGGAGAGAAAAGTAGCTGGATATGAGATATAATAGAGGCAGAATCAGGAAGATTTGGTGAACTGATTGAATATACTGGATGAGGAAGAGAGAAGGGTCAAGGATGACCTTAAGATTATAACTATGTGTGACTAGAAGAATGATGATGCCCTTGATAGGAATAGGGAAGTTTGGAGGAAGAGTATGTTTTTGGGAAAAGAAAAGTATTTAGTTTTGGGTATGGTGAGCTTGGGAGGCTGGGAAGGTGTCTCTAAGTAGACATATGAGGCAGGGAGTTTGATCATTTCAGACTGAAGTTTGGGGTGGCAAGAAGTTGAGCTCTTCGGATGACAAAGTAGGGGTAGTAGGAGAAACTAGCACTTTGATAAAGGTTGTTAGAAGCTAATTCCTTCTTTGTTTTTTTTGCATACCTTTAACAAGCTTGTTTTTCTTTAATACTTTGGGAGTCTATTACTTGCAGGGATCTCAGAGAAAGTAGAGATGATTCCTGATATTCCCATGGGAGATTTTCTATTTGGGGACAATGAATTACAGAGGGATCTTCAATATTGAACTCCATCTACTCATCAGAGGACAGGGGTCTAGGGGTCCCACCTAACACTCATATAATATTGGGTATGACCATTCCTATGGGTAGGTTAGGTGGAAAGATGATATACAACATTGATAAACTGGGACACCAGGAATTTTGAATAGACATCATGGTTAATTAAAATTCCTGAGTATAAGGAGACATGGTTTGCAGATGAGAGAAGACTATGAAATAGATTCTAGTCTTCTTGAGAATAGTGGAAGAGTTACCCAAAGGTAGTAATTGACAACAGCAAGAATATGGACAGGATAACACAAATGGAATGAATCTCAAAAAGAGGTTCTTAACTAGGAATTCTTAACCTGGGCTACATGAACTTGGCTTTTTAAAATATTATGATGGTGATATTCCAATATGATTGGGTTCCTTTGTGAACATGTGTTTTATTTTACTTGCTTTTTTTTGGAGGGCAATTGGGGCTAAGTGACTTGCCCAAAGTCACAGGGTTAGTAAGTGTGTTAAGTGTCTGAGACCGAATTTGAACTCAGGTCCTCCTGACTCCAGGGCCGGTGCTCTATTCACAGTGCCACCTAGTCACCCCACATGTGTTTTATTTTAAAAGCATTCTTCTGAGAAGGGGTTCATAGTCTTCTTCATACCTACAAAGAAATCCATGACAATAAAAAGGTTAAAAACCTTTGGCTTAGATGTGAAGGACAAGGCACTAGCCTCTTCTGCCTCGATATCATTGTTATTGATGAATACTCAATACTGGATAGCCACATTGTGCAATGACTGACTTTGATAAACTTAGTTCTTCTCAGTTATGCAAGGATCTAAGACAACTCCAAAAGACTCATGATGGAAAATGGTATCCACATCCAGAGAAAGAACTACGGAGTCTGAATGCAGATGGAAGCCTGCTATTTGCTCTCTTTTTTATTTTATTTTTTTCTTTCTCATGGTTCCTCCTATTGTTTCTAATTCTTCCATATAACATGACTAATGTGAAAATATGTTTAATAATAATGTATATGTAGAACCTATATCAGATTGCATGCTGTCTTTCGGAGGAGGGAGGGGAGGGAGCCAGAGAAAATTTAAAACATGGAAGTGAATGTTGAAAATGAAAAATTAATTAATTAAAATTTTAAAATAATACCCAATGCTGGGAAAGGCAACTAGGTTTGTCATATTTTACAGAAGGAAATGGTTTTTTTTAAGTGTAGGAAGAAAAAATCATCAGAGGAAGAGGTCTGGGATGAGTGGGAGCTTGATAATAATATTTAACAATATAGAATGATGAGATAGAATGGTACTTCCAGAATATACATTGTAATAAGAACTCAGGAGAGGTCAGGGAAGAGTTGGAAAGAGTTGAATCTGAGAAATAGGAGAGTGATGAAAGAGCAGGGAAAGGAGACTTTCACTTCAGCAGAAGGTGAGAGATGGGGAGGAAGATGGAGGAGATTACTATCCATAGGATGGGGAAAGCATTCGTTGACTGCATTGTCTAATGATGACAAGAAATATGTTGCCCTCTGCTTAGGGATCCTTTCCTTCATAACCACTCATTTTACCCCACCTTTTTGAGTTTCTGTTAATAAGTTCTCTTCCTCCATTAGAAACCATTAGAATGTAACTCTTAGAGGTGAGGAACTTTCTAACTCATATTTGTATCCCCAGCACTTAGCATAGTACCTGGCATATGATACCCCCAACCTCTTTCCCTCCCTCTCCCCTCCTCTCTTTCTTCTCCTTCCCCAACCTTCTTTCCCCCCTTCTCCCCATCACCCCTTCTCTCTCTCTCCCCTTCCCCCTTCTCTCTCTACCTAGGAGAAAGACCAATCCACGTAGAAAGAAGATAAATAAAAAGCACATATTGAGAGGAAACAAGGTGGGGCAAGTTGGGCATTTCTTTGTGGGATCATGGTTTTAGAGACTACAAGGACCTTAGAGATAATCTGGTCCAGAGGGGTCAAATGTCATTGGAACTAGATTTGAAGATAATTGGAAATATTTAACAACACAAGAATACAATAAAATATAGAAAATGTTAATTTGTGGTTTTCTAAATCATCCTGCAGGGATATTTATATACAGATAAGTAGCCCCCATTTCTATTTGAGTTTGATCACTGATGTAGTCCAATCCCCTATGTTACAGTTAAGGAAATTATAGCTGAGAGGTTAAGTGATAGTGAGTGATTGAAGTGGAGTTTGAACCCAGGTCCTCTAACTCTACATACTGCACTGTCTCTACTGTACCCCACTGCTTACTTCACATATTGCAGTTAAATTATTGTCATTATAGCTCCTCCTTTCCCCATCTCCTCTACCAAACTCTAAGCTCTCATTCCTCTCATTTCCTTCTATTTTGCTGAAGTAATTGATATGTGTCTTAAATTGCTGTGCCCTGGGGAGGCTAGGTGGCGCAGTGAATAGAGCACTGGCCCTGGAGTTAGGAGGACCTGAGCTCAGATCTGGCCTCAGACACTTAACACAAAAATTAGCCATGTGACCTTGGGCAAGTCACTTAACCCCAATTGCCCTCCAAAAAGAAAAGCAAAAAAAAAAAATTTCTGCACCCTCCACTTTTCCTGACCTTGGAACAAAGACAGCCCTCTTACATCATTACCCATCCCTTCAATAGCACATTCTAGGATTTTTCCAGGAAGAGAAGTCAAGCTTGAGACTTAAAGTTTGTAGGCTTCTTCCTCTCCCCTTTTGGAATGGAAACAATACTTGCCCCACTCCAGTTCTCTTGCCCTGCTCAAGTTCTGAGTAATCTTTTAAAAAGACATCAGAAGATGGATCAGCAATCATATTGGCCAGGACATTCAGTAGCCCAGGATGGAACTCTTCTCCACCTGATGACTTGAATTCATTAGGAAAAAAAAGCTAGGTGCTCTCTTACTATCTCAGTCTTCATTTCGGTACTCCATACTCAACTACCATGAGCTATTTCTGTTCTGTTCTTTCCAATTTAAAGACTGTTCTCCTTGGCAGCAAAAAAACCAAACACAAAATAAGAGTTTAGCCACTCTATCCCTTCTTTACTTCTCTTTTCCTCAGTGTAGTTTGTTTTTGTTAACTTTACCTTTTTAGGCAGTCTTTTAATTGCCTCATCCCAGAGTGATGGGAATTACATGCTTAGCTTTTGGTTGGGTGGGGGTATCTGAGGACAGATTGCTGGTGGTAAAAGGTCTACTGTCTGGATGTTTGATGAAAGCTGAAGTTTGATGATACCCATTCTTTTAGATGATTGGGTAAAGCAGGATAAAGTATGTAATGCTTTCATGTATGGCATTAGAATCTAGGGCAATGAAGTGTCCAAATACAATCTTGGAGAGGTGTTGGGGATGGAGCTATAGCCTTCTGGGTCCATTGCTGGCAAAGGCAGAACGAGGGGCTGGGACAGGGAATTAGAAGTCAATTGCAGCCCCCACTCACCAAGACCCTGGTGGTCACAAAAGGATGAGATGTTCTTGTTTTCTCAGCTGGATTCAGTAAGAATATGGAATTCAGTAGGGGCTGCATATGTGGAAAGAGCATCTTCCCAAAGAAGCGGTCTTAGGACTGAGCCTTAAGGGCTCTTCTCCAACAAGATATCTCTCATGAACATATGAAGATTACATAAGATTCCTTGATAAATACAACAGAAACAACAACAAAGCTGTGTTCAGTATTCATTTTGAAGATAATAAATTGAGACATAGAGAAGTTAAATGATTTGCCCATTTTCATACACCTGCTAAATGTCTAAGGTGAGATTTGTAGCTGGCTCTTGACTGCAAGTCCACTAGATCATGCTGCCTGTTTATATTATCTCATTTTATCCTCACAATCATCCTGGGAGGTAGGTGGTCCTATTATGCAATTTTACAGATGAGGCAACTGAAGCAGACAGACTTAAGTGACTTGTCTAGAGTCACACAACCAGGAAGTTCCTGAGCCCAGATTGGAACTCAGATTTTTCTGATTTCAGATCCAACACCCTATTTATCTAGCTGCCTTTTATCAAAGCATAAAACAGGGTGTTCTATACTCCTGCCTGCAAAGTGCCTGCCATTTTCTTGGAATTTTTTGGGCAGTGACCATAGGCAGCAGAAGTATTCCCCTTAATGACGGTCAAGTCCTCCAAATTTTCCTGTTTGTGAATGAATATTGTACTGATGCCATCCAGCCTAAAGACAATACAGAACTTCCAAAATGATACTAATCAAGTATTTAAAAGAATTTTATTGAATAATGTATCTGCACATGATAACTGATTCTGAAATGACTTCCACATCAACAACCAGTCATTCTGGACTGTTAAGTGGACTCCTTTTTGTGATTTTGTTTATTATTTACCATATTCAATGGTTTCTGACTTGTATCATAAAGCGAATATACAAATATATGTTCCTGAGACATCACAATAACCATTAAGACTTCAGCCTCCTTCATTTCTTGGTCCCAAGCTGTATTTTCCAATATATTTTTCACTGTCCTCACCCATGACTAACTTCACATTGAAGTCACACTCAAGATAAAATTAATTTAGCTTAGAATATCTTGTCAAGCCCTTCATATTTTTTCTCTTCATCCTTTGTGGCAGAGGACTAAATGTTCCAAGAGATAATGTATCTTGTTGCTTCAGACTTACAATGAAACCAGCTTTTCCAACTCCTTTATTTGTCCCTCTGGGGAGAACCTGTGGAATACCTTTCCATTCAATTGCAACTTCCTTATGTCTCTGCTTTCACATATATTAGGCAGGTCAAGATCGTCATGGTTTATTTCCTCTAGTAGTGTATTATTCATTAGCCTTTGGACAAACATTTCACATTTAGACTAACTAGAATTAAAATAATGTTAATACCCCCTGCTTACTTTTCTGTTACTTTCTCACCATTGTTGTAGAAGAAGAAAGGGCCACCCAAGACCAAGGATCATTTAAACATTTTTCTTTATTTCATAACCTCACATGGTCAAGAAATTAATCACCAGTAGCCAAGCAGTAAGCAAAGAGCCTTTTAGCTATACAGGTCCACAGGTAGAAACAATTGTTATTTTTATAAAAATGAAACCAATAGCCACAGATATGTGAATGATGCCCTGCTTGTTATAAATGTGACCATTTGGAGAGAAATGTAATACTTGGAAACAGTCAAGAAAAGAGCTGGGGTGGCTAGGTGGTGCAGTGAATAGAGCACCTACCCTGGAGTCAGGAGGACCTGAGGTCAAATCCGACCTCAGATACTTCACACTTACTAGCCGTGTGACCTTGGGCAAGTCAATGAAACCCAATTGCCCTGCCTTCCCCCGCTACAAAAAGCAAAAGAAAAAGAACAGAACCATCTGAAACTATTCTCTACCTTTGCTACTATCATATGTGACTTAACTAAAGCTGAGCAGAATAGGTCTGACCTCCCCAATGCAATGATAATAATAAGGAATAGGGACTAGATATGGGATTTCCTTACTATAGGAAACTCAGAGGTGAGGAAACTCCCTCTACCAATGCAGGTTGGCACCTTCTCTGTAATTTATAGTCTTAGTGAGTTGCTTAGAGCACCAAGAAGTTATGTGACTTGTCCTAGGGTTACCCAACCAATACAAGTCAGTGGACAGTCTTGAACTTGAGCAAGGTCTCCTTGGCTTGTAGGTCAATTCTCTATCTACTATGCAATACCACCTCTCATGTACAGTCACAAAAAATAGTGCCAATAGTGTATGCCTAAATTGAAGCTCCATCATTCAGATGACTTACAAAATCATCAAATCTGTGATCTGAAAGCCAGACTCTTTCAAGTCTACTTGCCAAATGTAGGCTTACACTGTATAACTTTTTTTTGCTTACATTGTATAACTTAAGTCAGAGTGTTATAAGTTAAGTTATACAGTGTTTATACTGTATAATTTAAGTCAGAGTAACCCGACATTTGCATTACTTATAAACCCATTTCAAGGAGTGGTGGTAATTCAGCTCTTTTGGGATCCTCGTCTCTTTAAGAGTCCATACAGCAACTTCCCTTTCTGCTCCCCATGCCTCTTCTCCACCCCTCCTCTAGGAATAACCAAGGAAAACATTATCCCTGGGGAGCCTGACTCAGTATGTGGTTTCTACACTTGGTATTTTCCTTCATATTGACTTTCACATTAGAAAATCTCATTAGAGGTTTAGTTGGTGCTGGGTTTCTTCCAGCTAATGATGTTTCCCTTAAACTTCTGGGCCCTTTGAAAAACTGAGGTAAATTAGTTTCACTGTATATTTTCTTTAATCCTGCTGAGGGCCCCAGAGAGGTATATTATATTAGGAAAGCTCTGAATTCTACCTAAGTGGTAGTTCTGATAAAAGGGTTTTGTTTTCTTTGCTCAAGCTTCCAAGAAGCCAGCAAGAGAGGTAGCAATGCCTCCTGATGGTGAAGGGAAACAGAGACCCAAATCCTCAAATCTGTTTCTGGCCCACAGAGTCAATCCTCACCAAACCCTGCATGTAGCCTTCAATTCAATTCATCTTAATTCAAGTCAAGAAACATTTATTTGGCACCTAACATATGAGAAAAAGTATTGCCTAGTGGAATTAATCCAAGTCCGGGAATCAGGAGAGATAAGTTCAAGTCATGATCCTGAGTTTTATTAATATTAGGACCTTAGACACACATACACACATGTATGTATATACACATATGTGTATGTGGCTGTATGTGTTTGCATACACACATTACAAATGCATGTGCATATCACACACATTATATATGTATTTGTGTGTGTACTTACATCACAAAAGTATACGTGTGTGCATGTGTATTTGCATACACATACAACACATATGTACGTGTATATATTAAAGACACCTGCATTATATATGTTAACACTGACAATATTTGAACCTCTAATAAGAGTCAAAGCCTGAGCTAATCAATCAGACTGCTTTGCAAAAATGTCCTTTCCTGTGTCAGCAACTTCAAAGACCAGATAAGGCTGACTTCTCTTATCTTTTCTAGAGGCATGTGCTATGTGGGAGAGGCTTAGGTATCTCAGGATCATAATTTCCAACTGTCACTACTTTGTCAACTGTCTTATCAATTTGTATTTACAACTTATTCCACTAAGAAATTTCCTTTCTAAAAATATACAGATACCATAAAACTGAGGTACGCAGACATCCTGGAATCATCCTAAAACATATAAAAACTTTATCATTCTTGTATCAGATAGTCAGAACTTAGGTTTTGGTCCTTTGTATGTACAAGCTTGCAAACTATGGCTAGCTTTAAGAGAATAAACAATATGAATTTACATATCACCTAGCCTGTTGTCTCCTTTAACCAAACTTTTGTGTTGACAACATGCATGTGTATATATACATTACATGTGTGTATACATTACACGTGCATGTATACATGTATATGCCCATATATTATATGTATGTTGGCTTTCCATGCATATATTCATATAAATACACGTATGTGTATTTTAGACACAAAATTTATTCCAAGTACTTTGGCACTATGAAATACCATAGAAATATCAGTATTATTTTTGATGAGATATGGGCTCTGGGAGCCCCCTCAAGCTCTCTTTGAGTCCTTGAGGTACAAGCTCTGGGAACCTGCCTTGGACTCTGTAGCAGCAAGCACCCCAGCATCCCCAGGGTCGCTGCCACCACAGGTTCTTAGATCTGCTTTGATAAAGGAAAGCAACTCAAAATGGGGTTAACAAGCTTACTTTAATCAGTCAAACATACATTGTTTACCTCGTTCAGGGGAAGAAGGTCAGTACCCCGAACTTCAGAATATACAGACAGAATTATCAAGACAGAGAAACAGATCAAGTAGACAGTTTCCAAACTGTCCAACCATTGCATCCATACCAAATCAACATCTGGGTTTTTCAAAGCTGGGGGCTCTCAACAATGGCTTCCCAAAGTTCCATCTGATCAAATCACAGAACACTTCTCAAAGTGAGCCCCAAAACAAAGCTACACATCAGGGCTTATATAGCCTTCTCCTGGCTCAGAGAATGTAACAACCTTATTGACTCACTGGCCAATCAAGAAGTATCTACTGAAAAACAAGCCTCCCACCCCAGGCTCCAGGTGCACTTTAGCCTAGAGGCAGGGAAGATCTTTAAAATTTACATTCCCATTACAGGCTCTGGATTAAATCATCCCATTTGATGAGGCATTTGCATGAGGCAATAAGCCTTACATTGTGGATGGGCCAAGACCTCTAGCCTAGTTACTAACTGCTAACTACTAACTCTAGCCTAGTTACTAGCCTAGCCCTCCATTGTTCATCTACTTCCTACCCATGAGCCTATCAAAATATCATCCACCCTTGAACTGGCCTAACCCACCATTGTCTGTAGTCTCTAGGTGGTTTCTCACCCTTCATCACTCATTAACTCCTCCTGAAGATCCCCCTCAAACTCCTTCCCTAGACCACCCTTATATTCCTCCCACAACTTTCTCTATATAAGACCCCATCCTGTCTTCATGTTTGTGAGAGCACCATAGAACAGTGAGAGCGCCATAGAATAGTGAGAGCGCCATAGAATAGTGAGAGCGCCATAGAATAGTGAGAGTGCCATAGAATAGTGAGAGCGCCATAGAATAGTGAGAGTGCCATAGAATGACCTAGCCCGGACTTACTCTGTGTCTAATACAAGCGAACTTTTAATGAACTTTACTTTTCTTTGGCTGAGAAGACAAGTTGAATTCATTCAGCAGGACCAGGCATGTTGGCATTTTGGGGTCTCCAGAGCAACCCTAACCCTCTCAGTGGGTAACCTCTCCATTTTGACACACAGGTCGACAAAATAGAATACAGAAAAAGGGTGAGGAGAGCTGACATTGACTCATGCTTCTAGCTGAGATACTGTAGGCAAGGTATTTGATGTTTCTGATTTTGTTTCCTTATCTGTAAAATGAGATAAAGTTCTAATTTTACCTAACAGGGTTGTCATGAAGGAAAACAGAACAAGAACTTTGTAAACCTTGAAGCACAATAAACTTGTGTGTTGTTACAATGTTGTCGTTGCCATCATTGTACTATTATCATTATCATGGCTTTCATGGGGCTGTAATAAGGAAAACAGTTTTGCAAAGCTCTATGAAATATGAGTTTTTGTCGTTATTATCATTACCAAAAGTAAACTGGGTTGAGCCCTGTGGAGAACACTTTGGGGATCCATTTCCCAACTCAATGGGCCAGAGAAAAGTTTTGGACTTGAAAGAGACTGATGGAACCTATAAATGCCAAGTTCCATCACCAAGGCAATAAGTTACTTCAGTGGTCAATACTTTAACCAGGGCTAGATTTGGAGCCTGTGGCATAAATAGCAGTAGAAGAAGTGAGTGCATTAAACGATGCAAAAATATTATAATTTACTTTGAAATTAAAAAAAATCATCCCACTATCTCTGTTTTCTTTGACTTATGAATCTAAAAAAAAAATGTTGTATGTCTATTGAAGCAGCTTGGTGCTTCTGAGTATTCTTAAATTCTAGTTCTTTTAGGCTAGGAGATAAAAAGAATTTAGAACTAGAAGGACCCTGCAGAGATCATCTTGCTCAGCCTCATTGTTTTACGGATGAGGGAACTAAGGATTAAAGGGAAGAGGATTGCCCAAGGTCACACCAGTAGTGAATAGCTGGGCCTCTTAGGGTTTGAATCTAAGTCCACTGGTTTTAAATCTAGTTTTCTTTCCCCAGGACCACACAGCCTCGAAAGTAAGTGGCTAACTAACATTCTGGTCATAAATAACTGGATTTGTTCATGGATTATTTCCTGTTTTTCAGATTATCTGCTTCTATATTCCTCATCTTCCACTCCCAATGCTTCACTGCTCTGGCCTGTAGGTTCTTGAATAAGCCAGAGGCATCTGGTAAGATGCTGAAATACTGTTATTGACAATTACAGGTCCCCTTTGAGGAACATGTAGTCTACAATAGGGGTTTCAGCATGCACTAGTAACTGACTGTTGAACAAGAGAGGTAATGTGGGGGAATGGGAAGAGCACTAGAATTGAATCCCACATCTGCTGCTCACTAGCTGTGAAACCTTGGACAAAGCACAAATGTCTCTGGGCCTCAGTTTCCCCATTTACATGTAACTGGGAGTTAGACTATGCACGACGCTATCTT
The DNA here is from genome assembly GCF_028583685.1 of Petaurus breviceps papuanus. Classification (NCBI taxonomy): domain Eukaryota; kingdom Metazoa; phylum Chordata; class Mammalia; order Diprotodontia; family Petauridae; genus Petaurus; species Petaurus breviceps. The sequence goes on along the minus strand of NW_027185694.1, from coordinate 26,231,780 downwards.
TGCTGATTCCAGAAGGCCATCATGTGCTAACTCAGCCCTTGGATACTTGGGGAATGATGAAGCTTGTTTTTTTGTTTTCTTTTTTTCTGGCACAATAAACATGGCAGCCTTAGTGCTGAAAGGATGTTAGAACTTTGGAGAGGAGGAAGCAATCCCCTATTGGCCACGAAGCCGAAAATGATGATGGACTTTTAAAAAGGGAATGACTGCTGGGGCTCTCCTTTCTTCTGTCCTCTGTCCTGTCCCTGTTCCCTCCTTTTCTTTCTCTTCCTGTTTGGACTGTTTATAGATATTTCCTAGGAGGAGCAGGGAAGGGCATAAGGAAAGTGAACTAAATGACCTCTAAGGCTTCTGGGTACTAAATCCTAGGCCAGAGGTGGGGAATCTGTAGCCTCAAGGCTCCATGTGACCTCTAGGTCCTCAAGTGTGGCCCTTTGACTGACTTACTGACTCCAAACTTTACAGAACAGATTCCCCTTAATAAATTCCCTTCTGTAAAACTTGGATTCAGTCAAAAGGCTTCACCCAAGGACCTTGAAGGCCAAATGTGTCCTAGAGGCCATAGGTTCCCCACCCCTGTCCTAGGCTCTCCTGTGAATGATTAAAATTAGGAGCTCAGAAAGGGTGACGGGAAGGCAAGAAACAAGGCTTTCCTACCTCCTTCCTGGTCAGTTTGCAGCTAAGTTGGGTTACTGGGCTGGCATACAAGATAGACTTCAGCTATGTCTTTCCTCTACCCTGTCATCTCTGTCATCCTGTTACAGAAGGAAATTCAATTAGACAGAGGGAATTTGTTCCTTCCAAAGCCATATTGATTATTCCTTCTGATTTCAAAAGGGCTTACAAGCTGATTCTTGCTTTATTCTACTCCTCCAAGTGCCCAAGTTAAGCTGACAGGTTGGTCTTTTCCAGGTTAATACATAATCTTCTTTTTTAAAAAAGAGTCTCTGTGTAGGCCTCCTGCTGGATCTCTCAAACTTCCTGTACATTACCAAGACTGCCCCCCAAATATGACAAAAGAATCTCCCTTCTCATACTAGGACAGGTCTCCTCATGGGGACACAGGAGTTATAAAGTCAGAGCTGTCCCAAAGTAGAACAGACTGTTTCCTGTACCTATTTTATTGAATTATCAAATGTGATAATATTTGTAAAGCCCTCAGCACAGTGGTTGGAACATAGTAGGCTCTACGTAAGTGCTTATTCCCTTCCCTTCACCTTTGTGAGGTAGTAAGTTTCCCATCCCTGGGAATTTTCAAACAGAGGTTGAATGACCACTTGTCAAGGATTTGATAGATGGGGTTTCTGTTACCCTAACAGACAGGACTAACACTGTAATTCTGCAAATTTACAACTGCCAGAACGATGGACATTCCTGAATCACCTCTGAAGATCGTGAGATGGAAAATAAGAGTATCAGAGAGAGTATTGGACTGAGCGTGCAGAGACTTCAATATAAATTCCAGATCCATAAACTTAGGGAAAGATCCTGGTTCCAAAGTTCCTTCACAAAATGTGCCTGAGGAAATAGTTATGGGCAGGAGGTGAGAGATCTGGGGGAAATACTTTGAAAGCTCAAAATACAGGGCTTTGTGGTAGGAGGGAGTGACTCCATTCTAAGGAGAAAGGCAGAGATAACAATCCAATAGGATAACATAAGACTGATACTGGGGAGGCCACTGTGTATGTGGGCTGCAACTGGACAGAGAATAGAGAATAGAGAAGGGGGCAGGTCAGAACTCACCTTGCATGTAGCAGATGGGGAGAGGGGACCCATCTGATAACTTTCCTATTTCACCCCACTATTCTTGCCAACTGCTGATCAGTTGTTTCTCTCCAAGTGGAGGAACACAGGTTCTGCCAGCACCCCCTAAATTTTGGTACGCTGCGGGAAAAGTCCTGACTTTGATCCTCAATTGAGCGCTTTCCCAGTTCTAACACCAAATAACTGTGAGATACTGAACATGTCATTTGGTGCTTTTCTCAGAGTCTCAGTTTCCTCATCTGCAAAATGGGGGTAACAATAGTCACATCACCTACTTCACAGGGCTATTGTAGGAAGAGTGCCTTGTAAATCTTAAAGTACCAAATGAATTTAAGTTGTTTTTACTTTTATTAATAATAAAGGGATCAATACCCATTTGTTCAAGGTAAGGGGGAAAGTCAAGGAAAGTTTCATGGTTGTTATTGCCTTTGTTTTGTAGAATTTGGTTACCCAGCTCCATAGGTCTTCAGCCTTATCATGGGGTGATCAGGATCTTAGGGATCTCTTAGAGATTCCAACCCCCACCCCCATTTTACAAATGAGAACACTGAGGCTGAGATTTGGAGGAGTGACTTGTCCAAGATAGCATAGTTATTGAGTAGCAGAGCTAGGGCCAGAACCAAGGACTCTTGCTTCATTAAGCATTAAGAAAAATGTTGCAAAGTCCTTGAAACCCTCTAGGTCACAGCTCTGTTAACATGCTGCCAGCAAGTAGGATACCTCTGGAAGGTTGACAAAATGAGGGAGAACTCTGGATGGGGACTTCCCTCTCCCCTTTGCTCTGAGGATCAGCTCCAACCCCTGGCCTTTGCTTGACAGAGCTGGGCTCTTGCATAAGAGAGAGTGGTCTTGTTGCAAATGCTCTCCTGCTAATGTATTGCTCCCTTTCGAAGACACTTGCCCTCCAGAGAACACCAGCCACACGATGGATTTGTTGGAGCCACTGAATCATGGAAAATTTATTCTGCTCATAAGTTTGTCTAGGGTTTCATTCTTCCCCTGGGTACTTGGGGAAGGTGGGGGAGAGCTTGAGCTGGAAGTAGTTCCTGAGATGAGTAAAAATGTTTCTGGGCAGCTTAAATCTATGCAAAATGTGGGGAAACCACAAAGGGCATCTCAGAAGTGTGTTAACCTTCTTAGCCCCAAGAGGTTTGACTGAAAGCTATATAATGATCACTATAATGATAAATCATACTTATGTAGCACTTTAAGGTTTATATTATATTATGACAATTGACAGCTTTATGGCACTCCCTTCATAACAGCTCTGTGAGGTAGGCAGTACAAATATTACTGGCTTCATGTTACAGATGGGGAGACTGAGCCTCCAAGAGACTTAAGTAACTTACCCAGGGTCATGCAAATGGTTAATTAACAAAGGCAGGATCCAAATGTAGCTCCTTGGACTCCACAGAGCTATAGAATTTAGAGCTGGAATGGAACTTGTAAGACATTTAATTCAAACCCTTCATTTTATAAATGAGGTTAGTGAAGCCCAGAGAAAAGTGAAATATCCAAAGTCCCACAGATATTGAAAAAAACAGAATTTGAACTCAGGTCCACTAACCTGGCCTTCAAATCCAGTCCTCTTCCTATGCCACTATAGCACCTATCTATATCTATATCTATCTATCTAAAATATAACTTTCTGTTATAAAAATGTGACCTTATATTACTTGAACAAATATATTACATATATAGATATATAATAATGATGTCTGGCATTTATATAGCAAAACTCTTTATAATACCTCATTTGACCCTTACTATAGTCCTTTGAGGTAGGTGCTATTAATATCCTCATTTCACAATCTAAGAAACAAGGGAAGAGAGAGGTTAAGTGACTTACCCAGAGTCACATAGCTAGTAAATGTCTGGGGCAAGACTTGAACTTAGGTCTTTCTCATACAAGGTTTAATATTTTATTGACTAAGCCACCTAGTTGCTTTTGATACATACATATACTGACTAGACCTATGATTTTCATTACAGCTCAGCTCTTTTCTACAACTCTGACTCAGTTCATTAGGGGTACTATTGGGTTAAATGACTTGTCCAAGGACACATAGTTAGTATATATATATATATATATATATGTAGAGATAGAACTTAAATCCAGATCTTCCTGGTTCCATTGTACCATGATGCCTTGCACATAGTAGGCACTGAATAAATGTTTCTTTAATTGAATAAGTCATAAAATAATGTGAGTTATTACAATATTAGGATCTCATGTAATAATAAATTTGCCACATAGGAGTGTAATATATATTATTTGCTACTATTGTCTATCACATTTTACATATAATAATAAAAATATATAATGATTTGATATATGATAACAACAATGACATTTATGTAGTGTTTTAAGGTTTGTGAAGCACTTTGCATACATTTGGCATAATACAGGGTGTCCCTAAAAGGCTCACAATGGTTTTAAGCTATAAAAGCTTGAGCTATTAAAGGCTAATATGGCACTAAGACTTTGAGGTCACCCCTTACATACATATATGTGATATAATTTAAACATAAAGGCCCCAGGGAGGATTTTAAGTGTGTCGAGTGAATCTTCTATGGAGGATTTTCTGGAAGAGTCACACAAATCACATGGGATGAGAGGATGTGGTGGGGTTGAGATCTGTTCTGGTAGCAAGAGTGAAGGCATGTAAGTAAGGTCACAGACTCACCCATCATCAGTTCATCAGTGACCTGTAAGTTCATCAGTGCAGTATACCATTAGAGAGTCCCAAACTGGTCTCTGAGAGCTGCTGTAAATATCCATTCCTCTGCAGCCAGCTTGGTGAGGATACTTTCAGAACTCAGTGGGATCCATCTTCAGATAATAACCATGGTCCATCACCAGGCTCACAGTTGCTACTTTCTCTAGTGCAGCATCAAAAACTGAAATGATGATGAATATTACCTCCATTCTTGGAGTAAACAAGTAGGGGAGGGGATCTTCTTGGTCTTTGGGACATGTTTTTGAATAGAGGATTGTAAGAGCAGAAAATTTCTTTTACAAATCACATTGCCTATGTGGTGACTCCACAGATTAGGGAGAAGGCAATAATATAGACAGAAAGTTAGTCAGGGATTATTGAAGGATTGTTTGGGCAAGATGCCCAAGTCCAGCCAGGTGGAGATAGCCATTAGCAATTGACTATGGGTTATTTACTGTACCAGAAAAGTCTGGTGAGCTAAGTGTTGAACAAGAGATGTCCTAGAGAGAATGGGGCTGCTGTTGTTGCTGCTGCTGCAATTAGCAGTGTTATGATATAATGGAAAGAACCCTAGATATGGAATCAGGGCAAATCATTTTTTTTTGTCATTTATTACCTGTGTGACTCAGGCACACCATTTAATCACTCAGCATCTTAGCTTCTTGGTAAAAAGAGGGGTTTTAGCTAGATAACCTCTAATTTCCCATCTACTTCTACTATTATCCTTTTTTTTTGGAGGGGGAGGGAAGGTCAGTTGGGATTAAGTGACTTGTCCAAGGTCACACAGCTAGTAAGTGTTAAGTGTTAAGTGTCTGAGGCCGGATTTGAACTCAGATCCTCCTGACTCCAGGGCCAGTGCTCTATTCACTGCACCACCTAGCCACCCATACTATCATTCTTTAATTGATCTCAAACCTGGATGTCAAGATCATTATCACAAAGAAGAGGATGCTCCCTGATAGCTAAGGTTAGTCTGAAGTTGAGTGTTTTCTCTGGATTCCTGGTCTATTTCTCTCTCAGAGACTTTACCCTAGCTTATAATGATCATTCCATATACCTCTCATCTTTTCATCTTTGAAGGGTCAAGTATAAGCCAGATAATGGTTATTTGTCCAGTACCTACCAAACAGTTCTGAGGGGTAGGAATGGGGGAGGGGCTGAGATTCTAGTTCTCAAGTCCTGTCTTCTACCCTTCCATTTAGATGAGGGGGAGGAGAAAAGACAAAGATAGCACCAAACTCAAAGGAAAAGACCATTTGTCTTTCTTAACAGCTTAATAACAGCTATTAGCCTATTCCTGGCCCCTTCTTAAGCAACTGTGACCAATTAAAGTCTACATGAGGCTTTACAATACCTCTATGTATAAAGACTTATGGAAATAAAGATAGAATATCAACATATTGTCAATCAAGTAGCTTCTTCCTGATTGGTTGAGAAAGAGAGAGAGCCAGGACTATAAAACAAGGAAAAGTTCTTGGTCCAACAGTGTACCAGGTGGCTGAACTCCCTTATCCTCTTCAAAGTATTACTGTGGGGCAGTTAGGTGGTGCAGTGAATAAAGTATTGACCCTAGAGTCAGGAGGACCTGAGTTCAAATCCAGCCTCATACACTTGACACAGCTAGTGTGACCTTGGGCAAGTCACTTAACCCCAATTGTTTTGCCTTCCCCTCTAAAAAATAAATAAAGAAAGAAAGTATTACTGGAACATCAGTATTAAAATATGAAAGGCTGAGCTTTGCTGATCAAGACAATGATCCAAGACAACTCCAAAAGACCCATGATGGAGACTGCTATCTACATCTAGAGGGAGAACCGATGAACTCTGAGTGCAGATCGAAGCATACTTTTTTACTTTCTTTATTTTTCTTTTGTGTGTGTGTGTGTGTGTATTTTCTTTTGCAATGTGGCTAACATGGAAATATGTTTTGCATGACTACACATGTAATCAATATAATATTCATTGTGTGTTTTTTTAATTGTAATATAATCTTTTTTTTTAAAGTAACTTGCTCAAGGTTACACGGCCAGTTATTTCTGGGTGTGGTGTTAAGTATCTGAGCCTGGATTCAATCCCAGGTCATCCCAACTCTGGGGCTAGTGCTCTTACTCACTGAGCCACCTAGCCGCCCCTTATTCATTGTGTTTTAAAGAGGTGGGGAAGGGGTAGGCAGCAGGAGGAGAATTTGGAACTCAACATTTAAAGAAAAGAATGCTAAATGTTTTGTGCATGTAATTGGGAAATATTTAATGAAATAAATAAACTATAGTTTTTTAAAAAATGAAATGTTACTTACCATAGTGTAGGGATATAAGGGAGATGACATTCTTATCTAGAGCCTGCAAGTATACGACATACTCTGGTCAAGACAGAATGATCACTAGTGATCTTTCAGGGAACTTACCCTGATAGACTCTGTGGCTTTGTCTATCACAAGAACACAGGATTTAGAGCTGAGGTCATCTCATATTAGTCTTTCCTTCTGTCTCGCTCTTCATATACATACACACACATATAGTATGTGTGTGTACATATATATTCACTATTACATATGTAGTATGTGTATATATGTATAAATATTCATTATATGTGTATATATTATAAATAATTGTTGCCTTCTGTTTTAGACCACAGTTATTTCCTCCCTTGGGCTCAGCCCCTCACTATTGAACCCTTTCTTGTAACAAAGAAAAAAAAATAACAGTAGCAAAACCAAGTGGCCCAGTAATCTCATCTGACAGTATATATTGTATTTCTTCATAGCATGCCTCTCTTCTACTGAGAGGGGGAAGGAGCACATGTATATGTGTGAGTTTTCTCAGACTATGTATTCATTAATATTCATCAGAATTTGCCTGCTTTTTGATGTTATTAGGATTTGTATTTGGTTATTGACTGTATTGTGCTCCCAGGTCTGTTTTCTTCATTCTATATTACTTAATATACAAGTCTTCCCAAGTTTCTCTGAATTCCTCCCATTTTTCATTCTCAAGATGCATTAATATTCTATTACATTAACATGCCACAATTTTCTCAGCCATTCCCGATCGATAGGGACCCATTTTGCCTAGTTTTTTGTTACTGGAGACTTTTCCTATAAATATTTTGTTTTGTCAAGGCCCTTGCTTTCAGTCACTTGACCTCCTTGGGGTACATTCCTAGAAGCAGGATTACTGTATCAAAGAAATTGAATAGTTGAGTGATTTTTAAATTGTTTTCTAAAATGTTTATATTCTAAAGTCTTTTACAGAGAAGGAACCTGAGGTTTTTGAGAACTAAAATGATTGGTTCCAGATCATAGAGCCAGTAATCAAAAGAGCTGGAATTTGAACACAGTCTACACCAGTAGGCCCAAAGCCCTTCCCATTATATCCTTTCCACTGCTTAGATTATAGGTTCATGACATAATGTGCTGGTTTTTTTCAATTCTTAGCTGCAGTACGTGAAGTTCAAAAGAGGGTGCTGGCTTCCTATGCCTCCATATAGTATCCATGCCCACCCAGACATCAAGAATGAATGTGCAGTGGGGTAGCATATTTAGCATATTTAGCATATTAACTATTTAGAGTCAGGAAGATTTCATCTTAAATCCTGCTTCAAATGCTTCCTAGCTTGGTGATCCTGGAAAAATTATTTAACTTCTCTCTGTCTCAGTTTCCCTATCTATGACAATAACACTTAAGTAATAATAATAATATCTTGTATTTCATAGGATTGTTGTGAGGATAAGATGAAAAAAAAACCATGTAAAATGCTTTGCATATAAAGTACCTCTATAAATATTAGTGATTATTAGGAAAGACCTCACCATCTCAGTCCAAAGCAACTTTGAAATATGAAAAGTCTGGGAAATGCTGATCAAAGAGTATCTGGAAGGGGCAGCTAGGTAGCACAGTGAATAGAGCACTGGCCCCGGAGTCAGGAAGACCTGAGTTCAAATGTGGTCTCAGACACTTAACACTTACTAGCCCTGTGACCCAATTTCCCTGCCTTCTGCCCTTCAAAAAAGCAAAAAAAAAATGAGTATCTGGAAGAAACATGGTGGGCAGAGAGACTGTGAGCTTTAAGGTTGCCATGTTGGAGGTTTTCCTGCAGCCTATGCTATGCAAACATCTTCCAGTTAAAAGGAAGAGAATCACCCAGCTGCCTTTGGAGGTGGGCACAGAGTCAGTTGTAGAGAGATCACTGCTTTCTGGGATCATGTCTCATGGAGTTTGTATTTCAGTTCAATTCTATTCCATTTAACATTTATTAATCACCTCTCTTGTATATACTAGCCTGTGCTGGGACCTGAGAGTAGAAGTAAGACACAGACACAATGACTGTGATATGAAAATGTGTCATAAACACAGAGGTCCAGACCAAGTGCTAAGAGACATCTAAGGAGGGAGAAATCACTTTTATGGGACAAGGTGGGGGATGGGAGTGTTAGGGAAGGCTCTTGGAAGAAGCAACAACTGAGCTGGGCATTGAAAAAGGAAAGATTTTCAACAGATGGAAAAGGGAGACAGTACGAACAAATGTATGGAGACAGTAGGGAGCAAGACAGAAACGTATGGAGTAATCCATTTTGGATGGAGTACAGAGTGCATAAAGAGATATTTTATGAGAAAAAAAAAACTAAAAAAAAAAGAAGTTGGAATGAGATCACACAGAATCTTGAACACCAATATCAGGAATATGCATTTTACTGGGAAGGTGATGGTGACTGGAATTTTGGGGAGTGGCATGATCAGAACAGTGTATTTGGAAGATGAAGAGGTAGAATGGACCGATAAGAAAGATGAAAGGCTAGAAAACCTGTTATAAGAATATATAGTAGTCTAGAAAAGAAGAAAGACAGTGTGAAGTACAATGGCTACAGTGTGAGTGGTAAAAAAGTATTTTGAAGCCAAAATCAATATTTATATCCATATAAATTTCTGTGTGTGTGTCTCTTTCTCTCTGTCTGTCTGTCTCTCTGTCTCTGTATCTCTCTGTCTCTCTCTGTCCCCCTGTCTCTCTCTCTCTGTCACAAACACACACACATACACACACACAGAGCAAGCATGATGTAGTATAGGTCTGGCCTTGAATAGACCTTGCCTCCGACGCACCAGTTGGTAACCCAATCCTGGGTAAGTCAATTAACTTCTCAGTGCCATAAATAGCCCTCTAAGGTGGCAGTCTTTTTTGGTAGAGGGAGTTCCCTAACCTAGGCATCCCCTACCAGAGGTGGGGAACCTGTGGCCTTGAGGTCACATGCGGCCCTCTAGGTCCTCAAGAGCAGCCCTTTGACTGAATCCAAATCCCTGGATTTGTTCTGTGAAGTTTGGATTCAGTCAAAGGACCACCTCAGGACTACAGGTTCCCCACCCCTGCCTTAGACCAATGAAATCCCTGGGCCTGTCCCTATTCCATCTCTATGTATGTAACTGATCCCATATACTTTTGCATCACAATTATCCTAACAGCCTCCCAGCCCAGATCATGCCCTTCATTGTGATGAAAATAAGTAAAACAGTACAATTCAATGATCTCACCTCACACTGTATAAACTATACTATACTGTATTAACAGTATAGCTTCTACTTCTCAGAGTTTTTAATCCACTAAAAATAATAGCTAATATTTACATAGAACTTATTATGTACCAGACAACTAGGTACTATAGTGTATAGAGTGCCAGGCTTGGAGTCAGGAAAGCTCTTCTTCCTGAGTTCAAACTTGGCCTCAGTCACTTACTGGCTATGTGACTCTGAGCAAGTCACTTAGCCCTGTTTGCCTCGGTTTCCTCATCTGTCAAATGAGCTGGAGAAGGAAATGGCAAACCCCTCCAATATTTTTGCAACAAAAACCCCAAATGGGGTCATGAAGAGTCAGCCATGATTGAAAAAACTGAGCTTCAAAAGCGTATACCAGGCACTGGGCTAAGAGCCTTTCAATTTATCTCATTTGTCCCTCACAACAAACCTTGGGAAGAAGGTGCTATTTTATCCCCATTTTACAGATGAGGAAACTAAGGCAAACAGAGGTTAAGCAATTTACCCAAGGCAACACAGTCTGCAAATGTTTGAGACCGGATTTGAACTTACGTCTTCCTGACTCCAGGGCCAGGGCCATATCTGCTGAACTCTGCCCTGCCTCGCTGTCTCTACATCAGTGGCAAAAACCATGAAGCAAAACAATCTGACATAGTGACTTCATTTGACAGTGTGTAGACCCTAGCATCTCTGGGGTCCTTGTGCTTTCCTCTATGAAGGGTGAAGGATCTTTCTATAAGACTTTCACTGGGTTTTCTCACTTCTCGATTTTGACATTCTTTTCACTTACTTCAATTGTTTATATTGTTCTTTTGGTTCTGTTTATTTTGCTTCACATCAGCTCATACAGATCTTCCCTGAATTCCTGATTACTCTCCATTATTACTACTCTTCCTTCCTTCCTCCACCCCCCTCCTGCTTTCTTTCTTTCTTTCTTTCTTTCCTTCCTTCCTTCCTTCCTTCCTTCCTTCCTTCCTTCCTTCCTTCCTTCCTTCCTTCCTTCCTTCCTTCCTTCCTTCCTTCCTTCCTTCCTTCCTGCCTTCTCCTTAAAACCAGTTCACTCTGAAGTTCCTAGATTGGATCACAGTAACTCCTAGCCAAAGTTCCACTTAATAGCAGAATTTTGGGCCCTTGTTGTTCAGAGCAAATATTAATAGTAACTGTTTCTCTTTGGAATAGCAATTCTGAGGGTCTTTCCCTCCCAGCTTGATTTTTTTCCTTTTTTTCTAATTAAAGGGGCCATTCCTTGACTCACTTTTTAAAGCAGCCTATTCACTGAAAAGGCATTAACAAAGACCTTAGCTTAAAAGGGCTAGGGTCTCCCATTGCATCCTGGGTCATCATCAGTCATCCTGATGAATATCTGGTCACTAGATCCAGATGGCTCTGGAGGAGAAAGTGAGGCTGGCGACCTTGCACAGTCCTCTCTCCCTCCCTCAAAGTCAAGCAAGTCATGCCATCATTTCCCTGATGCCATGGTCCTCTTTGAAAACAAAGGACAAACACAACTGCCATATTAATAGTTCGGTATATTAATATATTATGTTTTATTTCATTGTTTCAATCATTCCCCAATCAATGGTTACTCACTTTGTTTCTGGTTCTTTTCTATCATAATGAGTTTTGTGATGAATATTTGGACATATTTTGGATCTCTGTTTCTGTGTTAGACTTCCCAGAGGATGGAGGGTATTTGTGTAGTAGTATAATCACAAGGTCAAAGGGCTCTAGGCAATTTCTTAACTTTTCTTGAATAATTCCAATTTTAATCAAAAAGCAATTGGATTACTTCACAGCTCCACCAACAGTGCATCAATGTGCCCATCTTCCTATTGTCTTTCCAGTATGGAACAGTCTCGTTTTTCATTGTTTAAGAATTTGTACCAAATGGGTTAAAGTCTCAGAGTTGTATTCAAATTTGAATTTCTCTTATTGTTGGTGATTTGGAACATGCTTTCTTATAATCATTTATAATTTAAAATATTTCTTTTAAAATATTTTCTTCGTATCCTTTGACCATTTATCTACAGGGAATGACTCTCTGTGTTATATAGCACCAGGTAGGTAATGTAGTAGATTGAGTACTAGGGCTGGAGTCAGGAAGACCTAAGTTCAAATCCAGCCTCAAACACTTACTAGTTATGTGCTCTGTGTAAGTCACTTAAATTTGTTTGCCTCAGTTTCCCTAAGTGAAAAATGGAGATAATAGCACCCAACTCACAGAATCATTGAGAGGATTCAATGAAATGATGTCTGAAATGTTCTTAGGAAAGTGTCTGTCAGTACTATGTAAATGCTTATTCCCTTTCCTTCCCCTGCCTATGTTAACGTAGATAGCTGGGGTCAGGTCTTTTGAACTCTTCTGATATATGCTTTCATCTCTTAAATTTTATGATCAAACAATCCACTACTTTTACAAAATGGAACATTGAGACTTAGAGGGGAAAAAAGGTCTGGTCATGACTGTATGGGTCATGTGGGAGACCCAAAATTTAAGCCCAGATCTGCTGACTCCAAAAGCTGGGTTTTCTCTGTCATTCATTCCATGCTGACTTAGTTGTTCTCTCGGACACAAACCCACCAAATATCCCTCAAGGCAGAACTCCCCTGAAGCAGCCAACATTTCAGTGTTAGGTGGAGCTGTTTCAGTTGAAGTTCTTCAGACTCTGGTGTGAGGTGGGAGTGCCTGTTGGCTCTACAAGCACCTGACCAAAAAACAAAAGTTAAACATCAATAGACATAATATTCAATTACTCATATCCCATAACTATTGATTAAGCAGTGATCTGGTAGATGGGGTCATTTAGAATCAAGGACTCAACAATGCATAAGAGAGTTATTGCTAACCATGGAGAAGTCAAGCTGCAAGTCAGGCATGGAGTCTATTTCAACCCATGCATTTACTAAATGCCGATTGTGTGCCCAGCATTGAATATCATGGATGATAGTGACACAATCTAATCCAATCCAATAAGCATTTATTGAGTGCCTACTGTCATGTCAGATACTGTACTAAGCACTGCAGATACAATTAATAAAAAGACAACCTTTGTCCTCAAGTAGCTTACAATCTAAAGAAATATACAACACACAAAAAGGAGGCAGGAAAGCAAACGGGTTGGAGGGAACGCCAGGAAATACTTACCCAGAGTGAGGGCATCTTGTAACATGGAGCTGAAACCAGGAAGACCAGCAAACATAAACTGAAATGAACTGAAAGTTCAGTGTCTGCCCTCTATAAAAGAAGGCATTGGGAGGAGTTTGGTACTCTGTCCTCCAGTCCTCCCATCAGAGGGGAAAGGAAGCTGAGGCAGGTGGTGTAAATCAAAGCTTGAGTTATGAAAGGTAGATAAACACAGTGCTCTCAAGAAGTTCAAAAGTGAGTGACTTTGGATGCTCGACACTTTATTAATGAGTTTCCTGAAATGGGGCACTGACCTTTGAGCAAAATGCTCCAAATGTGCTCTGAGTACAATGGAATTTTCACTGTCTTGTTCCTGGGTGCTATACCTTTAATCAAGCCTAGGATTGTCGACAAAATACTGGGCTTGGAATCAGAAAGACTCATCTTCATAAGTTCAAATCTTGCCTCAACCATATATTTGATATATGACCCTGGGCAAGTCACTTGACCCTGTTTACCTCAGTTCCTTATCTGTAAAATAAACTGGAGAATAAAAATGGCAAACAATTCCAGTATCTTTGCCAAGAAAACCCCAAAATGGGGTCATGAAGAGTTGGAATTGACTGAAAAAAAGTAACAAAAGTATTATCAAACTTTCTCCCTTGCTGAATCACTGTTGACTCATATACTACCATCCATTAAAACATCTAGATATTTTTCAGATTAGTTTCTTTTATTCCAGCCTCCTCTGTCTTGGGCTGGTGAAAATGATTTTTTGAACCAATATGCAAGACTTATGATTATTCTTATAAAAATTGCTCTAATTAGATTCAACACTATATTTTTGAGTTTTTTAATCTAGCATGTTTCCTACTACTCTTAGATCTGTGTCATGTACAAATTTAATAAGCATATCACCGATGGCTTTAATCTATATTGATGAACATTTTAAATGATACATGTCCCTGAAACCTTCCACTAGAGACCTTCTTCTAAGTTGAGTGTATGAAGTTGGATTTGAACTCAGGTCTTTCTGACTCCAGGTTCCATGGTAGAGTCTACTGCATCATCTATTTGGTTATTCAGCTGGTTCAGAAGTCACCAAACATCATCATTTAGCTGACATTCTTCCATCTTTTCCTTAAAAACAGTGAGGCAAGTTTTGTTAAATGCTTTGCTAAAATCTAAGTAAACTCTAATCAACAGCGTTTCCTGAGATAGCAGTTTAGTGAACCTCTCAGGTAAGGACTTATGGTTATTCTGACATAGCCTGTTCTTAACAAAGCCATGTTGGCTCCTTGGGGCCATAGTCTTCATTTTCTAGGTGTTCACTAATTATCTATTTAAGAAGATATCTTAATTTTGCCTTGAATCAGCATCAAACTCACTGGACTATAATTACATACTCCATTCTTTTGCTTTTTGTAAAAATTGGGGCATTTCTCTTCTCCCATCCTTCAATTCCTCGTGATCCTTCAAAGGCCAATAACTGGTTTCGTTATCCGTCTGCCAGTCCTCTCAGTACTCTGGTGGAGAATGCACCTGGAGTAGGTGCCTTGAACTCCTGAAGAAGAGCAAGGTGTTCTCTTACTACATCCTTACTTATTTTGGGGATCAATTACCTATCCCTGTTAGCTATTTTTGTTCTATTTTGAATAGTCCAGAGTTCATTTCCCTTGGCAGTGGAAGCTGAAGTAAAACAGAGTTGCACAGTTCTTTCTTTCCTTTGTGATAATCATTGCATCTGTTCTAAAGAATGGTTTTTGGCTTTTCTTTGATATACCCTTTTCTTTCGATATATATTAAAAATAACAACCCTTTTTACTAACCTTAACTTTTCTTGCCAGCTTAAACTGATTCTGAGAAACATCTCTCTAGATACTATTCCTGTAAGATTGTGTCAAACTTTTGTATCCATCTGTTACCTCTGTTAACTACACTTTGATTTGGATTTATGCTTTCATCTCCCACACATGTCTTTTAATCAATTTGATTGATTAATTCCCCCTTGCATCCATATTTCTTTAAGCAACTCATTTTTTTTTCATCATGTGGTAATTGAACTGTAAGGGTTCTCAGAGACCAATAGCCCAACTTACTCATTTTCTAAATGAGGAAACTGAGGCCCATTGAGATTAGACAATCTGCCCAAGGTTATATAAGTAATATGTGTCAGAGGAGAGATTTAAATTCAGGTCCTTGGACTCCAGAAAACTATACCACACTGTTTCTTTAGGTCTTCAGAATTTTATTCTTGGGCATTTTTCCTGCCTCCCGGACTGATTTGTAAGACCCTATATCATGGAATCCTACCTTTCCTTTCTCTGAACTCTTTGAAATCCATCCTCCAAAAATCTAGGATGGATGTCATAATATTCCCAGTTTCCTCCTTTTTTAATGTCAAATTCTAAGTTGGAGTAGTCACCCATCCCACCCAAATTCTTGTGATTTCCAACCCAGCAACCAGTTCTTCCTTGTTAGTGAGAATCAGATCCAGAATGTAATATTATTGTTGCATCTTTTGCCTTTTGAAGGATGAACTTATTAAAGCAAATAAAGATATTTTTTACCTGCTCTGCTTTTTTGGAAGAAAGAATGCTCCAGCAGATGTATGGATAATTGAAATTCCACAGCAATACCTTATGATGTGCCAAGTCTATGATCTGTTTCCCAAACTCCTTAGTTATTTCCTCTCTCTGCCCAGGTGGTCTATGGTATAATCTGATGACAAATTCTTCTGTTTCTGCCTCTGTTGATCTTTACCCCAGTGTTTTCTGCCACATTTCCTACCTCTGGTGTCTGGATTTCTTCATACAAGTACATTTTCATAATATACAATGCAATTCCACCTCCAACTCCCATTCCTTTGAACTATCCTGTTTCTTTTCAGATAAGGTAGACTGCTTCAGAGAAATGATTCCAGTGATGAAGCTCATCCTTCCAAATTTCTATGATATGTAGCAGGTCAAAATTGTTTTCTCATTTTATCTTCCTTGTTGGTCATTTATTATGCACTTTTATAGACAGCTGAGGAAATGGATTTTTACCATAGTTTTCTTTTTTTTTTTCTGTTTTGCATCCTAGACACTTATAGATATCCCTATTGCTATTTTTCTTGTTATTGGTGTATTTGGTTTTTTTATATCATCTACATTTCCCAATGAGTCTATCTCCCTTTCAGAGAGCTATCTTTTGACAGTGTTTGGAACATTGTAAACCTTTAATAGATGCTTGTTGACTGACCAAAGAATAATAAAAGCAAAAAGAAACAGAGTTTAACAGAACTATCAATCACATTGAACAAGTTCAGCCCTGGATCTCCAGGAGTTGAAAGATGAATATTGGCCTTTTCTTACCTAGGGGACTATGTCTCCATGATACTCTCTAATTAGGGTTCCCTGACTTTCCTAATCTGTAAATCCTTGGTTTCCATAGTCAAAGCCAATGGGGCATAAACCCAGGCAGGTTTTGATTAAGCTGAAATGACTCTCAAGTATGGATACAGTGTTTTTTTTCCTGTGTCTGTTATCCAAGGACTAGTTGAGCCAAATGTAGTGAGGCTTCCCACCAGAGGGTGGGGATGCTTGTAAAGAAGTATTTTGGCACCAGAAACTCATGAGAAGATGTCTGCTCAAATGTGAACTGCATAGATACCACATCATTAAGGGTATGAAATCACACATTTTTTGAAGCATCTGAGGTGGCTCATGGTCAAGTCAGCATTAAACCTCCTATTCTATGATTTCCCCATTGCCCAGGAAATGTGGCATCTCTGGGGCACCAAAGATTTTACTTCCTTTCTGCCATGTGAACAAAGCAATTGAAGTCATTCAGATACATGTAAGTGAGCCATGGGCTGACTGGCTGATTACTCCTTATGTCATAACAGGCTGTTTTTGGCCTGCCTCAGTACTGAAAGGATAAACTTAAAAGACATTTCTTATTTAAGAATGCCAGGACTGGGTTTTCCATCACAGAGAATCCTGGAAGCCAGAAGGTTCCTGAAGACTAGATTTTAGGCAAGCCAGCTTTGGGTGAACAATCTTGGCTGCCCATCAAATATGTAAAGCCATAACATGTAGAATGAATGAATGTGACTGGACAGTGTCTGGGGGAAAGGAGAAAACAATGAGGAAAGCATGAGTCTCCCTAGATGGACCAAATGATTCCACCACAAACTGCTCGAAAATCCTTAAAGAGCAGAGATTTTAATGTGAATCGTTGCTATTATTGATTTTTTTTTATAATGTTAGGAGTGCTTTTTTTCCTAAAGTTTGAATATACATATGTACATATGAAACCATGAAAATTAGTGAGTCGGTGCTGGTATAGAGGAATGTAGGCTACAGAAAGGGAGCCTGTATTAGAGGAGAAAAGCCTGGCCTGGGAAGGAGGAGACCTGGGCTAGTCTTAGATCTGCTCTTATCTCATTGTGTGACCTTAGATAGGTCACCTTCTCTCTTTGAGCTTCATTTTCTCTTTTAATAAATGAGAATACTCTTCTCCTCTTCAGAACCATTTAAATCTTTACTCCCTAGGATGATGTGCCCACATCTTCACCAAGGCTATTTTCTGCCCTGCTTGTGGCATGAATGCCCTCCCTTTCCTTCCTACACCCACCCCCTTTCCGCCTTTTTCTCAGAGAACTATAATCAAATCAAGACTATAATTGACTCTGAAAAGGACACCTTAATGGACTTCCTTCTTGTTTTACTTGCCATTTTTGTGACTTCTTAGACTAATACTCCTTTTCCTAGCCACCCTTGTCTTCCCTCAATCGTAATGTGAACTCCTTGGGGGCAAGGGCAGTCTCCCCTATATTTTTATGCCTAGGGCTTAGCACAGTGTTTAGCATATGGTAAGCACTCATTTTTTTTTTCATTTAGGTCTTCTTATGGCTTAAATTATTAGTTTGCATTATATAGATATGAATCTTGTTTTACCTGACCCCAGCCTC
This sequence comes from Petaurus breviceps papuanus, assembly GCF_028583685.1. Taxonomy (NCBI): domain Eukaryota; kingdom Metazoa; phylum Chordata; class Mammalia; order Diprotodontia; family Petauridae; genus Petaurus; species Petaurus breviceps. Next base: position 26,213,693 of record NW_027185694.1, on the reverse strand, counting down.
CTTCACATTCCCAAGTCCAATGCTTTGAACTTCTGTTTCTGCTATTGTTCTGGACCTGTGATTTCTTCCATATAGCAAATTCCAAGGGTGGAAATTACCTACCAATGGAAATCAACCACTCACCTGTAGCTTCATAGTTACAGGGAGCTACCTAGAACCCTGAGATAGTAAGTGATTCATTCATTGTCACATTGCTGGCAGGTGTTAGTAAAAGGATTTGAACCCAGTTTTACCTGTCTCCAAGGCCAGTTGACCTTGCTTCATACATACTGGGCACTGGGTAAGTGTTTGCCAAAAGGGCAAAAGAAGGTGGCACCATGGAGAGCACCATAGATTTGCAGCCACATCACCTGAATTCAAACCCTGATTTTGTCGCTTGCCACTTGTATCATCTTGGGTAAATTACTTTACTGCTATAGGCCATGGAGTCTTCATCTATAACGAGTGTAGATTTGAGAGTCTTTAAGGTCACTTTCAGCTCTCAATGTATGGTTCTATAACCTTATTACAACAGTAAGAAGCCATAAATATTCTTAAGATCCCCAGATTGTGTGGAAGATTGGACAAGGGGACTGCTATGGTTTCTTCAAGCTTGGAACTCCTATGGCTCCTGCTCCATGGGCCACTAATGCCAACACAGTATGTATATGCTTTATAGTAACACTGGCTAATGTTATGCCAGCCCCATATTAACCTGGCACCTCCCTCTCTTCCCTCCCTTTCTTCCCCTCCCTCCTCTCCCTCCTCTCCCTCCCCACTCATCTCCAGGCCATTGTCTCTGAAGCAGCTGGGAACCATCCCTGGATGACATATTACAAACCTCTTCCTTTGGCTTTATGTTCACCCCATAATGACTGCAGTAAAAGGGGGAAGAATCGCCTTCAGCTGTCAGTGAACAAATGTAGTGAAAATATTTTTACAGCAAATAGGAGCCGTTTGCCATTGCACCGTTCAAACGCATTTGCAGAAATTTCCCCTGAGACTCAGTAAAGTAACTGCCGGCTCCTGTGGCTCTCCCCAAGAACAGCCCTCTCTGGGAGGGAGAGCATGATTTTATGGTGGAGTATGAAAAGAAATGAAATAACCCCATTCTTGGTTATTTCCAGGGGGCCACATTCTGTTTGGAGGGGCTGAAGGCAGAGGCTGAAATGATGCCCCTGGGAACATTTCCTCAAGTAAAGCGATAGGGGGGCTTGATTGTGCAGGTCTATCGTCCTCTCCTCTGACCACAGTGGAAGGTTTTCTTGCCCGGTCAACATCCTCTGTTCACCTTTAAATCTCTTCTGACTGAAGTGGTGACAAGTAACTGTGATTCTAGGCCTCCCCTGTGCCACTAACTCATTGCCAAAAGTTGCTTTCCTTCTCTGAGCCTTGAGTCCCCCATCTATAAAACAGAGACTAAAACAGATCAGGGGTCCTTAACCTAGGGTCCATGCACTTCCATGTGTGTGTTTTTACTTTTGAGAACTGTATTTTATTTTGATGCTTTTCCTTTGAAATATCACATATTTTATTTTAAGCATTTAAAAAACGCTATTCTGAGAAAGGGTCTATCCATAGGTTTGCCAGACTGTCAAAGGGTTTCAGGATTAAAAAAAAAAAAAAAGGTAAGAGCCCCTAGATTAGAATATCATGCATTCTGTTTCAGTTTAGGTATCTAGAGCATAGAAGTAAGAGTAGCAGGAGGTTTCAGAGAGTCGGATTCAGACTTGATGCTTGGGGAAACACACATCATCAGTGTGTTTTCTTAAGAAGTATTGGGGTTTGCCCTCATTTTGGAGTTTAAGGTAGAGGCAAGATGCTTATTGGTTCAGAGAGTATAGCTGGGATTACTGGTCAGGTTTGGTTTGGACTAATACCCCTATTAACTACAAAGGACATATGAAAGAAGAGGCCATCTGCATCTAGAGAAAGAACTGTTAGAAATGTGTATAGAATAGCTTTACATATATATATAAATGTATGTATTCTATATATGTGTGTATACACATGTGTATATATGTATGCATACACATATCCATATATACTGATATACTTATACACACATCTATCTATATATCTATCTATCTACCTGTCATCTATCAATCTATCTATCTATCATCTATCTATCTATCTACCTGTCTGTCTGTCTATCTATCTATCTATCTATCTATCTATCTATCTATCTATCTAACATCTATCTATCTACCTGTCTGTCTGTCTGTCTACCTACCTATCTATCTATCATCTATCTATCTACCTACCTATCTATCATCTATCTATCTATCTATCTATCTATCTATCTATCTATCTATCTATCATCTATCTATCTACCTACCTATCTATCATCTATCTATCTATCTATCTATCTATCTATCTATCTATCTATCTATCTATCTATCTATCTATCTATCTATCTATCTACCTGTCTGTCTGTCTGTCTACCTACCTATCTACCTATCTATCTATCTATCTATCTATCTATCTATCTATCTATCTATCTA
>NW_027185694.1:26211051-26211200 GCF_028583685.1 Petaurus breviceps papuanus | reverse complement strand
ATCTATCTATCTATCTATCTATCTATCTATCTATCTATCTATCTATCATCTATCTATCAATCTACCTACCTATCTATCATCCATCTATCTATCTATCTATCAATCTATCTATCTATCTATCTATCTATCTATCTATCTATCTATCTATC
>NW_027185694.1:26203432-26211041 GCF_028583685.1 Petaurus breviceps papuanus | reverse complement strand
ATCTATCTATCTATCTATCTATCTATCTATCTATCTATCTATCTATCATCTATGTAGATTAGTAACTGCTCTGAAATTTAAAGCCTTAGAGAGTTGCTAAGAAGTTTAGCGACTTGTCCAAGGTGACATAGCCAGTTACATTGCAGACATGGACTTTTAACCCATCTCTTCCTGACTTCATTGGAATCCAGTGGCAGGACATAAATAGGACAGGATGGCTGACAGTAGCCCTGGATGCAGTGGAAGACCTGACTCTGGAAGAGAGAATGAGGCTGATGACTTTGCACAGCTCTGCTTCACTTAAATTCAGTTTACTTGCAAGTCAAGACATCACCCTCCTGATGTCATTGGTCCTTTTCAAGGACAAAGGACAAACAATAACAATTCTGACTTCCAGGCCAGGTTTTATTTACTACCCCATGCTGATGCTGCAAGTTAGTATTAAATCATTCATGCCTACAACTATAGAACATACATAAGCTTCTTGAAGGTAGGAAGCATTTTTCTTTTCTTTTTTTTTTAATTTCACATTATACATTAGTCGGGTTATAAAGATGGATTGTATTAGATGGAATGAAAAATGGTAAAGAGGACATAAACCCAAACAAGAAAAGGAAAAAGATCAGGTATTTTGCTTCCACCTGGATATAAACTCAGTTCTTTCTAGTTCTTTCACTGGATGCACATCTTTCTCTCCATCATGAGTCTTTTGGGATTGACCTATATCACTGCATTGCTGAGAAAAGTCCAGCCTATCAAAGTTGGTCATCACATACACGTTGTGTCTGTAATTGTGTACAAATTTCTCCTGGCTCTACTCTTCTCACTCAGAATCGGTTCGCATAAGCCTCTCCAGGAAAATATGAAGACCGTCTGCTCCTCATTTCTTATAGGACAATAGTGTTCCATATACCACAACTTGTTCAGCCATTCCCCAATTGATGAGTACCCCCTTAATTTCCAATTCTTTGCCACCACAAAAAGAGCTGCTATAAACATTTTTGTACATATGGGTCTTTCTCCCACTTCTATGATCTCTTTGGGATATAACCCTAGGAGTGGTATTGCTGGGTCATAAATATGAAATTATTTATAGCCCTTTGGGCATAATTCCAGATTGCTCTCCAGAAAGGCTGGATCAGTTCACAACTCCACCAACAATGCATTAGTGTTCCAATTTGCCCGCATCCTCTCCAGCATTTGTCATTTTCCTGTTTTGTCATCTTAGACAATCTGACTGGTGAGATGTGGTACCTCAGAGTTGTTTTGATTTGCATTTCTCTAATCAATAGTGATTTAGAGCATTTCTTCATGTGCTGATTATATATATATATATATATATATATATATATATATATATACATATATATTTAATTTCTTTCTCTGAAAGTTGCCTGTTCATATTCTTTGACCATTTATCAATTGGGGAATGACTTGTATTCTTATAGATTTGACTCAATTCTCTGTATATTTTAGAAATGAGTCTTTTGTCAGAGACATAGGTTGTAAAGATTCTTTCCCAATTTCCCACCTCCCTCTTAATCTTGGTTACATTGGCTTTGTTTTTATAGAAGCTTTTCAATTTTATGTAGTCAAAATTATCTTACATTTTATAAAGTTCTCTAATTCTTGTTTAGTCATAAAGTCTTTCCCTCCACAAGTCTGACAGGTAAACTATTCCTTGTTTTAGGAGACTGCTTACAGTATCAACCTTTATACCTAGATCATGCACCCATTTAGACTTGATTTTGGTATGTGTTGTTAGATAATGGTCTATGCCCAGTTTCTGCCATACTATATTCCAGTTTTCCCAGCAGTTTTTGTCAAATAGTGAGTTCCTATCCCAAAAACCAGGGTCTGGGGTTTTATCAAACAATAGATTACTATAGTCATTGACTTCTGAATCTCGTGTGCCTAATCTATTCCATGGATCCACTTCTCTATTCCTCAGCCAGTACCAAGCAGTTTTGATGACTGCTGCTTTATAATACAGATTGAAATCTGGTATAGCTAGTCCACCTTCCCTAGCATTTCTTTTCATTAATTCCCTTGATATTCTCGACCTTTTGTTATTCCAAATGAATTTTGTTACTATTTTTTTCTAGCTCTATAAAGTAGTTTTTTTTTTGTAAATTAATTGGTATGGCACTAATTGTCAATTTTATTATATTAACTCGATCTAGCCACGAGCAATTGATGTTTTTCCAATTAGTTAGATCTGACTTTATTTGTGTGAAAAGTGTTTTGTAGTTGTGGTCATATAGGTCCTGGGTTTGTTTTGGCAGGTAGATTCCCAAATATTTTATAATGTCTACAGTAACTTTAAATGGGATTTCTCTTTCTATCTCTTGCTGTTGAATTTCATTGGAAATATATAGGAATGCCAAGGATTTATGTGGGTTTAGGGAAACATTTTTCTTTTCTTATTTATTCATTCATTCATTTGCTTATTTATTTTACCTTTGTAACCCTAATACCTAGCATAGACCCTTGCACAGAATAGATGCTTAATAAATGCTTATTGAATTGGATTATTTGGGGAGTCTGATAACTTAAGCAGTTCCAAATCCACCATATAGTTTTCTAGCCTCCATTTTTCCATCTTGTCCACCATGATGGAATGAGTGACTTTTTGAAATGCTTCATTGCAATTGAAACATATTCTGTCTGCAGCATTCCTCTGATCTCCCAGTGTTCTGTTGAATAGGAAATGAGGTTAGTCTTGCATGACTTATTCTTGATGAAACCATGCAGACTTTTAGCAATCATGGTTTCCCTAACTGCTCACAAACTATCCCCTTAATAAAGTGTTCCAATGATAGAAAGGAGGGCATATTGGGGGAGAGCGTAGTAAGAGGCAAACACTTTTGAAAAGGGACAGGGTCAAAGTAGACAATAGAAAAAGTGGAGAGTAGGATAGGATGGAGGGAAATATAGTTAGTCTTTCACAATATAGCTACTATGGAAATGGTTTGTGTAACTACAAATGTACAATCTATGTTGAATTGCTTGTCTTCCCAGTGGAAGAGGGTAAGGAAGGAAGAAAGGAAAGACTCTGGAACTCAAAGTTTCAAAAACTAATGTTAAAAATGTTTTTGTTTTTTTTTTTACATGCAACAGGGAAATAAGATATACAGGCACTGGGCCACAGAAATCCATCTCGTCCTACTAGAAAGTCAGAGGCAGGGGGGGGGGGAGGGAGGGAGGATATAAGAGAGAACAGATTGAGAGAAGGGATATTCAGTAGGCTTGCTAGTTTGGGGTGGGGTAGGGGAAAGATAGGAAGAAAACTTTATAACTCAAAATCTTGTGGAAATAAATGTTGAAAACTAAAAATCAATAAATAAATTGAAGAAAAAAATGTGTTCCAGAATTTTTCCCGTAATGGAAGTTGAACTCATTGGTCTTCACTGCTTTCCCTTTTATGAAGTCGGGGCAACAATGCCTCTTCTCCAGGACATGAGCACCTCCCCCATTCTCCACAGTCTTTTAAAGGTAAAGGCTTTTTACAGGAACTCAACCATCACATCTGCTAGTTCTTTCCAGACTTGAGGATGTTTATCTGGGTCTGGTTTGAAGCCCTTGAGGGTAGCCAGATGCTACCTCAGCACTTTCTCACTGATCCTGGTCCTCAACTCCTTGCTGTCTACTTTTGTCCTGTCCTCAGTCCAGAGAGTATTTTTTCTGAAAGAGAAAAAAGAAGCAAAATGAAGCTAGAGTTGTTGACCCTTTCACCCTTGTCCATTATCAAGACATTAACCCAGAGCAACAGTTCAGTTTTATCCCTTCTTTGAGCCTCCTCTTGCCTACCTCCTTCCCATTCTTCTCCCCTATTTGGCTCAACAAGGCATTAGCATTGATTGCTAGCCTCAGTTCACTCTGGGCTATAGCATTCCCAACACGATCACCACAGGGCCATGTCATACTTAGTTATTTGCCCTCACTCCAATTTTCCGTACATGTCTTTTAAAAATATGAGTTTGTTAAGGAGTTCCTAGGCATTTATACAGTCATTTTTCACCTTATAAAAATAATGTATGCTTGTCTTTTTTGATACATTGGTTAGTTTTGCTGGAGGCCCCCCCCCCCCTTAGAGTAAATCTCTAAGAAAGGGAGTGGGAAGAAGACATTGAGTGTCTATACATAAGTGATGTAAAGAGAGATAATATCAATGAGCCATATGTGGTGGGGTCCACATTGAGATAGTACCAATGTGGTGAGTCCCCAGGAACAGGGTACTTCCAGGTTGGATAAAGAGGGGGAACCAGGTTAGGAGAAGGTCAGAGCTCTCATGCTGATCAATAAAGAGCACAGGATTGTGAGGGCCCACTGTACTTGTAGCCTGGGACAAATAGGAAGACCTAGTTTCAGGGGAAAGACAGAGGTGGAGGCATATTTTTAAGAAGTCTTTTTCTTGTGTGTACCGTTAGAATTTAGTTTTTGAAAACTTTCCATTCCCCTTTGGCTGATTTCCCTGCAAAGTATCAAGTCATCTAATCCTTCCTATCTTTTCTTTTAACTCTTTTAAATCTGTTCTTCCAAAATCTAATGGGATGGTCAGACTCTGGCTAGTTTTTCTTTTTGGTGGGAAAGTCCTTTGTCCCCAAGGTCAACTTCATTTTGACTTCAACAATAAATCTTTGCTTGAGAATCAGAATCAGGTCTAAAATAATAGTTCTTGTTGCTTTTTACCACTTGATGAAGGATGGACTTGTAATTAAGACATGTCACAAAGTTTATGAGCTATTCTGCTTTGGGCAGAAAGGGTCAACAAACATTCAGATGTTAGTCTTCCATTGCTACCATATTGTGCTTCCATGGAAGGCTTCTGAGCTATTTCCTAAACTTGTTTTAGATTTTCTTTCTGTCTCAGGGATCTGTAATGTATCCCTACAACAATATGACTTTTTTTTACCTCTATTGATATCAAAATATTCACAACCACTTTTCTCCCTTCAAGTTCCTGGATCTCCTCTTCTGAGTATATATTCCTAAGGTACAATGCAATTTCATTGCCATTTTATCGACTGGGTTCCTTTTAAAGAAGGCATATGCTTCCAGAGGCAAATTTCAGCCATGATTCTGCTCTTACCAACTTTTTATGACACCTATAAGGTCAAATTTGTATCTGGACATTAAGAGCTTTAGTTCACTCTTGCCATTACCCTTATTTTGCGTTTTATATGTGTGTGTATGTGTGTGTGCACATATATGTGCATGTATATATGTATATTTTATATATATATGTGCATGTGTGTTACAGACATACATATATTATAAGGCTAAAAAAGATAACAAATGTGTAAAATGCTTCAAAATTTCAGAGAATTATAGAAATATCTTTGAAGGGGAAATATAGAATAGTAGAAAGAAAGGTGGCCTCAGAGTAGAGAAGGTCTGGATTCAAGCAGTGCCTCTGCCCCATATTAGCTGAGTAACCTTGGGCAAATCACTTAACTTTTTCAAAGTCTGAAATCATTCTAATGTATGGAGAAAGTGCTGAGTGATCTCCATTGGTAGAAGAAGCTTCTGTCTGGAATTTTTTTTTCAAATTTAGCTCCAAAAAGTCGAATTTGAGGCTAACAGCAAGGTCCACAACAATTCTAGATGTTATTATTCCCAATTTGCTAACAAGAAAACCAAGTCTCAGAGAAAAGAACTGACTTATCTAGGGTTGAAGAGCAATTGAGTGTCAGAATTAAATGGTTGTAAGACTCTGTTGAAGAAACAACAGAAATGGGAAAACATAAGAATGACCCTAGGGAAAGTTATGTTGTTGTTTTCCTGGAGACCTTTGTACTAGACATAAATGATGCTACTTTAAGGGAAGCAGATGGGAGACCCATTCCCATGTAGCTGCCAGTCTCTGCTCCATCTTGATACCCCAGCAGTCAAGATCACAGGATCATAGGGTTTAGGGTTGGAAGGTAGTTTAGAAGGGAGGGTAGGGAAGGGAACAAACATGTGCCAGTCACTGTGCTAAACTCTTTACAAATGCGATCTCATTTGATTCTCACAACAACCCTAGTGTCTCATATTACAATTCAGAAAACCGAGGCAGACAAAAGTTAAGTGACTTGCTAGTCACTTAAGTTAGTAATTATCTGAGGCTGGATTTGAATTCAGGTCTTCTTGATTCCAGGCCCAGTGGAATATCTACTGCACCACTCAGCTGCCTCCTTAAAAATCTTAGACATCATGGAGTCCAATCCCCTCATTTTACAGAGTAGGAAACTGAGATTGAATAAAATCAAGTGACTTGACCAGGATCAAATAGTTGATCAGTAGCAGAGCCAGGAATCTAACCCAGGGCTCCTAATGTCAAGGCCAGCATTCTTTCCACCATCCTGTCCTGCCTTTCCAAGGTCCCTTTGGCCACCTGCCTAGGAGAATGACCGGGATGATAAATGATGTTGAACACAGGGGGTGTGGGGGGGTGAACAGAATCAGAATATGCAGCTCCAAGTTTGAGATGCAAGCCCTTCAATATGCCTGGGCCTGCCAAGAGAGGAGAGTCAGCACCAGGCTCCATGCCCTGCTCCCCAGGCAGGACGCCAAAGCCTGCCCCAGCTGTAGCCTTTCCTGTAATATACCTTGTCTAGTCCCATAAAGTCATCACCTCCCGAGGCTCCAACCCCCTCCCTCCCATGTCCTTCTCCAGGTCTTTCCTTTCCCTGGGCAGTCCAAGGAGAAGCCTTTGGCTCGGTCCACATCTCAGCTCCTCTGCCAGGACTGTCTCAGTGGTTGGCCATGGACTGAGGCCTCAGAAGGATAAAGCGGCCTCCTTCCTCTGCAGCTGGATTTAACAGTGGATGTGACTGGCGAGAGGCCTCTACAAGGAGAAGGATGCCTTCAACCACTGTAAAAAAAATAGTAATCATACTTTACACTTTTATAATAGATTACACTTTATGGGGCACCTTCCTGACCACAACCCTGTGAAGTAGCTGAGCATGATTGTTAACACCCCCATTTTACAGATGAGGAAACACGTACTTACGCAAGTTGAATGATTTGTTCACAATTACCTGGCCAGTACTGACAACAGGGACTCAGATGCTGGTTTCCTTGTCCTCCTCTCCTTCTTCCTTCTTCCTACAGCCCAAATATATCTTAATGATGACTCCAAACCCATAGCTTGGCAGATGAAGGGTGAAATCATTCTGGTTATTGCTCAAGCTGGTCCCTTCATTTGCAGTGCCCTCCCAGCTGGGTTCTGTCTATCTAAACTTTACCTAGCCTCCAAGGCTCAGCTCAAATGTCACTGCCTGCAGGAAACTTTGCCCAATTCCTGGACAAGTTGGGGTTTCTTTCTTTTCTTTATCCCCATGATACTTTGTTCCATAATCAATGGTGAGAAGCTTAGGCCACAAGAATAAATACAAAGTAATCTTTGCATATCTCCTCTATCCCAAAGAACTGTGAGTTCCTAAAAGGAAAGAACTGAATCTTATTTACCTCAGTCTCTCTCAGCACTCAGCAGTAACTCAGTGAATGTTTGAATTAATGAATGTATAAATGGATGGATGGATGGATGAATGGGTAAATAGATGAATGAATGAATGGATGGATGGATGGATGGATGGATGGATGGATGGATGGATGGATG
>NW_027185694.1:26161362-26203422 GCF_028583685.1 Petaurus breviceps papuanus | reverse complement strand
ATGGATGGATGGATGGATGGATGGATGGATGGATGGATGGATGGATGGATGGATGAATGAATGAATGAATGAATGAGAGAAATTCTCTAGAATTTTCTATGTAGGAGGCCATAGAATTCAGCTTACACATGCTATAGGATCCAGAGTGACTTAGTTGATCATGGAACCTCTGAGAAGTGAATCAGTGTTTGTGTCCAGATTTGGTGATCCAGAGATGGATCATCTAGTTCAAGGAATCTTAACTTTTTTGTGTTACGGACCCCTTAGGAAGTCTGGTGAAGCCCATGGATCCCTTCTCAGAATAAGAATCTGTTGCCTACATTCATAATTGAAGGAAATGCTACCTTTTAGTTAGGAGTTAGTGAAAATAAAGATTTAATTTTTATTCCCATGAAAGTTCATGGACCCCCTCAAATATAGTCAAGAAGTAAAACCCTTAGTCTAGGGATATGTATTATTCAGCTTCTTGCTGGCTGACTTCACCATTGGGCAATAGGAGATATGAGAATTCTACTGTTGTCAGCTTGGCCAGTCCCCATCTATGTCAAGTTCCAAGAGCCGTGTTAGGTGAGACATGACAAGATGGAGATCATCTGGAGGAAGATGACTTAGCAGATTCTAATGGGCTCTTATTGCAACAAGTCAATCTTTTTATTGTTTTCTGAACTCTCTCTTATACTGTCCACAGTGTCTAAAGCTTTCTCTACTTGCCTTTTACATCCTGAAAATAGATGGCCTGAAAAAATTGAGGCCATCCATCGTGAGTTATTTCTTTTCAGTTTTTCATTTCACACCACTTCACAATCATTCCTCACATTCTCCTTCTTTGCTCCATTAAAAAAAAAAACCTGACTCTTTTCCCTATTCTCTTCATCAGAAGCCTGACCCTTCTTACATTATCCCCTAAGCTTCAGTCTTTTCTGATTCACTATCTCCTTTCCTGCCCACTATAGACATTCCCAGATTTTTCCCTTCCTCTAAAAAAAAGCCTTTAATTGATCCTACCACTCCCTCAAGTTATCTTCATATATCTTTTGGCCCTTTCACAGTCAAATTCTTAGGAAAAACCTGTCTGCATTCTCTATCTCTACTTTATCACCTCCTACTCATTTCTCAACCCTTTGCAATCTGGATTCTGACCTCATAACTCAACTGAAATTGCTGTCTCCAAGGTTACCAATTATCTCTTAATTGCCAAATCCTATGGTCTTTTCTCAGCCATCCTTCTTAAACTCTATTTATTCAACATTATAAACCACCTTCTCATCCTAGACATTCTTTCCACCCTGGGGCTTCATGTCACTCTCTCCTGGTTCTTCTCTCTGATTGGCTGCTCCATCTCAGGCTCCCTTTTCAGATCATCTAAGCCCAAACCCCATTGTAGGGGTCCTCTTCTCTTTCTTCATTCTCCATCTTGATCATCTCATCAATTAGCATGGGTTCAACTATGAGCTCCAAGCCATAGGATTCATAGACCTCTATGTCTAGTCCTAGTCTCTCTCTGGATTCCTATTCCACCCCCCTCACAAAACCCTCCCTTCCTCCTAGTGTCTACATTTTTGCTGAAGTAACCCTTCCAGTCACATAAATTTCCAACTTGAGAGTTAGTCTCAACTCTTTCCCATCCTTCAGCCATCATATCCAATCAGTTGCTAAGAATAATTGATTCTATTTCCACAATATATTTTGTGTCTGTCCACTTTTCTCCATTTGTGTAGCCATTACTCTGATTCAGGCCTTCACCTCTTACCTGGACTATTGCAATAGTTTCCTAATAGGTCTTTCTGCCTCAGGTCTCTCCTACTATAAGCCATCTTCCACCAAGCTGTGAAAGTGGGAGATCTACAGCACCAGTCGGTCTGCCTGTGGCACTCTCCAGCTGCTCTACAGCATAAGAGTCAGATTCTTCTATTTGGCTTTCAAAAACCTATCTTGCCCGGCTTCAACCTCTCTGAGCTTACTACACACTATTCCCCATTCATGCTCTAGACAAGACAGCATACTTCCCGGTTCCTGCGTCTACATCTTTGGCAGTCCTTTAAAAAGCATTTCTTAAGTACCTATTATTTGCCAGACAAAGCCCTAAGTTCTAGAGATAAAACGAAAGGTAAAAGACAGTCCTTGTCCTCAGGTAGCTCCCAGTCTAGTGTGAGACAAAATGCAGACTATTACACGGGAACAAGGTGTATATAAAATAATCTGAAGATTGCACTCGACACAATAGGATAGTTAGATGGAACCATGGAAAGAGTTCTGGGCCCGGAGTCAGGAAGACTCATCTTCCTGAGTTCAAATCTTACCTGAGATACTTATTAGCCGTGTGGCCCTGGGCAAGTCATTAAATCTTGTTGGTCTTAGTTTTCTCATCTGTAGAATGAGCTGGAAAAGGAAATTGCCATTCCAGTATCTTTGCCAAGAAAACCCCAAATGGGGTCATAAAGTATCAGGTGCGACTGAAAAATGAATGAACTTGTACACCTGCTTTTCATTGCCAATACCTTTACAGAGCTAGGAATTTTGGCACATGGGGCAAATTTAGCTGAACTTGGGGGAAGGGAAAGGAAGAGCGACATAGAGATACATAAATGACAATGAGGAGCATTGGTAGAATGGGATGAACTTTAAAGGAAAAGAGGTTGTTGACTGATGCTAGCAGATGGAAGGTCTGAAAATGGCTACAGGGAACAATGAAGATGGCAGTTCTTCCTCCTGGTTCTGTGTGTCATAGGATGTGGGAGGAAGAGTCATACTTGAAGAGGGTAACAAAAAGGGTGATGTCTTCAAGAGAAAAATAAGTGGTGGAGGGTAGAAGAGATCAGGAGTTCAAGTCCTACTTCAGACACTTACTAGATGTCTAGCCATTTAACCTTTCTATGCATGAGTCTTTTTATCTGAAAAAATGAAAGGAAGGTGGGTTTGGTGGCTTCTGGGTTCCTTCCAGCTCTAACCCTGATCATATGATTCTAGATTTTAGTGAACACTGGAAGATGATGAAAGGAATATGAGAAAAAAGAACTCTTGAATGAAGGAGAATTCCTTAACAATAGAGGAGAGCTCTGTAGGGCATAATGAAAAGGGAGGGCTAGGGATGGGTTTACTCTGGGATCAGAGAGCAATATTTGACTAAAGGACTGATCCAGGGTATTATTTCTAGCATGATTGGGGAATGGTCTGCAAAGTGGGTGAGGAAAAGTTGGTTGGGTGGCCATGAACAACCATAGGGGTCTGTACAAACATCATAATAAGTGTATCCATTCTTGAATAGCACAAGCAGGCCCTTGTCTAATGTTGGGGACTAGCACTAGAATGAGTTTCACAAGGGGAACAATCCAGGAAGGCTTCTTGGGGGAGGTACCATTCCTGATGCTTTTTTTTGTGATAGGAGTCCTAACTTGGATAGGACACAGCCTTGTTCTCTATCCAAAATAGAGATGGGATATATTAGAACAAAAGGACTGGACCAGGTCCCGTGGTCAAAACCTACCTCTGCTACTTTTTAGCTGTATGACCTTGAGCAAGTGATTTAATCATATCAGATTACTCTTATATGAACCTTCATAAAATGCTTTGCTCACAACAGCCCATGGTACAGATGAGCAAACTGAGGTTTGCACACAGTCAGCAAGTGCTGGAGAAGCTGGGATTTGAACCTAGTTTTTTTTTTCTGCTTCTGAAACCAAAACTTCTCAAGTATGCCTCTTTCAGTATCAATTTATTTTTCCTCTTTAAAATGAGTTTCTTAGATTAGATCATTTTTCAAATTGTTTTCAGTCCTAAAGCCTATGAGTTGAAAATTCTGGAGTTAATGCTTTAGTTTACCACTAACTAGCTGTGTGACCTAAGGCAAGTTGGTTAACATTTCTGATTCTCCTTCTTTATCCTTCAAATGAGAGTTGATCTAAATAATCTCTAGGGTCCCTTCCAGTTCGGACATTCTAATACTCTTCTACAGGGCCCTCCCTTCTCCCCCTCCCACTCTAGCACTGTCCTACAATTCTGGGGTATCCTCAGTTTATGAAACTTGCACCCAGGAAGCCATTAGACAAATCGATGCCAGGCAAAATAGAATTGACTTTTTCTTCTGGACTGTCTTCCTGGGCTCCTTGGTTGTCAAAACCTGTCCAGAAGAGATGATTCAATTTACACCCTGTCTGTCTTCTCTGAGCTATGAGATGACACATCAATTTAGCCACCTGGAAGGAGGTGGGCTGTCTATCCTGCCACATGGTGCCCTGTTCAAATGGGTGACAGACTTGGGAATTGGGATTCAAGGGTCAAGGAATAGAAGTACCAGGTTAAAATGCTGGAGTGAGTGAGCCTCAGGGGTCATTGGCACCAGGAGGCTTATTCCAACATACTGTCCCTGTTAGCTAGTACCCATCAATCAAGCAGCAGGAAGGGACAGCTATTAATGTGTTAATGGAAAGTGGAGGAGGGGATTTTATAAGTAAGAGGATTAGCAAGATAAGGTATTGGCTTTTTTATTATACCTCTAACAGAGCTAGTCTGCAAGCATCTAAATGGTACCTTAGGGGAAGTTTGTTTTCAGTATACACATCCAGAGCCCAACAAATCCTCTCTGGGTAGAGAACAAAGAACACTAGGTTTGGGGTCAGGAGATCTCATCCCTGATCCTTAAGAGCTGTGTGAATTGAACAAGTTACAACTTCTCTGTGCTTCTTTCCTCTTTATTGAGGTAGCTAGGTAGTCTGGTGCATAGAGTGTTAGACCTGGATTGAGGAAGGCACATTTAAATCTGACATCAGATACTTAGAAGCTATATAAACCTCTACCTGCTTCAGTTTCTTCATGTATAAAATGGGTATAATAATAGTACCTACCTACCTCCCAGGGTTGTTGTAAAGATAAAATGAGTTAATACTTGCAAATCACTTTGCAAATCTTTTTTTTTCTTTTTGGAGGGGAGAAGGTAGGGCAATTGGGGTTAAGAGACTTGCCCAAGGTCACATGGCTAGTAAGTGTTAAGTGTCTAAGGACGGATTTGAACTCAGGTCCTCCTGACTCCAGGGCCGGTGCTCACTTTGCAAATCTTAAAGTGTTATTATTACTATTAAAACGGGGGGTATTAGTAATAATTGTGCCACTTAAAATAATATTTTGAGGAAAATTCTTTATAAACTTTAAAGCATTATGTATCATCATCATCATGATCTCTTCTTCCTCCTCCTCCTCCTCCTCCTTTTTCTTCCTCCCCAGTTCCTTTCAGTTAACCCTCTTATTTAGTGTCCTCAAGAGTTCCATACCTTTCCTGCCTAAAACAATAGTTCTCTGGTAAATTTATTTCCATTGAAGTTTTGGGAAATGTGGACTCTGTCTGCTCCTAGGAGAGGGTATGCATACATTGGGCTTTCCTTTAGAACAAGAAAGCATTTCTGATATTCTTGAAATCATAGGCTCCTAGGATTTTAAGTTCATATTTTAATTAAAAAAAAAACAATTGAGTTGGAATCCAAGGACCTGAGCTCAAATTCCAGGTCTGTTATTTATTACTTGGATGTCGGGTCTCAGTTTCCTCATCTGTATGATGAAAGAGTTGGACTAGATCCCTTCTGATTTTGAATGCTATATGTGGGGCACAGCCAAGATGGCAGAGTAAAAACAGGACCATCGCATGGCTCTGGCTCCCACCACCTCTAATCCATGTAAAAAATTATTCTAAACAAATTTTAGAGCTACAGAACCCACAAAGTGACAGAGAGAAACAAACCTCCCATAGAAGGCAGCCTGGCAGGGCAACAGGAAGGGTCTATCACACTGGGCTGGGAGCGGAGTGAGCCTAGGGAGGCCCTGACCAGCGGATGCTGGAGCAGACTTCAGGAGAGTGAATCACTAGCAGCTGTGGAGGTTTCCAGACTTCTCAACCAAAAATGCCAAAAAGAAAATAAAAGGTCAGTCAGGAACTCTGTTGGACCTGGGTGGAGAAGAGCGCAGTCCAGCCCCTGCCCTTGGGTCAAGAAGTGGCACACAGTGCAATGGCTGCAACTGCTGCCATGTGGCTGGCTCCAGAGCTCCTGGCCTGTAGATTCATCATCAAGTGACCATTCAGAGGGTAATCACTCTTGCTTTAGCCTGCTTGGATCTGGATAGCGGTCTTGGGTGATGGTCCTAGGGTGTGTAACCAGTGTGCCACAGCTTTTGGGGGCTGTAGAGAGGGCTCCCAACTAATAGGTTCAGCAGCTGCAAAAACCCCAGCAACTTGGGACATAGCTCTCTGCAATCTGGAAGCAGAGTTCTACTATGGCAAAGAGCTCAAAAGTCAAGTAATTGGCTGGCAATATGAGCAAGCAGAGGAAACACAAACAGACCATAGAAGCCTTTTTTGGGGACAAAAAGGATCAAAGCATGGAACAGGAGGAAAACAACAAAGTCAGAACTGCATCAAAAGCTTCTAAGAAAAATATGAACTGGTTACAGGCCATGGAGTGGCTCAAGAAGGATTCTGAAAATCAAGTAAGAGAAGTAGAGGAAAAATTGGGAAGAGAAATGAGAATGATTCAACAAAATCATGAAAAGCAAGTCAACAGCCTACTAAAGGAGACCCCAAAAAATACTGAAGAAAATAATACCTTAAAAAATAGACTAACCCAAATGACAAAAGAGGCCCAAAAAGCCAACGAGGAGAAGAATGCTTTGAAAAAACAAATTTTTAATTTTTAAATTTTTTTTGTCTTTATTAATTTGCTTATGTTTAGTTTACAAGATTCAGTTCCACAATCCTTTGAGTTTCAAATTTTCTCCCCCTTCCTCTTCTCTCCCCCTCCCCCATGGTATCATGCAATCAAGTAAAGGATCTGCAAATACTTCCACATTAGACATTACTAAGGTTATAAAGAAGCATTGTAACAGATTGAATGAACAATGGGAAAGAGGAAATAAAACCAAACAAAAAAAGAAAGAGAGCAGACAATTTGCTTCAATCTGCATTCAAACTCCATTTTTTTCTCTGAATGTAGACATCTCTATCCCTCATAAGTCTTTTGGAGCTGTCTTATAACTCTGCATTGCTGAGAAGAGTCCAGTCTATCAAAGTTCGTCATCACACATATGTTGTGTCTGTAATTGTGTATAGATTCCTCCTGGTTCTTCTCTTAAAAAGCCAAATTTTCCAGAAGGAAAAGGAATTTCAAAGACATACTGAAGAGAAAAATTCCTTCAAAATTAGATTGGAGCAAATGGAAGCTAATGACTTTATGAGAAATCAAGATACTATTAAAAAGATCCAAACAAATTTAAAAAAAAAATAGAAGGCAATGTGAAAAATCTTGGAAAAACCACTAACTTGGAAAATAGATCCAGGAGAGACTATTTAAAAATGACTACCTTAAAGCAATGATCAAAAAAAAAGAGCCTCGAAATCATCCTTCAAGAAATTCTCAAGAAAAGTTGACCTGATATTCCAGAACCAGAGGTCAAAATAGAAATCGAAAGAATTCACCAATAGCCTCTTGAAAAAGATCCCCAAAAAGAAAACTCCTAGGAATATTATAGCCAAATTCCAGAGTTCCCAAGTCAAGGAGAAAATACTGCAAGCAGTCAGGAAGAAACAATTTGAGTATTGTGGAAACACAATCAGGATAACACAATACCTATCAGCTTCTACATTAAGGGATAAAAGGCCTTGGAATATGATATTCCCAAGGTCAAAGGAGCTAGGATTAAAACCAAGAATCACCTACTCAGCAAAACTGAGTATAATGCTTCAGGGGAAAATACTGTCATTCAACAAAGTAGAGGATTTTCAAGCATTCTTGATGAAAAAACCAGAGCTGAACAGAAAATTTGACTTTCAAATACAAGAAACAAGAGAAGCATGAGAAGGTAAACAGGAAAAATAAATCATAAGGAACTTATTAAGCTTCAACTATCTACATTCCTACATGGAAAAATGATTAATTATAACTCATAAGACTTTTGTGGTATGAGGATAGTTGAAGGGAATATATATGTACATATATGTATATATATGTATACATACATATACATGTATGTATAGGAGGGTGTATGTGTATATAAATATATGTGAGTGTGTGCATATGTATGTACATGTATAAATTGACAGTGGGCACAGGATGAGTTGAATATGAAGGGATGATATCTAAAAAAATAAAATTAAGAGGTGAGAGAGGAATATATTGGGAGAAGGAGAAAAGGGAGAGATAGATTAGGGTATATATCTCATCTAAAAGAGGCAAAAGAAAACTTGTTACAATGGAGGGAAATAGCAGGAAGGTAAAAGGGAATGGGTCAACCTTACTCTCTTTGAATTTGGCTTAAAGAGGGAATAACATACACACTCAATTGTATGTATTTTATCCTACAGGAAAATAAGAGGGGAAGGGGATAAGAGCAGGGATGATAGATGGGTGGGCAGATTGAGGCAGAGGGTAGTTAGAAGCAAACACTTCTGAAAGGGGACAGGGTCAAAGGAGAAAATAGAATAAGTGGGGGGTGGGATAGGATTGAGGGAATTATAATTAGTCTTTCACAATATAATTACTATGGAAATGTTTTGCATAACTGCATATGTACAACCTATATTGAATTGCTTATCTTCCCAGTGGGTGTGGGTGAGGAGGGAAGAAGGGAAAAGATCCTGAACTCAAAGTTTTAAAAACAAATGTTTAAAAAAAGTTGCTTTTTACATGCAACTGGGAAATAAGATATATAGGCACTGGGGTATAGAAATCCATCTTGCCCTACTAGAAAGTTGTGTGTGTGTGGGGGGGGGGGATGAGGGAGGATATAAGAGATTGGGGGAAGGGGTATTCAGTAGGCTTGCTATTTTGGGGCATGGGGTAGGGGAAAGACGACGAGAAAAATTTGTAACTCAAAATCTTGTGGAAATAAATGTTGAAAACTGAAAATAAATTAATAAATTGGAAAAAAAAAGAATGAGTATATATGATCCAGGTTCTAGTCCTAGCTCTGCCATTAGCTAACTGTGTGGCTTAGAGCAGGTGCCTTCTGTGTTCTGGGGCTTGGTTTCTTCCTTTGTGAAATCAAGGGGTTGGTTGAAAATGTCTAAGACTTTTTATTGCTGTAACATTTGGAGTTTAAAAATATGTCAGTAGGAATTTCAAATTCATCAACCCCACAATGACATTCATCATCTTTTCTCATAAACTTGTCCCTTCCCTAGACTTCCTTATTTGTATTGAATGAGAGTTGATCTAAATAATCTCTAGGGTCCCTTCCAGTTCGGACATTCTAATACTCTTCTACAGCGCCCTCCCTTCTCCCCCTCCCACTCTAGCACTGTCCTACAATTCTGGGGTATCCTCAGTTTATGAAACTTGCACCCAGGAAGCCATTAGACAAATCGATGCCAGGCAAAATTGTCTAATGGTCTAACCTTGTAGTCTTCCTTGACTCTGCCCTCTTTCTTAGTTCCCCTATGCAACCAGCTAGCCAGCTTTGTTGCTTTGGTCTCCCCACCATTTCTCTCTCCCCACAGTTTCCTGCACTCTAGTTCCCTAGCTCAGGCTTTCATCTCTTGCCCTTCACTGACCTCCTTGCTTTTGGTATGTCCCTTTCAATGCATTCTCTACACAGTCACCACACATTTGTTGTTGTTCAGTCATATCTGACTCTTCATGACCCCATTTGGATTTCTTGGCAAAGTTCCTAGAGTGGTTCTCCTTTTCCTTCTCTAATTCATTTTATGAATGAGGAAACAGACAAACAGGTTTAAGTCTCACATAGCTAGTATATGTTTGATACCAGATTTGAGCTTGGGAAGATGAGTCTTCCTGGTTCCAAGCTGGGTTCTCGTGCACTATGGTGCCACCTTACTAACTCAACATAGCTCTGCTCTTATGGCACAGGTCTGACACCTTTATGGCTTTCAATGATTTCTTGTAGCATCTGGGATAAAACACATTTAAGGCCCTTCACCATCTGGCTCCAACCTACCTTTATATCACATGATCCTTCTTCAGTTACTTCATATATTTGATTAAATTCTAGCCAAACTGACCCACTGTCCAGTTCCCTGTATTCAGCCTTCCATCTTCAGCCTCCAGGTAGTTGTACAAGGCAAGCTCCATGCCCATAATACACTGTCTTCTTATTTTGCTGTCTTGCAGAATCATCGTCTTCCTTCAAGGCTGAGCTGAAATGTCTCCTTCTGCATGAAATATTCCATGATAGCACCCTACTTCCAGTTGCCAGCACTTTCTCCCTCCTCAATTTACTTGACACTTAACTGTATAATTGCTATATCAACCCACCACCCTTCTCCTAGAATATGAACTCATTTAGGATAAACATCTTTGTATCTCTTACTATGTGCCCAGTATACAGTAGCTACTTAATATGTGTTTGCTAAGTTGTGTTGGACATATTCCCTTGGAGAATTATTGACTGCCAAAGGGAGAGAGATATAACAGATCTATAGCTCGAATCAGACTCTCCTTCTCTAGCCTACGTCTTAGGTAAAGTCAGCCTCCTTCAAGTCAAAAAGTCAGCAAGCATAAACTAAATGCCTACCATGTGTCAGGAACTGTTCTAAGTGTTCCATGTACAAAGACAAGCAGAAGATAGTCCCTGTCTACAATAAGCTTACATTCTAATGGGGGAAAACAACACATTCAGGAGAACGAGAAAGGGGTAAGGCATGAAGGTCTCCAGTGCTGGAGCATGAGTGAGCAGTGCAGCCTGGAAAAGGTTGATCTGGGCCTCATGTTGAAAATGGAGGCTCTAGGAGGAACCAGCTAATTAGAGCAAGAGGTCACAGTGTTTGAGGGGACTTTTAATGTAAGAAGTAGGGCAGGGTAGAGTGAGTTTCCAGGTGAAGAGGTTTCTGTGGCATGGTTGAGAAAGTTATGGGTATATGAGCCAACAATGCAACCTGGAGAGGAATGAAGGCCATGGTAGATCAGAAACTGGTGGGACAATTCTTCTCAGGGTGCAGAACCATGAGATTACCTTAACTTTGAGTGGAGAGACCAAGACATAACAGCAAGGAAGACATAGGAGGGAAAAGCATGGGTTCTGTCCTGAGGCATATCACAGTCTGGGGGAAGATAGAGAAGGAACAATTCCAGGTCTTGTCCTTGGTTGGAGGGAGATAAGACTTATGGATCCAGTACGGAACTTACTCTACTCTCTCTCCCTCTCATTCAACCTGCACCCACAGTGATAGGTTAGGGGTTTTGAGACAGGGTGCACATTATTATAATTAACTCTCTTTAAAAATGACTCAACTAGGAGATGATGTTAGGAGATTGTGTTCATGCATTGTAAGTGCATGCAGCAACAGAGGTTGAGATGGGAGAGCCTGGTTTGGAAGAGGCTAGTCTGGAAAGATTTCCTAGAGGATGTAAGATTTGAGCTGGGGTTTGAAGGATAAGTAGGACGAGGACAGGTAGAGAGGAATTGTTGAGTACCACTCCACCTTCCCTTCCCTTAATTGATCTGTAAGAAGACATTTTAGCATAACTTTTGCCCCTCCCTTCCCTTCTGTTGATCCGTAAACAGGCATTTTAACATAACTTTTACCCCTCCCTTTCCTCTCCTAATTGACCCATGAGTGGGGGGTTCAGTCTAGGAAAAAAAATGCAGGAAAATTCAAATATACATTGAGCAATCACTGATTGTAGTTTCAGCTTACACAACCTGACTATTGTAATCTCTTTAAAAACCTGCATATTGTTCATGCCAAGTTACTGTCTGATTAGGGTATGTGACCCTGGCAGTCCCACGGCAATAAAATCAACTTCCCATTTTAATCTCAGGGATCTTCTGTCTCGCCCCTTTTATGCACAACAGAATAAGGTAGGTGTTCTGACTATTTAGTGGAGAAAGGGAAAAGGAACAATAAATGTATGGTGTACAGTGTTATATCATGATGGACCGTGCACATTAACAATTTGGAGACACCAATAGTAAAAAGAACAAATATCATTTACATAGTGCTTTAGTGTTAAAAACCACTTGGCATTCATTGTCTGCAAGGTACATCTTAAAAATATACTTATTCTCGTTGTACAGATGAAGAAGAAAGAGAGAGAAGGGATGTGTCCCAGTTCACATAGGCAGGAACGTGCTATATCCAGGATTCAAACCCAGGGCTTCTGACTCCAAGAGGAGTGTTACTGGTAGAAAGCAAACCTAAAAGTTCCTAGATGTCCGCTTCAGAGGGAACATGTTTTTGTTTTTGTTTTTTTGAGTTGGATGCATATGAAGTTCTTTTGCAGCTGCTGAACTCCTGAGATTCAGCCAGACACAGGATCATGGGCCTCTTCCTATACTTAGGGCTGAGGAGGAAGTGTGGGAAGCTTTTCCTGAGTGTTCTAGCCTGCATTTAGCTATTAGTGGCCTTGAATTTGGGGGGCAAAACTGGGGGTGAAGTGTCATTCTGGATCCCAAGAGACAATGAAAATGAAAAGAATGGGAAGAGAGAGTCAGTGGACCAGGCCTTGGAAGAGCAAAGCTCCATGGAAATTGTAAAAAATAATGAAAAACATATCCAGCTTCCTTTACCCTGGAGGTCAGAGCCATACAGTATGAGAAGGAATCTGAGCCAAGTTTGAGGCCTGCCCTCCTTCTGCCTGAGTGACTTTGTTGCTGGTCTTGTGGATGATTCTGCATAATTTTTTTTTACAAGAAAAGAGGGGGAGAGAGAGAGAGAGAGAGAGAGAGAGAGAGAGAGAGAGACAACAGGAAGAGGTAGCAAAGAGAGAAAAATTCAGGCTGTGTCATTATCATGGGAATAATCTTGGACCCTTCTTTTCCCCTTGCCTTTCATATCTAATCAGTTTTCCTGACTACTCTCTCTCTGTAATATCTCTAGCATACGCCCTCCTTTCTATTCTGTTGGCCACCACCTCACTTCAGGTCTTATTAATCACTTGACTAGACTATTTTAATAACCCCCTCACTAGTCTTCCTGACTCTGGTCTCTCTAATCTATCTATCCAATGCTGCCAAATTAATCTTCAGGATCATCTCAATTATCGATTTAAAAACTTTCAGGGGCTCCCTATTATCTCCTAAAGAAAGTATCAGTTTATGATCCTGACATTCAAGGCCTTCCAGAATTTAATTCCTACCTACATTTATGCTCTCCCTCTTGCACTGTATATTTTACCAGAACTCCCATACACTCAGTTCCCCATTCTCATTCTTCCCTCTCCTTCTTCATGCCTTTACTCGTGTAACTCTCAGTTTAGAAGCTTTCACAAAATATGAAAGGTATAATTTGAGGGCCTTATCAGATCTCTGATTAATTGCCCCCAACCCAGACACTTTGGGAACTCTATATCTGTCACCCCTAATGGTGCTGTCCCCACCCCCTTGTAAGATCATAGCTCATAAGGCCAGAAGATTGAGCAGCTTTATCTACAGGTCAATGAAAACAAACCTACATTAGGTATAATAGTACTTGACAATGAATGATCTTCCTCAGTGAAACCTTCTATTGACCTCTCTCTAATCACTTGTTAATATTCTCTCCCTCTTCATGCTTTTGGAGTTCATATACTTAGCTATGAATATACTGCACCATCCCAGTAGAAGATAATTTCATTTTTGTCTTTGCAGATCTAGCATCTAGCATAGCACTTCAAACATAGCTGATGCTGAAAATGATAATAATAATTATTATTACTTATATAGTGCTTGAAGCTTTGCAGGGTACTTTATAAGTATCTCATTTGATCCCTGCAACAACCCTGGGAAGTAGATGTTGTTATTATCTTCATTTTCAAGATGAGAAAACAAAAGACAGACACAGATTAAGTGACTTGCCCAGGATCACAGAGCTTACTAGTTTCTGAGGCTTTATTTGAACTCATTGTCCTTCAAATCCAGTGCTTTAATTACTGGGCCATCTAGCTGTCTCATAGCAAGTGCTCAATAAAATTTTATTGGTCAAGGGAATTAATAAAAAGAAATGCTAGGGAAGGTGGACTAGCTATACCAGATTTCAATCTGTATTATAAAGCAGCAGTCATCAAAACTACTTGGTACTGGCTGAGGAATAGAGGAGTGGATCAATGGAACAGATTGGCCACATGAGATTCAGCAGTCAATGACTATAGTATACTTTATATGACTATAGTATAGTTTGATAAACCCAAAGACCCCAGTTTTGGGGATAAGAACTCACTATTTGACAAAAATTGCTGGGAAAACTGGAATATATTATGGCAGAAACTGGGCATAGACCATTATCTAACACCATATACCAAAATCAAGTCTCAAATGGGTGCATGATCTAGGTATAAAGATTAATATTGTAAGCAATCTGGGAAAGCAAGGGATAGTTTACCCGTCAGATTTGTGGAGAGGGGAAGACTTTATTGACCAAACAAGAATTAGAGGGCATTATAAAATGCAAAGTGGATAATTTGGTTTACATTAAATTGAAAAGCTTCTCTACAAACAAAGCCAATGTAACCAGGATTAGGAGGGAAGTGGAATATTGGGAAAGAATTTTTACAACCTATGTCATTGATAAAGGACTCATTTCTAAAATATACAGAGAATTGAGTCAAATCTACAAGAATACAAGTCATTCCCCAATTGATAAATGGTCAAAGGATAAGGACAGGCAGTTTACAGAGGAAGAAATTAAAGATATTTATAAGCATATGCAAAAATGCTCTAAATCACTAATGATTGGAGAAATGCAAATCAAAACAACTCTGAGGTACCACATCTCACCAGTCTGATTGACTAAGATGACAAAACAGGAAAATGACAAATGCTGTAGAGGATGTGGAGAAATTGAAACACTAATGCATTGCTGGTAGAGTTGTGAGTTGATCCAACCATTTTGGAGAGCAATCTAGAATTATCCCCAAAGGGCTATAAACAATTTCATACCCTTTGACCCAGCAATACCACTTCTAGGGTTGTATCACAAAGAGATCATAGAAGTGGGGAAAAGACCCATATATACAAAAATATTTATAGCAGCTCTTTTTGTGGTAGCAAAGAATTGGAAATTAAGGGGGTGCCCATCAATTGGGGAATGGTTCAACAAGTTATGGCAT
The DNA here is from genome assembly GCF_028583685.1 of Petaurus breviceps papuanus. NCBI lineage: Eukaryota > Metazoa > Chordata > Mammalia > Diprotodontia > Petauridae > Petaurus > Petaurus breviceps. The sequence continues at coordinate 26,188,402 of NW_027185694.1, read as the reverse complement.
TTCCATGTTATGGAATACTATTGTGCAATAAGAAACGAGGAGCAGATGGGCTTCATATTTACCTGGAGAGGCTTGTACGAATGATGATGAGTGAGAAGAGTAGAGCCAAGAGAAATTTGTACACAATTAAGGACACACCACATGTGTGATGACCAACTTTGATAGACTGGACTCTTCTCAGTAATGCAAGGTTATAAGTCAATCCCAAAAGTCTCATGAGGAAGAGAGATGTCTACATCCAGAGAAAGAACTAGAAAGAACTGAGTTTGAATCCAGATTAAAGGAAACTACCAGATCGTTTTCTTTTTGGTTTTGTTTCCTCTTTTCCATTTTTGCTCCATCTGATACAATTCATCTTTATAACCTGACATGTCTAATGTGAAAGTATTTGCAGATCCTATACTGGATTGCATGCTGTCATGGAGAGGAGGGGAGGGAGGGAGAGAAAATTTGAAACTCAAGGAATTGTGGAATTGAATCTTGTAAACTAAAAGTAAAGAAACAAATTAATAAAGACCAAAAAAAAATAAATTTTTTTGAAATAATTTGAATTTTGTGGGGGATTGGATCTGGATCAAGCATATTGTACCCATCCCTATCTCCCATCTCCTCCTATTAGACTGTAAGTATTTTTCAAAGAAGGATTTGGGTCATCCCTATCTTAGCCTCCCTGGTAGCCACCCAGGGCCTTGTACATAGTAGATGTTTAATTAATGTTTTTCCAGTTATGGTGACTGGAATGGAATGGAATTTGTTGAATTCACTTCCAGATGACATGGGGAGTCCTTCCAGGGCTTTTTTTCCAGTAGTCACAAGGGCTGTTACTTGTATAATAGAAGAGGGGCCAAATGGTCTAAGTTTGTCATCCTCTAAACCAAAATGACATTTCAAACAAAATTCACAGTGAAGATGATCAGATTGGATAGACCTTTGGTGACTTAAATTACACTGAGACCTTGGAAAATGAATTTTTCATGCTAACTTTAGATTCTAAGTAGCTGGAAGCTGCCTTTCAAGTTGATTTAAAATTGAAGTCTCTCGTCAGGAAGTGCTTACACCAAATCTTGGTTACCCCCTCCCCCTTTCATTTGGCTTGGTGTGTTACTGGCAACTTCTTTTATTTTTCCCTTCAACCTCTAGAATGCACTGCTTATGAAAAATTATGCTAACTTATCTGCTCTAAAGTTGGTAAAAGCAGAGTAGAGTGAAAAGGGAAGAAGGACCAAGACCAGGAGGTCTGGGGTCTTGTCCTTGCTCTGGCATTGACCCATTGCCTAACCCAACTATGCTGAATCAAAGATCTAGTGATGGAAGGTTCTCTGGAGATTAAATAGCCCAAAGTCCTAATTCTAAAGATTAGGAAACAGAGGCATAGAAAGGCTAAGTACCTTGTCCAAGATCATGTAGGTAATAAGCATAGTGAGCATCGGAAGCAGGATCTGCATACAGTTCCTTTGCCTCTAAAGTCAGTGTTCTTTCCCCTCAGCCATGCTGGTTATGTGATCTTGGGTGGGTCACTTACCTTTTTTGGACCTCAGTTTTTTCCTCTATAAAATGGAAATTTGTACTAGATCATCTCTAAAGTTCATTCCAGCACTAACATTAGCTATATGATGTTCTCACTGGGCTCTAACATTTATACTCTCTGTCCTGAGGCCATTTTAATCTCAGTGTTTCTGTAATGTATTTTGTAGAGATTCATGAATTGCTAGAATTCCTGATTCACACAAATAGTATTTTTAGAATCTGAGCTGCCTGTAATACCTTTATAAACCCAATCTATTTTTATCTAAACAAAACCATGCAAAGCCCATTTTATCAATTAATAATCAATCATTCGGGGGTGGTTAGGTGGTGCAGAGAGTAGAGTGCCGGCCCTGGAGTCAGGAGGACCTGAGTTCAGGTCCGGCCTCAAACACTTAACACACAAACACACACACACACACACACACACACACACACACACACACACACCTAGCCATGTATCCTTGGGCAAGTTACTTAACCCCAATTGACCTCCAAAAAGCAAAAAAAAAAAAATAATCCATCATCCAAGTTTTCACTGAGCCCCTGCCCATCTCTGATCTCAATAATGATGTGGAGGAAGTAAGACAGTGGCAGTGTTCTAGACATCCAAAAGTCTTTATTATAGTCTTAGCTATGCCAATTAATTGGTGGATGAGTTATTTCAGCTCTTTAGGCCACAGTCTCCTTTCCCTAAAAGAAGGTGATTTCTGAGATCTCTAGTGGGTCTGGAAGTTTGTGGTTCCTCAAGGCTTGATCAGCCCTTTTAAAGAAAGCCAGGATATGAAGTGTGACGTAGGAGCAAGAGAGTTTTCCTATTCTGACCTCTAGAAACATGTTGTCTTAGACTAATGCAGAGCAACAGACCAAGGGTTCAACTTTCAGAGCTCCCTAGAATAGGAGAGTAGTTAAATGTTTGCATTTTGAAAGGTTCTTTGGATGAACTTTTCAACATGCAAAGAATAACCAAAAAAAAGAAATTGTATATGAAACAATGACCATCATCACCATCATCATAGGAGCTAACATTTATATAGCATCTTGTAAAGTATTTTACAAATATTATCTCATTTGATCCCCACAAAAACCCTGAAAGGGAGGTGCTATTATTAACCCCATTTTACAAATGAGGAAACCGAGGCAGGTAAAAGTTAACTGACTTTCCCAGGGACACACATCCAGTAAGTGTTGGATTCAGGAAGATCTCATTTCAAATACTGAAGATCTGAGTTTGAATCCTGCCTCCAAGTTCAGCTCTTTATTCACCTTACCTCCTAGATTCATGACCTTCTGTTATGAACCAATCTATTCTTTTGTACAGTAGAGGAAACTGAGGCCAAAATAGAAGAGACTTTCCCCAAAACCACTCACCGAACAAATTTCATACCTGAGGGACTACAGCATAGATCTTCTGTCTTGAAATCCAGTAAGATTGAATTTGAAAGCAAGGTTTTCCTAAAGCAAAACAAAATGTGGGAGAGTTATCCTTTGGATGAAATTCTAATAATAATAATACTTCTATATTTCAAAGGAAATCTCAAAATATCTGTGATTTCATCAATGTGGTATTTCCTCTACTGATGCGGGTCATATATATTCCCATGAGTCATTGTGACCAAAGAAATCAAAAGATGACATTTCCTTATATTTGATCACATATGACACTTTTTGTGGGGATTACTATGAGATTCTATCTGTGTAGGCAACTCCTGGAATTCCTGGTGTGATTTTTCTTTGAAAATTACTCAGTAAAATACTGGCCAATTCACATAGCAAGCATCTATCAGAGACAGAATTTGAATCCAGGCCTTCCTGACTATGCCAAGCTGCTTTTCTCATGGCACTTTATAGCTTGCAAAGTATGCTACCTCAATTATTTCATTTGATTCTTATGACAGTCCTTGAATGAAGTCCTTATTGTAGGTAGGGAAACTGAGGCTGGAAAGGGGAAGTGACTTTAGTAAAGGAATAGAGCTAGTGAGGACAAGGCCTTAACAAAGGCCTACTATCACCAAATCTAGCTTCTTTCTTTCCCCTCTTATCCCTCCACCTCATGAGAATCAACTATGTATAAAATCCTAAATAGTGATGACTACAGGCCTTTTTGTATATCTCCTAGATGCTTTGTTCTATTATTAAATCAGGCTGGCTCCCTTGAGCCAGAAAATACTCCAACCCCCAAACCTTAAGCCCTTGAGTGCCCAGCATCTGACAATCACATTTCTAAAGAGACTTTACCACTTTGTGACAGGTTATTAAATTGACAAACCAGATAGCCCCTTCTGATTTATTTATCTCTGACTCAGGTACTACTCTTAAGATGTGCTATAGAATAAGCTCAAGACCATATATCCCATGCCTTCATGAACTCAGATAGTAGTTGTCATAAATATATGATGCCCAGCCTAATGAACAATCCAAACGTCTGAGGGATATGAAAGGTCATATGAATATGATTCTGGAGCTGAGGAAAGATAGGGTGAGGCTAGAGACGCAGATCTGGGAGGTGCTTACATAGAGGTTATGAATATAACCTTGGAAGTTACATCAGTTCACCAAGGGAGAAAGTACAGGGAGAGAAGATGGTTAAGGACAGAGTCATAGGTTAGGGCATGAGGAAAAAGTAGCCATCGAGGGAGTGTGGGTAGATAAGAGGAGGACCAGTAGAGAGACCAGTGTCACAGAACCTAGGGAAAGATAGAATGTTCAGGAGTGGGTCCACAGTATAAAAACTTCAGAGAGATCAAGGAGGATGGGAACTAAGAAAGTGCCAGTGTTTGGTTTTTAGGAGGTAACTGATGACCTTGGAATCCCATTTGGAAGAAAAATCATTAGCCAGAACCCTGTGGTCTCAGGTCGTAATCACACTAGGGATAAATGGGAGTGGATAACCACGTGGGAGTACTGCCTCATCTGTGGCAGCATGGGTCCCAGTGGAACCCTTCCCTAACATAGCTCCTTATATTTTTATAGGTCCTGTAGATTTTTCAGGGGCCCTGTAGATATTTCTGGGGTCATATGAATATAAAATACAATTGAATGTGGGTTTTTACTGGAGTAGGGAGTTGTGATTCAGTAGAAAGATCAAGGGATCTGGAGTTAGAGGACCCAGGTCCTAATCCTAGTTCTGTCAATTACTACATGTCACTTTGGGCAAGTCATTTACCTGTTCTGGGATTCACAGAGCACAGTTCTGGACCTATAACAGGCATTTAATAAGAATTTCTTTATTGAATGCATTAAACCACACTACATTATTAGGTGTCAGTTTCCCAGTGGCCCCAGGTTACTTGGGGGAAATAAAACCACTCTGGACATGATAAACCCACTGAATATGATGGAATATACATAGTTCTCATTTGTTTACATAAAGGAAAATTAATTCTAGAGAGGAAAGGGAGACCTATATAGGAGAAGTAAGCAGGTGGTTGCAGGAGCTAAGGGAAGGTAAATGGGAATATCATGTCATTCCTAAATCTATGGTTGACATTCAAGGGCCTGTCCTGGCCCTACATCTAACTCATCAGACACACTGCCCTAGAGAACAGGGCAGAACAAATGGGGCTGTAAATGGGCTTTTCATCCATGCAAGTAAGCGGCCAGCTGTGGGACTCCTTTGGTGAGGGAATAATTGTTCTCAAAACTACCCAGTTTTCTTCTAGTCTCACTGTCATTATTGTTCTAATTTCAAAGACCTTGGGTGCCTGGGAAGGTTCAACATTTGAAGGACACTAATCATAGGCTGTTACAGGATAACTTACTCACATAATGACAGTACTTGAGATTGATAGAGATCCCTGTTTATGAAAAGCCTTTGGAGGAAGAAGGTTTTGGAGTGAGAAAAGCATCAAAGATTCTTTCTGTGACCTTGAAGACCCAGGACAGAAAACTCACCGGACTCTTCCCTTTCTCTGCCCCCTTCTCTTCCCACATCCAATCAGTTGCCTCTTTCTGTCTTCTCAATATCCCTTGCACATGACTTCCAAACTACTCCCATTGCCAAGCAGCTACATGGCTAATGGTTGTAGTGATAAAGTTAGTCTGACAGCCTTGAGTTCAAATCCTGCCTCAGACATCTGTTAGCTGCATGATCCTGGGTAAATTGCTTAGCCTTTCCCAGACTCAGTTTCCTCATATATGGAATGGGGCTAACTAGTATTTTCTCATATGTAAAATGGAGATAATAATGGTACTTAACCTCATCGGGTTGTTGTGAGAGTAAATGAGATAGCATGTGCAAAGGGCATTGCAAACCCTAAAATGCTAGCTATTATTGTTATCACCACTCTAGTCCAGGCTTAGGATCAGAACTCAGCTTTCTTGTCCATTTTAGCATGGAACAGCATGACTTCCTTACAGGTCTGTGGACCACTGTGACGTATCTGGTCTCTGTTGTTGTTAAGTCATTTTTCTAGTCATGTCCAATTCTCTGTGACCCCATTTGGGATTTTCTTGGCAAAGATACTTGGAGTTGCTTGCCATTTCCTTCTCCAGCTCATTTTACAGATGAGGAAACTGAGATCAGTAGGATCAAGTTACTTGCCTAGGTTCACAAAGCTAGTAAGTGTCTGTGGTCTTATTTGAATTCAGAAAGATGAGTCTTTCTGGTTCTAAGCCCAGTGCTCTATACACTGTACCATCTGGCTGCTCCATCAGGATTCTACCAGGACAATCTGTGTAAAGATGGCAGTGGGCTCAGATGAGAAAGACAGTCAGCCCTCAGCTCTAATATGTCACTAGAGCTTTCTTAATCTCCTCCAGCCTTTACAAAACACGTTCTCTACTACCAGTCTATTAACCCAAATCTAACAAGGAGAAAAATCTTCAGAAATCAACATTTATTAAGACCCTGCTGGGTGCACATGCCCTGGGAGAGAAACAAAGTTTCCTTATACCACCATTCAGTCTGGCAGGGTAAGTCACTGATAGAGGTAAAGCACAGTGTTTCATGATAAGTTCTGTGAATTAGAAATAAAGTTCTTTGTGAGGTCTAAGCGAGAAACTTATTGCCAATTTGAGAGATTGAGGAGAATCAGGCAAGACTTTTGGAAGGAAGCAGCATGAAGTTAGGCTTTATAAAGATGGCTATGAATTGAACAGGTAAACAAAAGGGCCTATGGGGTGGGGAGGGAACAGATAATTGTTCAGTCTGACAGCTACAGCTTGAGGGGGTAGAGTGATAGCAAGAATAATGAGAAATTTCAGAGAAGCACTCACCAGGGGACATGTTCCCTGCAATGATGCAGACCACAACCAATCCATGCCTGCACAGCCTTCCTAGATGTTTGACACAGAGCATCTGCCCTAAGTGCTGGGGGCCTTCTTTGATTTATCTTGACAGGGTGAGAGTATTAGTGGAGCATGGGGGCAGGGGGATGATGACTGACTTACTAACAAGCAGATATGCATCAAAGGGGAACATGGTACCCATGGATCTAAGAGTAAGACTCCCAGCTGGAAGGAAGCTGGAAGCCTCAGTAGAGGCTGAATGATTACTTTAGTTGAATGGAGTGAGGAGTTATAAAAGGGATTTATTTATTAGTATAAACAGAGGTACATGAGCTTTAAGGACAATTCCAATGTAGATAGGTGCCCTCAATGAGTCCAACACCATTGGTCCACAGAGACTATATCCCTAGGGGGATTAATAAAAACAAACCCTAGCAAATGTGTACTGGCAATCATCCTTGAAAGATCTAGAGAATCCAAGTGGGGCAAATATCTCAGTTTTCAAGTAGGGGAAAATCGTAGCTTCTTTCAATAATAGACTAATAAACTATACTTCTGGTTCTGGAATATATTATAGAAGAATCAGTTTGGGAGTTAGAATGAGCTTGGTAGGAGAGGGGAGGATGGCATAATCTGGTGATTTCATTTGTATAGGGAATTCCTGAGAGGAAAATTCTTCTACCACTGTTGAATAGCAACTTTTCTGCAACTTGTAGCCTTAGAGAGCTGTCTAGGACACTGAGAGCTTAGAGTGACTTGCCCAGAGTCCCACAGCTAGAATACGTAGGAAATCTTTCAGGCCAGATCACAATGCAGTACCTTACAGGCTTTCTTCTATGGTTCATTCTAAACTGAAGCAACAATAAAAGAACTATGATGTCCAGAATGAGGAAGGTGACAGTCTTTCTACTCTTTGCTTTCTCCCTCTTGCCCCCTACCCTGATTAGACTACATTCTAGAGTTCTGTATTCATTTCTAGGTGTCATGCTTTAGGAAAGACTGACAAACTGAAGGAAGTCCAGAGGAAGGTGTCCAATATGGTGAAGCGATGACAAGGGCATTAAAAACCACACCATATGAGTTCGACTGCATAGAACTAGTGCTTTCTGTCTGGGCGCGACTGCGTCTCTGTGTGTCTGAGTTTCTCTCTATCTGTGCTGGAGACTCCCTCACTCTGTTAAAAGAAGAGGAAAAGAACTTTAAACTTGTGAACTTTGAAATACAAACACAAGAGTCAATAGAATCCTGGAAAGGTAAATTTATTTGAGCAATCAGAAGTATGATGATAATTTGCCACCATTCTAACAGGGAGAGATGAAACATGTCCCTTTAGAAACTTGCTTGATACTTCTAAACAATATTTAAAAAGTTAAGCAAGAAAACCAGAGGACAAGAGATAGATTGGTTTTGTTTGGAGGAATTTAAGAGGATAAAGAAAAAAGGGGGGGGCAGGCAAAGGCAATGAGTTGGTGTTTAAAAAAGGAGGAAAGGGAGATGGATCTTGCTACTTCTCATAAATGGAATGTATGAGAAGACTATACAAACCTGGAGGAAAGGGTCAGGGAGAAGAAATGGGATGAGTCTGATCCATCTGATTTGGACAAAGAGGAGTACAACACACACATACAATTGGGGATAAGAATATATCAGATTTATCAGGGAAACAAATAGAGCTAGGGAGAAGATAATGGAGTTAAGAGAGAAGGTAATGAAAATAACACCAAGGGAATTGTCACAAGAAAAAAAAATCATCCTACAGAGGAGATGGAAGGAAACCAGAATCCAAGGGTCAATGCAATGACTAGTCACATCTTCAGAGGATCTTTGAGGAAATATGAGACGCAATTCCTGACAGAATGGTAATGGACTCAAAGTACAGAAAGAGACACTCATTTTTGGCCAAGGCCATGATGGGGATTCTCTGTGCTTGACTACACTTGTTTGTCTCATGACTTCCACTCATTTCCTCTTTCTTTTTTTTTTTTTTTTAATTAGTAGAATGGTATGGACAGAGGATGGGGAGAGGGTATGGAGAGTGTAACAATAATGATGCAATAAAAAGAGAATTATTGAAACATATTTTTAAATTCAAAGAAGAAAGCTCTAGAAGAAACACTGACAAGCAAGGAAGCTTTGAAAGCTATGTATAGGTTGTAACATCCTTTAAAAACCAAGTGGTATTGGGGCATGTAGGTGGTGCAGTGAATAGAGCACCAGCCCTGGAGTCAGGAGACCCTGAGTTCAAATCCTGCCACGGACACTTAACACTTACTAGCCATGTGACTTTGGTCAAGTCACTTAACACCAATTGCCCTGCCATATCCCCTCTAAAAAAGGCAAAAAACTTGTAAAAAAGCGGTATAAAGTGGATATTCACAGTCTCATCTACAATCCTTCACTTGTATTCTTCTATATATATGTAAATGCTCCTTTTTTGGTGTTTAAGGTAAGAATAGAAATACTTTTAAAATATTTAATAAGGTAACATAAATTTCATCCATTACATTCAACCTGAGTTTTATTGCCATATATTATTGTGCACAGAAGTCATGCTCGGATACCTCATTGTGACATGGAGGTGACCTTGAGTTCTTAATGGCTATGCTAATGGAGCATAAGCTCTGGCTAGTTTTACCATGCTGGAAAGTCTTCCAGTCTAGTTGTGGCAACAGATTGCACCTGCTTTCTCAAGCGCAGCATAACCAAGTACAGGAAATTGCTTCCCCAGAGGAGAACCACTAGCTGATGAATTCTCTGGCCATGGTAAAGTATGATAGAAAAAACAACACCACACTGCTTTCCATCACTCCCTTATGTGTCTACAGTGATGGCAATACAATGCATGAAAAAATCACATGGCTTTTTAAACCTTCTATAAACATCTATGATCTGTTGGTACTAAAAATGTGAAATCCTTGTCCAATGACTAACAAGTCATGATACTAAATGAACAGCATAACATCAATATTGACATTCTCACTCTAAATGAAACCAGAAGATACAAGGAAATTACAGTGAAATGACTCAGAGGTTCTTCTCCAAGAGGGAAAAAAAAAGAAGTTTCGAGAGTTAGTTCTAGTTTTCATCCAAAGGCAGCAAGAGGCAGGATTTCACAGGGCACTTGGTCATCTTGTATTGCAGTGCTATAAGCAAAAAAGACCACCAAGAAGATCATTTCAGCTTAATGTACCATCTGTTGTATAACATGAAAAGGTACAGAAAATCTAAAAAGAATTCAATAAGATGTTCTAATACAAGTCAACATTTATTTTAATAATCATTGATTTCAATACAAAGGTGGCCATAGGGATAGTGACAAAAGTAATTATGTTGAAAAATATGATTCAGCGTTTAAAAAAGAGGACAAAGACTTTTAAGCTATAGAAAAGTCATGTGTGTATGTGTCATGGATATATCCTTTTGGAGAAGAATCTAAAGATACTAAGAGCAGTGAATATCACAAAAACAGATTTTTTAAAAACTAGAAAACCAAGACACATGAACATCTCTGTGTGCAAAGGTTGGAAAATAGAAGACTGCACATGAAACCATGAATCTATTACATATTTTAAAAATATCTTTTAAATGCAAAGTGGAAGTACTAACATAGCTCAGCTTATCTATAGCCTCTTCTGAATTCCTTTGAGTTCTCTTCTGAGGGTTTATTTTATGTTTCATATAGTGTGTTATTTCATTTCTTTTAAAAAAAATTGTGTTCATCATGTACACTATACCACCCCATCTATCTCCAAAGCTCCCCCTTCCCAAATAAAAGCACTCTGTAGTAACAGATCAGTATATCCATTTTGCAGCTCTATAAAATCATTTCTCTGTCAAGAGTTGAGAAGCATGCATCATTATTGGCCCTTTCAAGTAAGGATTGGTTATTGCACTGATCTTTGTAAGTCTTTTTAGCATTGTTTTTGTAATATTGTAGACATAGTGTATGTTGTTTTCTGTTCCAATAACTTCACTTTATATCAGTTCATAGAAATCTTCCTAAGCATCTATGAATTTGATTTTTCATAATTTTTGTAGTGTTATACTATTCTGTTGTATTTATATACCATAATTTTAGTAATTTCCTAATTGATAAGGACTCTACTTTCAATTTTTTTGTATGCATGGATTCTTTCCCTTTTTGTTTTTTATCTCCTTGGGGTATATATACGTGTGTGTGTGTGTGTGTAATAACATTACTGGTTTGAAGTATATATATATAATTTAGTGACTTTTTGAGTATAGTTTCCAATAGCTTTCTAGAATGGCTATACAAATTTACAGGTCAATCAACACTGCATCAATGTTTCTGTCTTTCCATATACCCTCCAACAATTGTCATTTTCCTTTTTAAAAAACATATTTTTGCCAGTGTGATGGGTATAAGGTGGAATCCCAAATTATTTTTATTTACGTTTCTCTCATTAATGTTTTGAAGCAGTTTTTTTCCAAAATGACTGTTGATAGTTTGACCTTTTATTGATTTAAGAATGGCTTTTTCTTGTACATTTATCAATTTCATGTCGTGGACTATAGACCTTCAGGAGAAATTTGCTACAAAGATTTTCCCTATCAACTCTTGCCCTTCTAACTACACTGATTTTATTTGTGCAATACTTTTTCAATTTTATGCAATCAAAATTGTCTATTTTATCTAAATATGGTCCTCTTTTCATTATTTGCCTTTACTATCTTGACCTTTTATTCCTTTGGATGGATTGTTATTATTTTTTCTAGCTCTATAAAGTAACATTTTGGTCATTTGAGTTGTATAATACTGAATATGTAAACTAACTTAGATGGTGTTATTGTTATGTTGATATGGATTAACCATAAGTAGCTAATATCCCTTCAGTTATTTGGGTCTGTATTTATTTCTATAAACAATGTTTGTTGTTTTATTAACATAATTTCTGGGAAAGGGTTGGTGGCAGGACTCTAGAAATGGACATAAGCATTCTGCATTTAATTTGAATGGAATTTCTCCTCATTTTGTACTTCTTTTTGTTGGTAATATATAGAAGACTTGATGATTTTTGTGGGTTTGTTTCATATCCTATTATGTTATTGAAATCACTAATTGTTTCTATGATTGTCTAAGTATGCCATCCTGTCATTTCCAAAAAGGGTGTCTTACTTCCTTTGACTAGTCTTCATTTTTTCTTTCTTGTCTTATTGTTATAGTTAGCATTTCCAGAATTAAATCAAATAATGGTAGTAACAATAGTCATCTCTTATTTACCTCTGGTCTTATTGGAAAGGCCTCCAGTATTTCTCCATTATAGATATTGACAGCTTTTAGATTATTATTATTTGCCGTAGTAAGGAATGATCCAATTTCATATGTGTGTTTTTTAAATATAAAGAGATATTGTATTTTGAAAAGGGCCTTTTCTGTATTTATTGATATAATAATGTGTTTTAGTGATATTGTTATTAATATGATCTATTATATTTGAAGTTTCCTTAATATTTAAACATTCTGGTATAAATTCAAGTTATAGTATAATAATCTTTTAATATATTGGTGAAATCTCTTTATTAACAATTCAGTCAATAAGGATCTTGGTCTATTGTGCATGCTCTCTGCTTTGCTCTGTTTAGGTAATTAAGACCATGTTTCTTCAGACTTGTTTTCAAATTCACAAAAGGAGGTCTTCATAGCCATGTGGAAATGTGTCATGTCAGCTGGGCAGGGTGTGTAACCTCAGCACATTCTCCAAGGTATGCTTTCCACCAGTTGCTTTCCTACCCTGAAGAAATCTCCTCCCTGAAGCTCCACTCTCCTGATTATTGACTCCAGGCTCAGTGCCCTGGAGCACTCTTTCAGAAAAGCCCCCAGCATTTTCTAGACTCTTCATCACCTTTGTTTGCCATCTACCTTCTACCCTAGAGAAATCTCGCTGAGCCTTGCTCTGCTGGTGGGTAACTGCATGCCCAGATCATTGCTCGAAGAAGGGTCCCAGTAATCTTTTGCTCATGATTCAAATTTTGAGAAGCTTCTCCAAATCTCTGCTTGCTAGTCCCCTTTACATGGTTTTCTGCTATTAGAACATAAGCTTCCTTGAGGGTAGAGACTATTGTTTACATTTTTACCACCAGTAGTGTTTTAGGTGCTTAGCACAGGTATTGGCACTTAGTGAACATTTAAGAAGAGACCTCTCTCTTTCTCTTTCTCTCTCCCAGTGACATCACGAGGTTATATCTTGACTTGTGAATGAATTGGATTTTAAGTGAGACAGAGTTGAACAAAACTGTTAGCTTCACTCTCTCTTCTAGAGTCATCAATGTCCAGTGGCAAGACAAAAGTTAGGATGACTGGTGATGCCTCAGGATATAGTGGACAACGCTGACAACTTGTATGTTTGACCAAGCTCTAAGCATGATATTAAAAAAAACTTAATATTTGTTTTTCATTTATGCATTTGTTTATGAAACTTAGTGTTCAGTCAGTTTTTGTAAACCTGCTATGTATAGCTGAACATGATTATATTTTCCTATTCTTTGATTGCCAGGTAGCTATTACATCTAACTTTTCTAAAATTCTGTTCAGTTCCTTAAATCCCTTCTTGTCTATCTTGTTAGATTTGTGTAAGTCTGGAAAGAATGCATTGAGGTTCTACATCTAATATGCTTTTGCTATCTATTTTTTCTTTTAATTCAATTAACTGTTCCCTCAAAAATGTCATTTCTATGTTATTTGGGGAGTTCAAATTATGTATTGATTTTATTTCATTAGCTTAGATTTCCTGGTTCAGTTTTTTAACCTTATCTGAAATGATTGTTACTCATACTTTTGTGAATTCATCTGAAGCATAGTACCTTATTCTCCAGCCTCTCATTTTAATACTGTGGCAACCTTTATGCTTCAAGTGTAGTTTGTAAAAAACAAAATATTGCTGGATTCTAATTTCTAATCCAATGATCTTTCCACTGCTACTTCAGACAGTTCTTTTTTCTGAACTCTTATCAGTCTTGACCTCTCTATAGCATTTGTTTGATGCTGTTAATGATTTCCTTCTCCTTTTGGATACTCTTTCATCTCAGGGTTTTCATGACACCTCTCCATCTATATATCATGCTGTTCCTTCTCAGAATGTTTTTATTATTAATTTTCTTCATATTGCTGTAGTAATTGCATGTAGGAACTTCAAATAGAGAGCTGGGCTACAGGGAAAGAAGAAAAGTGCTCCAATAGCTTCTGTGGAGAGTGTATTATAAAGTCAATCAACAAGTACTTTTAAAACTGTTATTGGAATACTGAGGGTCTATTTAAGATAACATGAATTTTTAACAGATCAGTTAGCAAAATGACTCCTATTTTTCTTTAGCACTGTGGGAATGAGAAATAGAGCAACCTATGGTTAGAGTTTAGCAAAGTATGAGCCATGTTAGCATGTGGGGAAAGGGTTAGTGTGTAGTAAAACTCGTTAGCTGGGTCAAGAATTAGAAGAGAAAAAAATGAGAACAGAGGTGATGGAGTGGAAATCAGGGAAGACAAATATTAGGTTTTAGGAGGAATTAGGAAGAAGTAGAAATTGAAAAAGAGAAAGTTTGGATTAGAGTGGAAAATTTCTGAGTTCAAAATCATGATGAGGCAGAGTGGAGGGTGATGGTGAGATCTAAGATACGTCCATCCCTGTGTGTGACTATATGTGCAGAGAAGATGATAACTTGGAACTTAAAGAGGCTGATGAACTTAGAAAGTCAGAATGTTTGAGAGAACATCAGTGTGGATATGAAAGGTCACAATTATGGAACTTACATTAGGGTTGAGATGAAGTCTATGAACCAGACAATGAAATCTTTAATCAAGGATGGAAAATGACCTGGAGGTTGCTTGACAAAAATTTAACTAGAATATTCACAGGGAAGCTAGGTGATACGGTGAGGAAAATCTAAATTCACATCCATCCTCAGGTACTAGTTGTATGGTCCTGAACAAGTGACTTAAACCAGTCTGCCTCAGTTTCCTCAGTTGCAAAATGAGCTGGAGAAGGAAATGAGAAATTAGTATCTTTTCCAAGAAAACCCCAAAGGGGGTCACAAAGAGTTAGATATGACTGAAAATGACTAAACAACAACAGACTATTCACAGTTCCCCATTCTTGTCCCATGATATTCTACCTCCATGTTTTTCCTATATTGACTCCCATGACTTTAATGGATTCCCCCCTCATACTTTAAAAATAGATTCTGTTGATATATTTTGTTTCTCATGTTGCCTACCTTTCCCAATGTGTCTCTTTATGTACATGTCTCTCTTCCCACCCTCACATGGAGAACTATTCTTTTTACCAGAAGTTCTTAACCTGGTGTCCCTGAGCTCCTAAGGATTCTATGGATAGATTTCAAAGGGTCTGTAAAATTGGATTGGAAAATATCACATCTTTATTTTCACTAACCTCTAACTAAAGTTGAGCATTTCTTTCAGTTATGAATTTAAAATAATTATTCTGAGTTGTCCATAGGTTTCATCAGATCAGTGAAGGGTTTCATGATACAAAAAAGGTTAAGAAATTCTACCTAATATCTAACAATAATGCAGATGGAGGAGGGGGAAGGAGTTCAGAAAAACTAAATAATATATTGAAAAAAATCTGTAATTATGTGCTTTATCCCATACCCATAGTCCCCCAATTTTCAATGCAGAGTGGGTAAGTGTCTTCTCATATCTATTCTTTTGAGCCAAACTTGCTTATTATAATTTAATCAAATTCTATTTTGATTGAGTTACTGTGTTGTTCTCTCAATTTATATTGTTGCCACCATTGAATGCATTTTTTCTTGATTTTGATTACTGTACTTATCATCAGTTCATATTTCTCCCCATGCTTCTCTGTATTCACATTCATTGTTACTAAGTGCATAGAAATATTCTATTTTATTCATGTACATAATTTGTTTAGCCATTCCTCAGCCAAGGGGTGTCTATTTTGTTTCCTTTTCTTTGTTACTACAAAAAGTGTTACTCTAAATATTTATTGGTGCCTATGGGACTTTCTTTTTTGGCACTGAGCTCCCTGAAGTATACTGGTTCAAAGAGTATGAATGCTTTATCCCCTTTCCTCACCATAAATCTGAATTCCTTTCCAAAGTTGTTAAAGCAATTCACAGTTCCATGAAAAATGAATTATTGTGCCGATCTTTCCACAAATTGACAAAATTCTACCAGAATTGGCTATTGCTATCTTTTGTCAACTTCCAATTTGCTGTTAATAAAGTAAAACTTAAAGAGTTATTCTAGGGTCAGCTAGGTGGTGCAGTGAATAGATCACTGGCCCTGGAGTCAGGAGGACCTGAGTTCAAATCCAGCCTCAGACACTTAACACTTACTAACTGTGTGACCTTGGGCAACTCACTTAATCCCAATTGCCTTGCCTTCTCCTCTCCAAAATAAAAGAGTTGTCCTGACTTTCATTTATCTAATTACTAGTGATCTGAAGTGTTATTTCATGTGGTAGTAGTTTGAAATTTTTTGTTGCATTTGAGTACTGTTCCTTCATATCTTTTGCCTACTTATCTACTGGAGAAAGGTTTTTGCACTCTCTCTCTCTCTCTCTCTCTTTCACTCCCTGTCTCTCTGTCTCTTTCTCTCCATGCACACACATATAGTTATACATTCTGTGTTTGTCCTTTGTTTTTGAATAAGACCATGATGACATGACTTGCAGTTGACTTTGATTTGAGTGAGGGAGGGCTGTGCAAGGTCACCAACCTCACATTCTCTTCCAGATCATCTCATAGTTAAACATACAATACAACAAACACATTTTTACAAATATATTTATATCAGACTCTTTTCAGAGATATTTAATGCAAAGATTGTCACCATTTATTTTCTTATCCTAGTAGCATTAATGCAAAACATTTACATTTTATGTAATTAACATCTATTTTATCTCTTGTAGTTGCCTGTATCACTTATTTGTTTAATAATTCATATCCTAAAGAAGTAGTTGAACTTAATGGAGACTCTCACAAGGTAGACAGCTAATGGCGACTATTAGAAAGGATAAATGGAGCCCCATCACAATCTCTTCCTTGTCAAAATTTTCAACTTAGTTTAGTAGGAGATTCCTTTTCCTTTCCTCATCAGGTATTCAATTTTGCAGAGATGTTGAAATAGGGTTTTATAAAAAAAAGTTTTGTTTTATCTTCAGCTTTTAATCCTTAAATCTTTTGTGTAAAGTGATGGGCTATGCATAGAAGGACGTGATTTGAGTAAATCAGAAAAATAACATCCAATTTTAAACTACTTCTAAATGCTGAAAGTTTACTTTTTAAAATTTGTTAATTATGATCATATTTGGAAATATTGCACCATAAGTTCCTTGAAGGAAATGGATTATGTCCCTGATATTTCCAGTTAATAATGACTTTCCCTACCTCCCACTTCACATAGTATTGTTTTTGTCTCTCTTGAATGCACTTTTTATATATTATTGTGTATTATAGTTATCTGGGTAGATGTCACATCTTCCTACTGTTTGATAAGCCGCACGAGTGCCTTGGGTCTTAACACAACTTTGTCCCTTCTTGAACACAGTGCTTTGCAAGCCTTACTTAGGCATTATTTCATGAATGCTGGTTGAACTGAGCTGAATTTCAATGGAGCCAGAACCAAGGTTCCTCCTCTATTTACTATACTCACAGGAATGGAAGACCTTGTGTCTTATAGGTTATAGATTCATAGAATATTGGCACTGGAGAGGACCTTAGAAGTCTCCTAGAACAATTCATTGCATAGATGAGGAAACCGAGTTCTGGAGATTTACACAACTATTAAGTAGAAAAGAGAGAGCCCCAACTCGGGAGTGGTCATTGATTATGCCAGGTTCCTTTTATCCCTTCATTTATGTTTGGGGCTATTGCCTTCTCATGGAAGCAAACAGAAGAGCAAGATTACCTGAACTCTTTTCCCCTAGGACATTAAAAATTCTCTCTTCTCTTTTAAAATTCTCTCCACATGTAGAGAAGAGGGACAATTAAAAGCTTCGTATGTGTCTCTGAGCAGATCCCAGCCTTTTAATATGTCTTGAATGGATGTGAGGTACCTGGACTCTGGTCTATCTCCCAGAGAAGGAGAGAACGTTTTAATAACACAAGGATTTACAACAGCAGAATGCTTCTCAGACAAAGCTCTAAGCCCACAATCCAGATACTGACCCAGTCTCTCCCAGCTTTGCCAGATGGGAAGAAAAGCCTGCTAGGGAGGCAAGTTAGAGAAGCAACTCCTTCTAAAAAACCCACCCAGAAAATCCCTGACTCAGAATCATGTTTGCTCTTCAGTCAACCACCCACCAAGTCTTTAATTTTCCCCATCACATGCCCAAGCATTGTGTTTAGTTCCACTAAGGAGTGCAATCTACTTGAAACCCACATTAAGCACACATTGAAGAATGAAAAGTGCCTCCTCTAGTTCAATGATAACTTATTAAGTGCCTACTGTGTGTCTAGCCTTCAGTTTATCATCAGGGAAAAAGCTCCATGGATCACTAATGGCAAATCCCTGTCCTCCTAGAGTTCAAAATCCAGTGTGCAGTGGAGGTAAGAGAAGTCAGGTCAAGGCAGAACAATGAATAACCTGAACAAAGATCTAATGCAAGATTGAAAAGGAGGGACCAAATTCCTATGGGAGATTTGAGGAGGAAAGAAATTATTTCCAAGCAGGGGAGTCTGCATAGGCTACACAGAGGAGATGACATATGGACTAATTATTACATCAATTATTCCCATTGCCAAAGGAAGAAACAAGGAAAGTGACTCTAAGCTCTTTAAAGAGAGTTTGGATCAGATTTTATGCTTTCAGCATGAAAATCACTTCTCTGTGTGGTGCTAAGTACTGAGCCTGGATTCGATCCCAGGTCATCCTGACTCTGGGGCCTGTGTTCTTACTCACTGAGCCACCTGGCCACCCCTAAGCAATTGGGGTTAAGTAACTTGCTCAAGGTTACGTGGCCAGGTGTTTCTGGTTGGGTGCTAAGTGTCTCAGCCCGGACTGGATCCTCAGGTCATCCTGACTCTGGGGCCGGTGCTCTTACTCACTGTGCTACCTGGCTACCCCATGAAAATCACTTCTAATGCCCAGGGCTGTACTATGGCAGGACTACTTTGTTCCTGGGGACCTTATTTGGAGGACACAAAATTTCACAGCTCCTGGTGGCATTTGCAATACTTTGACTTGCTGGTGCTAGCTGCTCCTTCACCTGTCCTATTCCACTCACAGCTGCCTCCTCTTGGGCTACTCCCAGATTTTATCTAGCCCTCCTTCCCTGTGGTTTTGGTATTCCAAGTCATAGAATAATTGAATAAGCAGCATTGGAGAGAATCTCAGAAGACACCTAGCCTTACTCACACCTGAGCTAAAACTCCTTTTGTAGCCACCCCAACAAGTGGTCATCCAGTTTCTGCTGGGGTTCCCCCAAAGCAACCCATTCCATTTTCCAATAGCTCTATATTGTTGGCAAGTCTTTCTTTACATTTAGACCAAAGCCATTTTTTCTGGACATCTACTTGTTGCTTCAAGTTTTGCTCCTGGACCACACAAACTTGAGACTAATTCTTCTTTTGTATGATATTCCTTCAAATACTTTAAGACAGAAATCCTGTCCCCATTCTATTCCCCCTACATTTTGTCTTCTTCAAGTTAAGTGCCTCTAATTCCTTAAACCAATACAATATGTTGTTGAGTCCCCTCACCACCCTGGTCTGCCCCTTCTGGACATGTTTTCTAAATGTATGCAACAGACTTGAACTTAATGCTCACTGTGTAGTCTGACTAGAGCACAGAGTGGCAGGATTGTCACCTTTTTCCTTTTGAGAGTATGTCTGTTATTTAACATTTTTAATGAACCTCTCTTTTCAATTTGTTTAATATATTTCCATGGAGATAGGGATCAGATTTGTGATTTCATGAGCATAGGGAACTCCCAGATTAAGAAACTCTATCTACAAATACAAGTTGGTCCTTTTTCTTCAATCTATCATCTTAGGAAATTTCCTCTAGCACTAAAAGGCATTAGAGGACTTACCCAGGGTCATATTGCCAAGACAATCAGGGACTGCATTTGAATTCAGACCTTCCTGTCTCTGAGACCAGCTCTCCAGCCTATACAAAATGTTGCTTCTTAATGTATCTCTTTTTATTGTTGTTTCTTTTTGGAGGCAATTGGGGTTAAGTGACTTGCCCAGGGTCACACAGTAAGTGTCCAAGGTCGGATTTGAACTCAGATCCCCTGACTCCAGGACTGGTGTCCTATCCATAGTGCCACTTAGCTGCCCCTTATGTATCTCTTTATAAAATATTTTATCTATTGTACCCAAATTGGCTTCTATTATTTTTTATACCCTTCTATCTCTGTCAAAAGACTTCAAAGTGTCAGTTATTTCATTTTACTTACATTAATCCAAAGATATAAAGAACACCTTTAATTCTGCCCATTTTCCAGACTAAGAAGCCAAAGTGCAGAAAGGTTGAGCTTCTCATTCAACAAATCAGTCAGACTAGAATCAGATGTGCCAGCTCAGATGTCTAGTGGCCATTTACTTTAGGTAGAATAATTCACTATAGAGCTTGCTAAGGCAAAGCACCCAAATGGGCAGAGACACTTCCAGATCATTTTTACATGTACCTGCATTCTTGCATGAGTTGATATTCTTATGAATCAGGGGAGCAGAGAAATGGAAGTTAGCATAGAAGCAGAACTACAGCTATCCCTCTGGGTCTACCACTGTATCTGGACTATGCCCTTAGCCCAGACCCTATAGCTAGCAAAAGGCAGCCCCCCCACGAACTTAGCTCCGTGAATAACCCATTCGGCCTTTACTGGTTAGTATTATTATTAATACTTAATAGCATTACTACTTAAGTACTTGATACTTAAATACTGAATAACATCAATATTTAAGTACTTAATACTTGAATATTTAATAGTATAAATACTTAAGTATTTCCAGAAATACTTTCTGGAAGGTCCATTAGGATACTTGCAGTCAGAGATCTGTCCAAGTGATAGATAGGCTGGGGAAATATGGACACTATATATATATATATATATATATATATATATATATATATATATTTGAAGTTTATGTTATCTCCCCTAATATACTGTGAGCTCCTTGAAGGCAGAAACTGTTTAATTTTTATCTTCATATCCCCAGGGCTAGCACAATGCCTGGCACATAGTTGGTAATTAATAAAAGCTTGTTGATCGGCTTTGGCAGAGAGAATTAGGATATCAATTTGCTAATGACTGGCTAGGCAACCCTGCCGGGCAGCTGCTCTTGTCTCACACAAGCTGTTAGTTTTTGATTCCTCATCTTGAAAGAAAGTAACAGTTGCTCTTACCCAGAGTCCTTTGAGGGTGGAACCATTAGCATTTGTGGGTCTAACTCGGTTCCTACTACACCAGGATCTCCTGATTCCCCAGCACAGGCTTCTGACTCCCAGCTGACCCTGCTGTTAAGAGCTTTTTTTCAGTGGAAAAAATTTCAAGGTTGCAAAGGAATAATGGCGATAATTGCAGCTCACATTTATGTGATCCTTATTTTTTTTTCCCAAAAGGTTTTCTTCACAACACTCCTGTGAGTTAGATAATAACAGAAAATAATGAGTCGAGTTTCTATCATATTTCAAGGTTTACAAACCCCTTTCCTCACAGCCATGCCTTTGTGAGCACACGCACCATTGCTTCTATTATTATAGAGGGGGAGACTGAGGCTTTGAAACACTTAGTAGCTTAAGATCACTTAGCTTCTTAAGTGGTGGAGGCTCAGATTATTTCCAGCTCATTCTGCATATAGTTTGTACATAGTTATTTGCATGGTGTCTTCCCCATTAGACTGGGAGCTCCTTGGGAGCAGGGACCATATTTTAACTTTCATTATTTCCCCAGCATCTAGCATAGTGCTTGGCACATAGTAATAAATGTTTATTGACTGACTGATTGGGGAACACTTCCCTCTCACCCAGATCGCAGAATTAGAGTGGATTTCTCCTCCTGGATGCTGATAGTGCCTCTCAGCTTCTGCAAATCCCTTTTAGACAAGTCACATCTGGCACTCCATTTTCTATGAGCCAGGAGATAGTCCACAGAGTGGAAAACTTAAAGTCTGAATCTTTTCCAGATATATACTAACTGTGTGACCCTGACCAAGTCACTTGGCCTCAGTTTTTCCCATTTGTAAAATGGGGATAGTAATAATACCTACCTCTCAGATTCATTGTGAGGATCAAATGTGATATCTGTAAAGTGATTTGCAAGCCTTTGAGAATAATACAAATGCTAGTTATTTTAAATGCTATTATACTTCCTAATATCTATCTAGGGACCTTAGGGGTCATCTAGTCCAAATTCCTAGCTTTACAGAGGAGAAAACTGAAGCCCTGGAAGCAAAACTGACTATTTCTATTCTCTCCCATACTTCAGACAACTGGTGTCTCCTCCAAGACTCTTGTTCTTTTAAGAAATGCATCTTTCAATAAAAGGTTACAATGGACAGCTCTCTTCCCAGGGAATAAGGAAATCTGAATGACAGCAGAGTTTGAACACAGTGATCTCTCTCTCTCTCATACCTTTTGCAGCCCTGAAGCGCTCTCTCTGATCTCATGACTCTCACCCAGAGCAATCTGCCTATAATCCTTCCATAGTTGACTCTCACTTTTAAAAATCACCTGACCTTAATTACACAAACTCACTGAGAAGCATAGATTTAGAGCTGGATAGTACCTCAGAGTTCATCAAGTAAGTGATCTTTTTTATAGATGAGGAAACTGAGGCTCAAAGAAATGTAAAGCAGTTTGCCTCAGGATCACTCAGTCAGTGAGGCTGGATTTGAATGCAGGACATTCTGACTTTCAGTTCAGTGTTCTATCCACTACAGCATTCTGTCTGGTAATACTGCTCTGAGTTTTTTAGACTTATTGATTTTGTCGTATTTTTTTTTTTGGTGCCTTTTAACTAAGTGACCTTGCTGACATGGCTAGAGAGATAGTAGTCTGA
Organism: Petaurus breviceps papuanus; assembly: GCF_028583685.1. NCBI lineage: Eukaryota > Metazoa > Chordata > Mammalia > Diprotodontia > Petauridae > Petaurus > Petaurus breviceps. Next base: position 26,165,642 of record NW_027185694.1, on the reverse strand, counting down.
GAGATAGTATGGAGAGAATCTCTGAAGGAAAGCATCATCTTCTGGCTTAGAGATGTTGGGGTCCAAAGGGAGATTGTTCATAGGAAGTTAGGGGACTTTATTTTGGTGAGTTTGTTATTGCATTCCCATAAAATATCAGGAGTTATGTGGAGTTTTTCATCTACTTTGGGTGGAGGGAAGATTGTAGAGTGTCAGAGCTGGAAGAGCTTTAAGAGATTATCCAGTTGCACCCCACCTTTATTTCACAGATAAATAACATGGAGTACAGTAAGGGGAACTAACTAGGGGTCATTTGATTTAGAACTGGAAGGAACCTTTGAAGATCATTTATCTCAAGTCTAATTTTTAAAATGGGAAAACTGAGGCTAAAAGAGAGTAGATTTAAATGTTCCCAGGATCACACAGAGAGTTGTTGACAGAGATGGCATTGGAAATAAAATTTATTGGATAATCCAGGGCTCTGTTCACTAGGAATCATCACCTTGAAGACACAATTTTAGCCCCTAGGACTGTATGTCAGCAAAGTAACCAATCCCCAACATGGTGAGAATTGGTAGGCAGTGAGAAGGCCCCCAAGTATCCTTACCCCATTCCCAACTATAGTGTTAAAGGGCCTGAAGTTCTATCATTGGAACTGGAGACTGTCACTGCTAATTCTGGTCTCTATTAAAATGAAACATTCCTTCCTCCTGGGCAGACATCTATAGATCAATAGAACTGGTGAACAAGAAAAAACATTAATGACTATCCATGTGTAATTCCTTAGTTTTTCAGCTGACAAAGCTAAAGCCCAGAAAGTACAGTGATTTGACAAATGACATATAGCTAGCAAAGTGGAAAAATCAAGATTTGAACCCCAAACTTCTCATTTTAAGCCCAGTGTGTTCAACTAAAATCACATATCCTACTATAATAGGGTCAGCCCAGTCAACAGAAAGGCACTGAGGCTGAGATGAAGAAAGAAGGCAGAAAAGGGAGTCTGGAGGTTCAAAAGGAGTTTTAATGACTGCACAGTTTGATCCCGAGTGGGGACGAGCATAATGTATTCATAGATGACTGAGAACAGGGCAGGGGATCACTGAGGTTGGTACAGTATAGGGGGAATTACAGAGTGTGGGATAGGAGGGATCATGGAACATGGCAAGATAATCAAAGATTACAGTGCAAGAGACTGAAGAGTATAGAGTGGAAGGGAGTCAGAGTTACAGTCGGGGATTGTATCAGCAATGCCATATTCACAATGCCTATAGAGATTACAAATATGCTGATATAATTATCCATCACAAAATACATCAGGTTTGCCATTTGGGGAAATAAACTAGAAAATTTATTAAGATACCAAAAGACTGAGTCCCAAAACCAGAAAGTGAAAGCCATCAGAGTAGTTATGACATTGGCACAGGTAGATAAAGTAGAAAGCACCCACATTTTCAAGCCTTTAAAACAGAACAGGCTACCTCAGGCAAAGGTCCTCCTCTCCCCACTCACAGCAACCACCCAGCGTCCTGGAAGAGCGCTCCCAGCAGCTCCGGCCCCTGGCAGTCCTCAGCAGGAGTCCTTAGCAGAAAGTCCTGCTCCCAGCAGCTCCGGCTGCTGGCAGTGCTCAGCAGGGGTCCTAACTCAAAAAAAAAAAAAAAAGGCAACCGCCGCCAACTGCCAACCGCAGGACCGTTAGCTCAGCTTTTCACTTTCTCTTGCTCTGCTATGTCAGCACGTCCATGGGGCATGGGAGATCTTTAAATCCCATAACCCTTACATTTGGCCCCAAGATCTTTCATGTCCCTTACTTGGCAAAAATATAGTAGGAATAACTGGTGTCAACAAAATTTCACAACAATATAACAAGAATAGCACACAATAAACACAAAAAACCATATTTTAGGGTGGGGCTTGAGCACAAGCTCCCCATCATTCCCCCCACCCCAAACAAATGGGGCCCCAAAATCTTGTGGTAAGGGGTGAAGATCTCTTCTTCTATGGCTACTTGCTGCTGAAATCAGATGTGGAGCTGTCCCTGTCCTAAGGGGTCCCATTTGAGAGGTCAGTTCTTAATATGCTTGATGCCAGGTCCAAGGGTGACACATCACAGTTGCAGACAGGGGGTGACATCCAGCTTGAGCTATCAGGCATCTACAGATGGAGGGTACCAACCTGTGGAAACAAATCTAACAAACAAGGTGAACAAACAAAAAATCAAGAACAATAACCAGACTATTGTAGCCTCACTCACGGTAGAATAAATGATTTAAGGGTACAATTTTGTAATCATCTTCTCCAGAATAAACAATAGTTACAGTGTTATCCTTCCCATATGCTATAATCTCTGCAGCCTTTGGAACATCATCTGGCTTCCGTTTTACCCATACTTTAGCTCCTGATTTTATTCTATCAGTAGAACCAAATCCTTCAGTTCCTGTGACAGTTATTTTGGAAGGAGGGTCAGTTTTTACAAGTGGCATTGTTTTACAAGGAGCGATAATCACTTGAACTATCCTATCATTCTTGTGAATCTGTATGGGCCCTTCACCTAAATTCTGGAATGTTACAACAATTTCTCCTTGATAATTAGAATCTATTACTCCAGCCAATACATGTATTCCTTGAGCTGCTAATCCTGATTTGGGTAAAATCTGCCCAAAGTGATTTTTAGGGATTCTTATGCATATCCCAGTGGAAATTTTTCTTACTTCTTTCCTGTCCAACCAAAAGTCCTCTAAACAATGTAAATCATACCCCACCGAACCAGGTGGTCCTGGGTACGGTGCTGGGACATCTGGCCTCAAGGTCCAATACTCAATATTTGGGATCTTGTGTGTTTGTTGTTTTCTAATTTGCAGATTGGGGGTCATCATTCTGGCTAGAGGTGTACTTCCTCCCAATGGTCTATTATTCAAATTACGCAAAGCCATGAACAAATTATCCTTCCAATGTTGATATGAATTATTGGAACTTAACTTCCTCAACTGTTCTTTCAGTAATCCATTCATTCTTTCAATTAACCCAGATGCTTCTGGATAATATGGAATATGATATATCCATTCTATATTGTTTAGTATACAATACTTCTTCATTTCATTGCCTTTGAAATGTGACCCATTGTCACTTTGAATCTGCATTGGGGTTCCATAATATAGACTTATGAGATCTAGGGTTTTACAAGTGTTTTTCTGGGTTGCATTCTTATAAGGACAAGCTACTAGTACACCTGAATAGGTATCAACACAAGTACATATAAATCTGCATCCTTTATCCAGTGGTAGTGGACCAATATAATCTATTTGCCAGATTTGGGCTGGGACTTTTCCTCTTGCTATCTCTCCAGTTACTACCCGAGGAACAGTTCGCTCCTTTTCCAATTGACATATATGACATTCTTCTGCTATCTGTTTTAACAGTGAATGAGAGATACTAATACCTCGATCTTGTGCCCACTGGTGTGTGGCCTGGACCCTCAAATGGCCTGCTGTTTGGTGGACCCATTTTGCTAATACCGGATCATCAGTTGTTGTCAAAGTAGGGACAATATGTTCAGTAGCAATCTTTGCCAGTCGATCAGCATGAGCATTGTACTCACATTCTGGTGTGGTGGGGGCCACGTGAACATCTACATGAAAAACTGACAAGTCAGTGACCAAAGACATGTTCCAGATATCTTCCCATAATTCTTTGCCCCAGACTTGTTTACCATGAATTTCCCAATTTTCATTTTTCCACATGGGCATCCATGTAGCTAACCCATTAGCTACTGCCCATGAATCAGTGAATATATGACACTGTCCTCCTTGTTCTATTTTGATGGCTTGATATACTGCCATAAGTTCAGCATATTGGCTACTTGCACCTATCCCAGTACTTTCCAAAGTCCTTCTAGTACATGGGTTATAGGCCACTGCTTTCCAATGTCTTTTTTGCCCCAAATATTTTGCTGTCCCATCAGTAAACCATGCATGTCTCTTTTGTTCCTCAGTTAATACATCATATCCCTCATTCCATTTTACAGTGGACTGTACCAACTGTTGCTTTGGCTCAGGGGGTGTGTCATTCCTCTCAATTTCTATGTTTGCTATAGATTCATGCAGAGCAGAGAGTCTGCTTTTGCCTGTTTTTGCTCTATTTTGAATATACCACTTCCATTTGATTATACTAGCTTCTTGGGCATGTCCAATTCTGTGAGAAGCTAGGGTACTCATTACCCAGGTCATAATTGGGATTCCAGGTCTTAATATGGCCCACAGTCAGTTGTTCAGTCTCCACCAAAGCCCAATATGCAGCTAACAACT
>NW_027185694.1:26145893-26161352 GCF_028583685.1 Petaurus breviceps papuanus | reverse complement strand
TTTTTGCCATAAGCTCCAGTTTGCATAATCATCTTGTACAGTCACTTGCAATTCCACTGGACCATTTTGCATGGGCCACAAATCTAGGGCCAATTGTATGGCAGCCTTGGCTTCTTCAAAAGCTTTACTCTGCTCAAGTCCCAAATCGAATTCATATTTCTTCCGTGTGACTCTATATAAAGGTTTTAAAATCTGTCCCAAATGTGGAATGTGGTGCCTCCAGTATCCAAACAATCCTATGAACTTTTGGGCCTCCTTCTTATTGGTAGGGGTAGGAAAATCCTGAAACTTTGGTCGGGCTTGAGGAAGAATCTCCCTTAGCCCCTTGTTCCATTGTATACCCAAAAACTTCACAGTTTGAGCTGGTCCTTGAACCTTTGCAGGGTTAATTTCCCACCTTTTACTTTTCATATGCTCAATTAGAAGGGTCAAACTCCTTTCTACTACTTTCGCATCTTTTCCCTGTATCATGATATCATCAATGTAGTGGGTAAGCTGTACACCAGGTAGCTTTAATTCATCCAACTGTTCAGCCACAATCCTGTGACAAATAGTGGGGCTATGTATGTACCCTTGTGGCAAGCGGGTGAAAGTATATTGTCTACCCTGCCAAGTGAAAGCGAAGTGGTCCCATTGTTTAGGGTCTATTGGGATGGTGAAGAAGGCATTTGCCAAGTCCATAACTGCATACCAAGTCCCATCATATTTCTGGATCCTTTCTATTAAGGTGATGGTATCTGGAACAGCAGCATACAAAGAAGGAGTCACCTTATTCAACTGTCTATAATCCACAGTCATTCTCCATGTCCCATCTGATTTTCTTACTGGCCAGACAGGATTATTCCATCTTGTGGTTGTAGGGACTAACACTCCTGCTTCAACATATTCCTTTATAGTAGTGGCAATTTCATCTTGCCCACCTGGCACACGATACTGTTTTAAAGTAATTACTTCAGAAGGTTCAGGGAAAGTGATTGGGTCCATTTTTAGTTTTCCGACTAAAACTGTATTAATTCCTATCTTCCTCACAGCAAATTGGTATCTTCCTTCAGGTAAATTCAGAGTCATGCCTCTCAATACATCTATTCCAATGATGTATTCATGAATGGATACAACAACCACAGTATATTCCTTCTTAGGTAACTGCCCAATTTTCATTGTTATTTTAACCTGTCTGGCTGATATTTCAGCGTCTCCTAGACCTGTGATGGTAATAGGAGTTCCATGTTTAAACTTATCAGGGTTTCCATAGATAAGTATGGCCTCAGCCCCAGTATCAATCAGTGCCCTAGTCACAGTAGTTGATCCATTCTTCCAATATATTGTTAAACCAATATGAGGTCTGCAATCTCTTCTGCATATTTCTTTTATTTGGGCTGGGGCTTGGCCTATCTCCTATTCCCCCTGAAGGTGGGGCAAACTTGGATACAAAGATTCAGATTCAGAAATACCTGCGGGGGTGGTTCCTGCTTCCCTGTTCATTCTAATGCTAAGTACCTTTTCTTGGTACAGTTTATGCAGCTCTTCAGTTGGAATACCATCTATTCTTCTGAAGTCCACCCCAGCTCTTAATAGAGCAGTAAACAGTTCCCTTCTTGTGGGTCTATTTTGTCTCTGAATTCTCTGGCTGTTTACTCTTCTCTCTCGAGGCAATTTGTCTTTTTCCCATTCCCCTAAATCGTTTAATTGTGAAATCTTATCCAGCACCTCTGAAAGAGGGTGCCCTATTTCTCCAATTAATAGAGTCAGAATTAGGTGCTTATATGCAGGAGGAGCCATCTTCACTATGATATTTCTATGAGGAACTCCTAGGGGGGTATCATAATATGCATTTGCATCTCCAATCAGGATAGCAGTTTTCATTACCTCCTCCTTTAGTTTTCTCATACAGTCTCTAAGTGAGTACCAGGGTCTGTCTCCCCTAGGCCACATAGATTCAGTTGGATATTGCTTTTTGCAACCTTCTGCAGCTAAAGCTAGAAGATTAGTTTTGTTATTTCCTCCTTGCATATGGTGATCCCTAAAAGCCTGGTGTACAAAAGGATTCTGACTGATACTTATGAATTTTAAACAGTCCTCATTGTCCAGTGTTATTCCTCCTGCACCTTCATCAGTGATTCTTACTATCCAAGACACTAAAGACTCCCCCATTCTTTGGGTAAATCTACTCAATATATCAGTGATCTCCTGTTGAGTGAAATCCTCAATTATCTCCCTGGACTCTGTTTTGCCTCGGTGGTTCTCCTGCCTTCTTCTTCATATGGGGAGAGCTTCTACATTAGGAGACTCCTCATCTAACCTTGTTCCATTCTCCTCACACACATTCTCCTGGAAGCTGTCAGGGCAACTCTGCCCGGCCTGTACAAAAGCTGCATGCACATTCCTTCTGCTAGTTTTTTGCTTCCTTTTAGCTACATGAACAGTAGCTTGCTCCTGGACCACATGAGTCCCTCCAGTTTGCTCTTCTGAGTACTGTGACACAGAAGAATACTCAGGCAAACCAGCTGACTCCCTAGCCAGTATTCTGAGTAGAGGGATGTCCCAGAGGCTAAGGGTACTTCCAGAATTAGAAGACCATTGAGGCTTCATGGTGAAATCTGGTGAGTCAGAATTCATTGGAGTCAGGATAGCGAGGGATTAAAAAAGATTAAAACTCTGGTGGAAAGATTGAAGATTGAGAAATAACTTAGGAAAGAAAGTACACCCAGAGAGAGCACTGCATTTGGGATTGAAAGACCTAGGTTCAAATCTTGTTTCAGTCATGCACTTAGTTTGTTACCCTTAAGAAACTATATAAATGTTAAGTACTAGTTCAGGATCCTTATTGTTGAGTGTGGTGCAAAAGGGATGTTAATATGGAGGGGGGGAGACAAAGAAGAGTAAAGTGAACTCAGTCCATCTCCCTGTGATTCTCTGGGAATACGGGATGCTCTATAGGCTTCCACATCAGCACTTCCATTGTGTGGAGGCAGTCTTTGGGAGGAACCAAGAAGCTTCTAAATGTTTGAGCCAATCTCTTGGGAAGCATTGCAACATCTTTTCATTTACAGGCAAGGGAGAAAAAGCTGGGAGCTTGTGATAAGGAGTGAAGGGAGATGTACACCCTTGTCTCAAGGGGAAAAAAATAATTCATCATCTATACCAAGACACATCCTGAGAAAGACTGAAGCAGATTCATTGGACAAGTGGTTCTGAGCTACCCTCCCCCAGGTCATTGAACAAGTGGCACTGGGCCCCTCATCCCACAGGTCATGTTTATTGAGCGTTTGTATTTCTTCCCCATGAATCTTCTAAGCAGTTATTCTATTCCCCTCTCCACAACAGGTGCAAATGTAGACTTGCAACCTCTGAGTGTGTTTTTTGCAGATCACAAGAGTTCAACAAAGGCTAACAGTTATCATAATTCACAGCAGTGATCCCCCTCAGGATTCTGGACTGCCCATAGGGACACCCAACCAAGTCCCCTTCAGCACTACCTTCTGTGAAACCTCATATGACAGGAGAATTTTCATACAGAAATCCTGCTTGCCCTGAGCCCAACTGGAAGAATCCAGGGAAGGCAGTCAGGGTTTCGAGGCTGTTATCAAAGCTTGTTTCCTTGCGTTTGTTCTCTGCTATTGCCAGAGAGAGAGAGAGATTGTGAATGTCTCTTCTCTTCCATTTAATTTGTTTGAATGGCCCAAGCTGAACAACACAGAGGAGAGGAGAATGCCATGATGAAATTAGTGAATAAGAGGATGCAGTTTAAAGGGAAAAAAAACTTAAAAGGGAAAGGAAGTGGGAAAATGTGGCAGGAACGGAGAAAAACCTGCAGGCTGAAAACATTGAAATCAAAGCTTGCTCCCAAGTCAGTCTCTGTCAGCATTGTCTCAGGCAATGGGATCCCTCCCCTCTAATTAGAAAAGTCCTTCCTTCCTCCACACAAAGGAAACATACTTCTTCATTGGGACAATAAGCATTTAGAAACGTCATAAAGTTTCTGCACTTGGATGGTATCTGCAGATGTCCAGGGATGCTTGACTTCAAGGGCAAAAAAGAGAACCTGACTCAGTCTGTGTGTCAGCAGCAGAAGGAAAGACCCCAGAACTCTAAGACAAATGAAGAGGACTGTATTCAACATTCCCCTTTAGCCTTGAACAAAACCAAACACATTGCTGCTTAACACCTGTCTTTGTTCAGTCATTTCAGTTGTGTCTGATTCTGTGACCCCATTTCAGGTTTTCTTGGAGAAGAAGCTGCAATGGTTACTACATGTCAAAGTCTACTGAGAAAGAAAAACAAGTCCTTACCTTCAGGGAGCTCATAGTCTTAGGGAGAGTGAGTGAGATGGAAAAAACCAGGCTCTTCCATTAGTAGATCATAGACTGTGGAGCACACAAAACAGACTAAAGTACAACCTAAGACACCATATAACTGAGTATTAAAATGGAGGGTATAGAGTGTGTGTGAGTGTGAGGGAAGAGAAAAGAGGGGAGAAGGGAGAATCAGATCATTCTACTGGAATAGATCTTAATAGAGACAGGGACTCTACTCAGGGGGCAGAAAAATTCAATGAGAGGCTTATGGGATCATAGATTTGGAGCTGGTAGAGACTTTAGTGGCCATGGAGTCCAATCTTGCCAGCCTGGAATGGAAGGAAATCTATGATAAAATCTGCTAGTAAGCCTTAAAGAAGGAGGAATGGACTCCTTTGACATTCTGGTGAAACCTATTGACCTCCTCAGAATATCATTTAATATCATTGAATTTTATTTACGACATATGTTTATATAATTTTAATGCATAAAATAAATAAGATTACAGAGGAAATTAATTATATTGGAATAGTTATCAAAATATGTTTTTTAAAAGACCAAATGCTAGATTAAGAACTACTGCTTTAGGGGGATCATTTAAATCGACATATACAGAAATAATGGTGATGTGTTCACACCTGGGATGCTAGAGGAATTTTTGCCTACTGTTTTTATGAAAGAACTTAAGAAGATCCATAGAAAGGAGAGGTTTGGTGGAGTGTCCAAATCCCTGAGTTGGGAATCAGAAAACTTGAATTCTAATTCCAGCTTTGACATCAAATTGTTATGTGACCTCAAAGAAGTTCTTGACCCTCTCTGGGTCTCAGCTTCCTCTTATGTCAAGAGGGAATTGGGCTAGATGTTTATAATCTCTTCCAGCTCTAGAATTATTTGATTCTTTAAGTTCCCTAAAATTCCAAAGGAAACAGAGAACTTACCAAGGAAGATGAACTAAAACTACTAAGCTGAGATCCAGGGAGGTTGTGATCTATAATCATTCGGTCATAGAAGAGAGAGTTTGGCAAGGAGAAAGAGTGTCAACCATATTTGGAGTCAGGGAATCAGTCTTCAATTCCAAGCTCTGACACCTGATATCTGAGTGACCTTGGCCAAGTCATTTAACCTTTCTGGACCAGACTTTCCTTATCTCTACATCCAGGAGTGTGGTCTAGTAGAAAGATGATTGGCTCTGAATTTGTGGACCTGGGTTCTAATACTAACTCTACAACTGAAGTAGTAGTCTCACCTTCAAATGTAGATATTTCATATCCCAATTCATGTTTCTTTTTGAGAATCATAACTAATGTAGGAAAATTAGATTTTCCCCCCTGGGCATCAACATGTGGGCAGTATCCCAGCAAGCCCAGGAGGGAGCACTTTCCTGCCTCAGTCCCCCAGAGGGCCTGGTCTCAGGGTCCTCCTCTGTCCTGTGCCTCTGCACTCAAGGTACTGTAACTACAGCTCTCCTTGTCTAGCCTGGCCCTCTTTCAATCCCTGTGGGAGCTGGACTTTTGTCTCTCTCAGCATGACTGCCTAGGATGGTGACTTAGTTTAACTCAGTCCCCCTGGGCCCACTTCACCTTCAACCATTTTTGCCCTAGGTGACAACTAATTATTTACAACTATAAAATAAATAAAATAAAACAAGAGGGTTGGACTAAATAATTTCCAAGTCTTATAAGCCTGTGAGAAGAATCTTAAAATCACTCCAGTTTTATTAAGCAAGCATGTTTTAACATTAATTTAAAAAAATTATTGTTATATTTTGCTTTTATATCACCTACATTTCCCTCTTCCCCCAGAAATCCATACCACATAGCAAAGGATAAAAAAAAGCAGTTCAGTAAAAATAACTAACACACCAACGAAATCTAGCATCATATGCAAGGTTCTGCACACTGTATCTACAAAGGATGGGGGGAGGGGTGGTTATAGGGAAATGAAATGAATTCACATCTCTTCTTCAGGGCTGAGCTAGGTCATTATAATTCCAGAGTGTTAAGTTTCAGTTATTTTGTTGTTTTTCTTTCAGTTTCATTGCTGCAGTTGTTGTGTATATTGTTCTCCCAATTATGTTTGATTCATTTTGCTTCTGTTCATGGAAGTCTTCCCATTTTTCCAGGAGTTCATCATATTCATCATTTCTTATCACATCACAACCATCCATCACCATCGGGTGCCACAGCTTATTTTGCCATTCCCTGGTTAGTGGGCACCTACTAATACATATTTAAATACCAACTATGTATTGTGCCCTGTGCTAGAACCTGAGAATTGAAAGGGATTTTAGGGCTTATTCAATCCATCCCCCCAGTACTAAGCACAGGAGCCCCCTCTATAGTATTTCTGGTAAGGCATATTCTGGATTCTCACTGCCCTTTGAGTGATGCCCTTCTGCTATCACACAAAGTAGATCATTTCATGGTTGGACAGCTCTAATCACTAGAAAGTTCTTTCCTTGGCAATGAAATGTTTCCCTCCTATTATTGGGCCTAGCTCTGAACCACCCCCACCCCTAAGTAAAATAAATCTAATGCTTCTTTTCTAAACAGCTTATCCTATATTTGAAGACAGCTATCGTATCTCTCCACACACACACACACACACACACACACACACACACACTCAAACCCCTAAAATTGGTCTTTGTCACCTCCATCCACCACCCTCCCCCATTCTGTCTGGGTTGTCCCAAGAATGGCAGGAAGTGAGAGAGAAGGGGAAGGAAGAGGTGATTGTTGTGTGAAGGACAACAGAGTGATGGGGAAGGAGGAGTACTGGGGAACAGCTTGCTCTGTCAAAACTGTCCCAGGAGAGAGAAACCTTTCATCAGCTTTCCCAAGGGAAGGAGAAAAATCCTTGTGGTGGGGCTGAATTCAGAGAAGCCACCCATCCCACATTGCCTTGTACACAATATGCTGCCTGGGCTCAGAGCACATCATCACAGCTAATCTCGTGCCAGCTGTCCTGAAGCTTTCTTCAGACAACACCAAGCAGAAACTGATAATAGGAGAGTTGCTTCCCTCGTGTCTCCCCTTCCTGCCAGCCTCCCCCGACCCCCCTGCTCCATTCTGGGAGAGAAGACGACTGAGTTGAGCCAAAAGAAAACTTAGTACTCCATGCTTTCAGAAGGGAAAGCTAACTGCATTCTTTCCCTTTTCTGGTGGTGTATTCGCCTTGTAGTAGCAGAGTGACACCTCATAATTCACAGGCCCTGGGAGAGGGGAGACCCCACCACATGAAAACTTGGAGTGGTTGGGTGGGAAATTGAAGGCTTTACTCATCAAGGCCACAAGATTTGTGAGGAGGATTGGGAGAGCAAACGTTGCCAGGCACGCAAGCACTTTGTAAACAGCCAGATACAAACAGTTTAGGGGAAGAGGCAGGCTAGTGTGGTTCAAAGAGCTCTCCAGTCGAAGTCTAGAGAGACATGAATTCTAAACTCTGGGTGGTTACTTACTGTGTTACTTTAGTCACATTATTTCACTTATCTAGATGTGAGCTCAGTGAAATCACTTCGGTCCTCTGGACCTTAGTTTTCCCATCTCTAAGTAAGGGAAACTGGGCTAAGGTATCTCTAAGGCACCTTCCACTTCTAAATCCTAAGTTAATTAAGAATCTTTCTTGGTAAAGTGAGTTCCCTGGGGAATCCCTACCCCCACCCCAATGACCTCTGTTAGCAATGCTTGATTTATAATCCTAGTTTGTGTGGGGAACAGTGGGCTACAGTTGAAAGTGCTGGCTTTGGAGTCAGCTGACTTGGATTTGAAGCATTGCTTTCCCACTCACTATCTCTGTGACTTCAATAAAGTTAATTAGACTTCCTGGGCTTCAATTTCCATACTTAACAAAATTTAGTGTTATAATTCTATGAAATATAGTAAATTCAACAAACATTGCAAGCCCTTATTGTGTATAACCCTGTAGTCATTCTCTGAGGCTGCAAAGATGATTAAGAAATGAGTCCTGCCTTCAGGGAGCTTCCAATCCATCCTCTATACAAACAAGGACAATTGTGTTAGGATTTAGATAAGGGCAAAGGACAGATCCAAACAATATTGTAAGAATGCTGAGAAGAGAGAGATCATATTCAGCTGCAGGGACTCATGGGGGAGGTGAGCCTTGGAGAACTTCAACAGGCAGAGAACTGGGGAGGAATCATTTCAGGGAGATGATGCGAACACAAGATCTGAAGGTAAGAAAGGACAGAATGAAATCCAGGGAGATGATGAGCAATCCATTGTGGTTGGAATATAGATAATGTGAAGGGAAGTAATGTGAAAAAAAGTGAACTCTTTAGGACCTTGAATACCAACTAAGTTGGGATTGCTTCATACTCAAGAAGGAATGACTTCGTCAAAGCAGAAAGATTATTCTGACTGTGGGGTCAAGAATGCATTAGAAGGGGTAGGGACTGCAGGCAGATAGACTAGTTAGGAAGCCATTATCATAATCTAGTCAAGAAATGGAAAAAGTCTGTGCCAGTGTAGGGATGTCAGCTAATGTGTGTGATATTAGGGAAGAATGAGTCTCAGATCTGGAAAGGACTGCATAGGTCATCTTAACTCCCATCTTAACAAGACTGTTGTTTGCCATATTCCTGCTAAGTGCTCGGTCCATTTGAAGAGCTATAATGATGCACAAGTCCCTACCTTCAAAGAGACCACATTCCACTTGGGGATAATTCTAATCGTTAGAACATTTTTTCCTTGGAATTTCCACATATTGTTCCTGGTTCAGTCATATGAAGGAAACATTAGCCTAAAAGCCAATTTAAGGCTGATGTCAAGAGAAGCCCTACATACAAGAAATTGTAGGCAGTTAGGGGTTGTAACAGTGCTGGAGTTGAGTCAGAAAGACCTGAGTTCAGATCCTGCCTCCAGTGCTTTCTACCTTGTGACACTGGGCTTAACAGCTCTCAGCCTTAGTTTCCTCATGTGTATGTATACACATACATATATGCACACACACATACATATTATGCATATATACCCACATATATAGTTATGTGTGTATGCATATGTATGTACTATATTATATGCGCTATACACAGTTTTTGCTTTAATTCACATAATACAAATGATATTTTACATAAAGAATTCTGAAAAAAAATCAACATTTCAAAAAAGCCCACCCTACATTACCTTTGCTGTATGATACCATGTTCTCTCTCAACACTACTGCTCCTCCACTCAGTGCTCTGTGCCCTGCTAAGTGCTCCCCTAAAAAACCTTCTAAGTGAAAGCAGAAAGGATGGGGAGGAAGACTCCACTGCACTCGCTGCTTCCAGATTTTTTTTGGAGGGGGGTGTTAGCTTGAGACCGCCTGCCCTGAGAAAGGAGATCTTTGCCCTACTCTGCTCTGTGTGTCTGACTCAGTCTTCCATCTGTATGTCTGTGTTGGCCATGTGTCACCCATTGCCTCCTGTCTTTGTCCATGTCTGGTCCCCATGTGTCACCTCTGTGTTCTTCCTCTTGGTTTGGCAATGCTCCCATGTAGCAACCTCCTTCCTGCTTCCTTTCCTCCCTCCCTTCCACATAACTCTTGGTAAATTCATATTATGTAAAAATCTATTTACCTAGAGGCCTGCAGAATGGTCCACTTAAAGTGAGAATTGTCCATATGTGTATGTTTTGTATTATATGTGCTATATAAATGCTACACATCATTATCATCACCATTACTATTGTTACATTAAACCCTTTGCCCCTTGTAAGAGAGGTAGTGTGTGTTCTGCTATAGTCCATATAACAACCATTCTTATCAGAATAAGTGGTATCAATATATACATATTTTGTGAACTAGAAAATAATTGTACAAATGTAAAGGAGTGTCATTATTATTTTACCTGTTATATAGGTTAATTTTAGCCAAGATTAGGAGAAAAATTAATGGATTAAATTAATTCATACTGAGGTGTGAATGACTGAAAATTCAGACTTAACATTTTGAAAGAAAACTGTCATACTGTCATATCATGGATTATAAAAATTATAAAGTTCAACCTGTTAATAAATATCTGGGGGTGGCTAGGTGGCACAGTGAATAGAGCACAAACCCTAGAATCAGGAGGACCAGAGTTCAAATCTAGCCTCAGACACTTGACACACTTAATAGGCATGTGACTTTGGGCAAGTCACTTAACCCTACTTGCCCTCCAAAAAGCAAAAAAAGAAAAGAAAAGAAATATTGTTTGATTTTTACCCTCACAATAGCTCTGCAAACTATGTAGGGCTAAGAAGTAAGAGTGGTGATTCAAATCCAGTTCCTTTGACCACAAAGCTAATGTACTTTCTATTGTACTTTGTTAACAGGGATGAAACTCTGCTGAAAATTAACTTTTTTTCCCCTTGTGCTGGAATATCAGTGTGGGATAGATAATTGGTAGCAGGAAACATTCCTATGGGACCATACCCTACATAGGAACATCTATTGCCTCTGGCCCTGGGGAATTGGCAATGATCACGCTTGTATCTCAAAATGGTTCTGAACTAATGAAGTAGCTGAAGTGAAGTGGTCCATGGGCAATGAGGCCATGCCTGGTACCACCTATCTCAAAGGGGTGGTCTTCAACAAGCATTTGTTGGGCTCCTACTAGGCAGAAGAAACACATACCCAAGATCTGATTCCTTTAATCTTCTAGTTCAAAACCAGATGCTTTGGTTGATAGACCTCATGGTCCAGATGATATGAAGATTAAATGTGATTATTGATATGAATGTTCTTCTCTAGAGTGGCTCGTCTTTTAAGCTATTCTCCCTACGGCATCCCCTGACAAGGTACAAAAAAATGCAATTATATTAAGATTTTACCTATGACTTGAGTTGGAAGAGTCCTCCCAGATTATGTTGCTTCCACTAAAAGAATGGACCTATCCCTTCCACAAAATCTTGACTATCCTTTGCTGAAGTCTTCCAAAGAGAAAAGACTTCCTACTTCATGGTGCCCATTGCCTTTTCAAACAGCTCTAAATACTCCTTTATCCTGACCTGAAATCTGCCTTACCCTAACTTCCATACATTCATGCTGTTCAGGATCCAGCCAAACCAATCTTCCTCTCTCCCCTTCAAATAGTTGAAGATAATGATTCTGTCTCCCTTACATCTTCTCCTCTCCAAATTACACATGTAAGCTCACAGATTTGTAAATGGAAGTAGACACAGGGATCACTTTGTTCAATTTCCTCATTTTATAGATGAGAAAACAGACCCAGAAAGGTTATGTGATTTATAAAAATCATGGAGATGGAATTGGAACACAGGTTCTCTAACTCCAAATCTAGTATGGCACGGAGCAATGAAAGATCAACTTGAGAAAACTGGAAATAGTCATTGGAAAAGTAGGTGATTTGATTAATTTCAAGAGCAGGGAAAGACCATTCCTCTTCCCTCCAGCCCCTACCCACACCCATATTCCTTCAAATCTTTTATTGACTTCCTGATGTTAGGAAGTTGTTCCTAGATGATCTGAGTTCAGACTTTCAAGGCAAAGCAAAGAGTCCTGAACTTGAAGACACATAACTGCAATTCAAATCTTGAATCTGCCTTCATGAATACAGGCTAATCACTTTACCTTTCCAGGTCTCAGTAGATGACCTCTACAATATTTTTCAGCTCTATATCTATGGTCCTACAGTCTCCAACTAGGAAGTAAGAATTGGCATTGTAAGTGAGGGTCAGTGATTGAGCACACTGAAGAGATTCCAGAATCTTTATGGGAGGAAAGTTTGAAAAGGGAAGAATGAAGAATTTGGGATAGGGAAAAGGAATAGGGATCACCATGGAGGTGTAAATGAGGGGTAGAGCGGGGTAGTACATGAGAATGAGAAAGGGTTTGGTGAAGCTGGAGAACACATTTCACTGATTTCACAATTTGCCACAAGCCTGGTTTGGCCTGAACTCTCATAAAATTCTGTAAGAGGGATTTTGACAGTTAATAGGAACCTGCTTCTACCCTCTCCCATGCCCATCTCTATACCCTCTTGGCCACTGATGCCCAAATTTAAGTTCCCATTACCTTGAGCAAGTGACAACAAGGATTCCAAGCAATGTCACTGGGACACCTGAAGATGGGGATGCAGCTACTGGTCAGTTTCAGTCATCTGGTTTCTATCCTACTGTGCTCAGTAGGACGTTTGCTGCAATTATTTTTAAGTGAGCCTTGGCTCTCTTGCTACTCTGTGAACTCATATTCACTTAAGACATGAACTTAGTATCACTGCAGGGAAACTAGGAGTGACCCTCCCTAGAATTCGGAAGGCAAAGATGAATTTTGGAGAAACCATTTTCAAAGTAGGAATTTTGGGGGAAATCATTGCTGGGATTGAAGCATATTCAGACTGTGGTTGGACAGCTGTGAACTCTACTACATGATACCTGCCTGTGTTTCTGAAAAGCCCAATTTAAGCTGGTGCAGTCTAGTTTAAAAAAAATGTTTTCTGAGTTTGATGAGCTGCTCCTTGTGCTACTCAGTGGGTTTTGGGTGAATCATTCACTACAATGGTATCCCTTCAATTCCCTTCTTTGTAAAATGAAAGGGTTGGATTAGATTAGGAGTTCTTAATTTGGTTTCTGTGACCTTTTTTTTGTTTTTCTTTTTAAGCAATTGGGGTTAAGTAACTTGCCCAAGGTTACACAACCAGGTTTTTTTTTCTTTTGTGGGTGTTAAGTGTCTGAGGCTGGAACTGATCCCAGGTCCTCCCGACTCTGGGGCCAGTTCTCTTTTCACTATGCAAGCTAGCTGGCCTGTTTCTATGACCTTTTTAAAAAAAATTGACTATTGTATTTCACTATAATTGGGTTCCTTTGCAATAATATATACTTTTTATGTATTTAGAAACATTCTGAGGTAATCCATCCATAAGCATCACTGAATTGCCAAAGAGGTCCAGGGCAGACAAAAAGTTTAGAACTCTTAGTCTAAAGTATTTCTAATATCTTTTTGGTTCTAAGAGGCTATGATTTTTTGCTCTTTATCAAACTAGTGTGTGACTTGGGAGAATTTCGTTAAATTCACTATGTCCTTCATTTTCCATGATATCAGAATAGGTATGCTGCATTACCATTTTAATTCTACAAAACAGATTCATGCCTATGATCTCATTTTATCTTTTATTATCAGGCCTTTTAGGTCTATTAGTTCAAGCATCTGATTTTGTAGGTTCACATCTTTGTTTTCAGTGTTCAGTGTTTTTCCTAAAAGGAGCCCCAAAATACTTGTTGAATGAGCACCCCATTTGTGATAATTTGTGGCAGGTACTATTCCCTTTTCAATGATAAGAACACTGAGACTGAGAGGGACACCCCAATGTTAACAGTAAAATGCAAAGGCCAGAGGTGTTCTGTAGCAATAGACTGGCACTAGTATTTTAAATACAATGGCTCCCTCTGTTGGTCCATAACTTTTGTGTTTTGACTATTTTTTTTTATCATCTTTCCTTCCTTTGGGAAGTTGAAAAGATCTATTCTGAGATTTTTATCCCTAAACCACAGATATTCTAAACCTTAAATCCCTGAACAAGTTTTCCTTGTTTTTATTAATTTATACCTATTTCACTGTAATTGATTTCCTATGTAATATTATTTATTTTATATTGTGCATTGAAAACCATTCTGAGAACCAGCCCGGGATACAAAAATGGGTTGAGAACCTCTGAGACCTAGAAGGAATATTAGAATCAATTGCCTCTTCCATTGATCCTCTTCCTTTCAGGAATGATCTTTAATGACTGAGGAGATGAGAAAGATATGTTTGTCCCTCTTTGCCCACAGGAGTTGGAAATCTCCTACTTTTAAATCAAAAGAGTAGATGAAATGTATGAAAAATCCATTTGGACTTTTTGAGATGACTTCCACCAGTGACACTTGGCATTATGGAGTCTGAGGGGAGACTCAGTCACAGGACTGTCCCACAGAGTACTTATGAGAACAACCCACATTTATATAATACCTTTATTTTGCCAAGTATTTTCCTCATATAACCCTGTCACGTAGGAAGTGGGGGGTAGGTTTGTCTTTCCCTTTTACAGAGAAACTGCAGTTCTGAAAAGTTAATGGATCTCCCATGGTTGTACAACTAATAAGGGCCAGAATCGAAGTTCAAACCATGGTTTCTTAGTTCCAAGTTTGATATTCTTTCCTCCTTTTAAAACTTTTCTTACTCCTTTTTATATTGATAAATATATATATATATATATATAACACACACACATATATATATATAACTATATATAGACACACACATATAATATAAAACCCCAGCACACTTGCAGCTAAATCCTCTCCAATTGATATTCAACAAGAACAATTATTATAATTGTAATTATAATAAATAAGCCTGCAAAGTGCTTTATATATGTTATGTCATTTGGTCCTCCCAGAAACCCTGTGAGGTAGGTACTATTATCATCCCAATTTCACTGATGAGGAAACTGAGGCTGAGAGAGATTAAGTTACTCGTACAGGGTCAGTCATATAACTAATAATTGTCTGAGGAAGGATTTGAACTTATATCACCTTGTTTTCAAGTCTACTGCTTTATCCACTTTGATAGCAAAAGTGAGATTACTATGGCCAGTATATGAACTGGTTAACTTAAGAAGTTTTGTTGTGATTTATTAAAAGGACAGGTATGCTTTCTAAGTTAGTACTGAACTTGTCAGGTATTTTTGATCTGAGCTTTGTTTTCAAAGAGGAGATAATGGCCAGAGAGTATCCAGAAGGACGGTATACATAGTGGTCAGCAGTATTGATATCTGCAGAGAGGACAAGAAGGATGATAATTGAGGAGTGCCCATTACATCTGGCAATTAAGAGATCATTGGTAACTTTGGGCAGAGCAGTTTCAGTTGAGTAATGATGTTAGAAGTCAAATGCAGGGAATTAAGAAGAGAGTAACAGGGGAGGAAGTACAGTCTATGATTATAGATGGCTTTTTCAAGGAGATGAGCTGGAAAAAGGAGGAAAGGTATAGGATGATAATAACCAAGGATGGTAGCCTCAAATGAAGGGAGTTTTTTAGGATGGGGTTAATTAGGATATGTTTGCAAGCAGTAGAGAGGGCAAGATTGAATATGAGGGGGGAGAGAGACAGAGAGAGAGACAGAGACAGAGAGAGATAGAGAGAGAGAGAGAGAGAGAGAGAGAGAGAGAGAGAGAGAGAGAGA
>NW_027185694.1:26048344-26140893 GCF_028583685.1 Petaurus breviceps papuanus | reverse complement strand
AGAGAGAGAGAGAGAGAGAGAGAGAGACAGAGAGAGACAGAGAGACAGAGAGACAGAGAGACAGACAGAGACAGACAGAGACAGACAGAGACAGAGACAGAGACAGAGACAGAGACAGAGACAGAGAGAGAGAGAGACAGAGAGAGAGAGAGAGAGAAACCTGCTGGAAAAGACAGGAGGTATAGGATCAAGTGTACATGTAAAAGCTTGGCCTTAGCTAAGAGATGGGCCACTTTTTAATTAGATACTGGAGTAAAGGGCAGAATGGTAGGAGATGATGCCAAGGGAGAAAGTGTTAGATCAGGAAGAAGGAGAGTCAGATCAGAAGGGGGGAGAAGGAATACATATCATTGGAATTGTTTAAAAACTATAAGGTAATGATAATGAAGGAGAATAAATAATGGTTTGGAGAATTGAAAAGAGGAAAAGCTGATGGGAACTAGAAAAACTAGAAAAACAAAACCTGCCATAAGTAGAAGTTTCTATTGAAATATCAGGGGAAGAAGCCTGGAGAAAAAAAAAAAGGCTTGGAGGGTGGGAATAGGGTAGGTAATGATGAACTTCTTGACCAGTTGGCCTGAGATAGTATATGTCACTGTGGATGTAAAGATAAAGATAAAATCAAAGGACTCCCTGCCCTCAAGGAGCTTATATTCTACTGAATTCTAGGGAATTCTATTCTATTATGCAGGTCTGTGCTTTGTCCACCTACAAGACTACAAGCTGCCTGAGTTAAGACTTGGATTCAGCCCCTGCCTGTAACGCTGACTACCTGTGTGAGTTTGGCAAATCACTTAACTTTCCTGGGCCTCAGGGATGTTGTGACAGTTTTCAAGGATCTGAATGATATATGGAGGAGAGATTAGTCCTGTTCTTTGTGGTCCCAGTGGCTAGATAACTAGGAAATAAAGGACTTTCAAATGATCAGAGCTACTCATAAACAGAATGAACCATCTAGGAGAGGAGAAAGTTCTCCATTGTGGAAAGGTGTTCAAGTAGGACCTGGGCAACCACTTGCTGAGAATTCTGCAAAGTGTATTCTTAGCCCGAAAAAGGGATGAACTATATGAAATGACCTCTGATATTCCTTCCCAAACCGATTCTAAGATTCCTCTGGTGTGGAGAATAAGGAAGATGGTGGTATGGTGAGGAAATGATCTACTTAAGAGACAGAAAGTAGGCCAGAAAAGGACTCTGTGGAGAAAACATGGAATGGAGGCGGTTGGGAGGTTAGTCATGAATTAATAACTTAAGCTCAACTGGGCTCTTTTTATTTTTTCTGGTGGCTGGATGATTCATGCCTTTGCTCATCCTTCCCCCTCCACTCCCTCTAAATTCTCCACATTTGTCACTGCCCTGCTCAAGCTCCACCTCCTCCAGGAAGTCTTCCCTGACCACTGCAACTGCCATTATCTTTCCCATCTCTGAATTGGTATAAAACTCATAATCAGAACCAAAACAGTTAATGCTCACTAACTGTCATCTTGTGGGAGATTCCTGTTTTCTCTGCTAGAGTTGGTACTTCTAGAGGGCAGTGCTTGGGTCTCCTCATCTCTGGTTTGCCTCCTTTACTAGAACTTAATGGTCCCCATGACAAGGTGTGAATTTGCCCTTCCTTTCCCAATTGTGAGCTTTCTATCGGCAGGACGCTGCTCTATGCTGAAATAAAATAAAACAAAAACTCAAGTAGACATTTTCCCAAAGGAGAGGGGCTCTCCTGTGTTTTGCAGCATGTACCAAAGCAAGATGAAAGGTGTGTATGTGGTGATGTCATAAGTTGACTAGCCCTTCACCCATTCCCCTAAGAATGTAAACTCTGTAAAGACAAGGACTGTTTCATTTTTATCTTTGTTACCTCAACATCCAGCGGTGATTTATACTAAGTAGCTACTTAGTAAGTGGCCAGTGAATTGTATCAAATTCTCTTGTTTCAATGTCAATACATCCAACCTAACTAAGTTCCCTTTGAGCATGAGCTGTTTCTGTTCCTTAAATACAAGCGGAACAGTTATAGTTCTGTGAAAATGGTAGCATTTGTACATGAATGATTAGCTCACTGGGCATCCTCCTGGCTTCCAGATCTTTCAAAGTGATCCTGTCACCTCCACAACACATCCTGACAAGATGGTTCCTTCCCTACTGAGAGACACATGGCATAGATGAGCCAAAGCAAGACAGAGATGGGAGATTTTCGATGGGGTAGGGTAGGAGAAGATCCCCCTGTCACAACATTGCCTTGCAGAGACTCAGGAGTTATTCAAATTAGATGAGGGGTGGGGTGAGAAGGAAGGCAATATGTTAATAGAACATTAAGTCTGAAATTTTTTTAAATGGATAAATGTGGGGAAATCTTAAAAATTAAGCTTTCTGCCGCATTACCTCTATAAATGACTCCCTGGATAACCTGCTGGAGTCAGCTGTTTCATTTCCTCTGGTGGAAGGAGAGAAGAGAGGGAGCTATAATCAACTAAAGAGCTGGAAGCATGCTTGGAGATGCTCTAGTCCAACTCTCTTCTCTGGAGTGATACTCCATTACTAGAACCACTCTGTGTGCTGTGATAAGCCTGGTTTGGTCTCATTTCCCAGGCTTTTACTTCTCAGAAGGCACTGCCAGCCATACCTCCAATTGTACCCCTCTTTCCATGATCTCTTTATATGTTGTCTTCTCCCATTAGAATGTAAGCTCCTTGAGGGCAGGAAGGTTCTAGTATCCTTTTATTTGTATCCTTAGCAACTATAAGAGCACCTGACATATAGGAACACATGACAAATGCTTTATTTATCTACCTTTTATACAGAAGGAAACCAAGCTTCAGAAAGGAGAAGGAACTAAGGTTACAGAGTGAGTAATAGATTCCAGGCCTTCTGACTCTCTGAGTCAGTTCTCTTAATAAAAATCATATTAAAATTATAAGTTAGAATTTGAACTTCACAGTACCAATTGAAAATATAGTCATAGAATCTTAGAATTGGAAGGGACCTTAGAACAATGACTGTCACAGCTGTGCGGACATCTAGCAGCTAGATTCCAGTCGGACTCAGGGACAGCATGGTATAGTGGAATGGCATTTGGAGTCACAAGACCCCTTCTTCTTTACTGCCTGTGTGACTTTGGACAAGCCTCTTCACTTACCTAGGCCTCTGTTTTCTCATCTACAAAATGAGGGTGTGAACGAGATCCTCTTCAGGGCCCTTTCACTGTCAGTCAACAAACATTTCTTAAACACTCACTCTGCCTCGGGCTCCAGGCTGAGTACTGAGGATGCAAAGAGGGGCAAAAAATAATCCCTGTCCTCAAGGAACCACACACACACACACGTGTAACATACATACACACACGTGTGTGTGTGTATGTATACATGCATACATATACATGCATCTATACATATATACACACGTGCACACACACATATACACAATATATAGGTACATGCAAGATATATAAGTTCATGATAATTTGGAGTTAAACTATGAAAAAAGGAGTTTATCTGAGCATTGGAGTCCATATAATTTTAAAAATTGCATTGTAAAATTAATAGGATTAGAGTCCTCCTTGGATGTCTTAGGATGGCGTGGGTATGATCCTAAGTTACAGAAGTCTATGTCAATGACCACACATTCTGGCAGTACAACAAAGGTTTTGAGTTTGCTCTTGGGAGTCTGGGCTTATATGTTTCATCTGAGAATCACCCTAAATTCAGAGTGGCTTATCATTGAATGCAGGATAATGAAATTTTCATTCAAAGTAATTCTTAAATACCCTTTATTAAAGTGATAAAGGGACTGTGATCTGCATTAGTAAGAAGGAGTTTCTTATCAGCTTTCTGAGACTTCATAGAGTAGTAGAAAGAGAACTGGATTTACACTCAGAAAGACCTGGTTTTGAATCTTGTCTCTTGTACTTGTTAACTTTGTGACCCTGGACAAAATCTGTGCCTCATCAGTGAAATTAAAGATTTGAACTTTATGGCCTCTAAGATCACTTCCAACTCTAAATCTATGGCCAATGAAGTGAAGGACTGAGTAGTGGAAAGCTACTGAAGGTATCTGTGTAAAGCAATGACATGATCAAAACAAGACCCTATTCAGGGAGGAAGGAAGGAAATACACTTTTTTTAATTACCTGCTATGGGCCAAGCATGGCACTAAGCAATTTATAAATATCGCCTCATTTGATCTTTAGAACAACTCTGTGATATTGGAACTATTATTATCCTTCTTTTACAGTTGAGGAAACTGAGGCAGGTAGAAGTTAAGTCACTTGCTCTGGGTCACATAGATAGCAAGTGTCTGAGTCTGGATATGAATTTGGGTCTTCCTGACTTCAGACTCAATACCCTGGAAGATTATTCAGGTAGTATGAAGGTTATATTATGGGGGAGACAGAATGGAGATGGGGAATAAATAATAATACTCCATTGGAGAGTTGATAAGCACCTGAACTAGGGTAGAGACTATGTGAATAAAGAAAAAGAGATGGTCATGAGAAGTAGTAAGGGACTAGAGATGAGAGGAAATGGCAACAGATTGGCTGTACTGGGTGAAAAGGAGAGAAGATAGAGGAGGACTCGGAAGTTTCAAAACTGAGTAATTTAGAGGATGGTTGACAGAATAAGGAATTTAGGAGGAATAACACCATTAGCAAAGAAGAAAATGACTTCTACTTTGCACTTGTTAAGTCTGAAGTACTTGTAGGACAACTCTATGAAAACATACAGCTTCATGTGAATTCATTAGCAAAGAGATGGATATTGGATTGGAATTTGGGGGTTGAAAAGAGGGGAGAAAGTTTGGAACAGTAGAGAATATGGTTATTAAAATAAATAGATTGTCAGGCCATTGTGAAGGTCCAGCCAAAGTGAGATAACATGAATCTGTAGCGGGCCAAGTCAACTATTTTAACAACTTCTCTTAACAGGACTCATAGAAAAAGTGGAGAGAGATTTCTATAACCTCACTCAGAGGCACTCTTTCCTTCTCCTTCTCTCTCATTATGGGGGTGGAGGTTGTTAAGTAATCTTTTTATTACTTATCATTGAGTTCTGGAGCCCCCACCAGTGTGCTTCTCATTGTACAAAATGCACAAAACCACAAAACCTAGCATTACTTTTTAAACATAATAAACACTTACTAAGGAAAAAGACAAAAGCAAGAATAATCAAAGACCACAACTACTTATTAAAAAAACATAAGCAAAGTTAACCAAAACATCACAGTTTACCCATAAATTTGGATCACTCTCTTCCACAAGTGCACACTGGTGTCCATGAGGGAGAATGGACATAAACATATAGAAACCTAGCCAGGAGGCACATGATAAATAGGGAAAACCATTAACCTGGGTCAATTTCAGGCATTATTGTTCTTCCAGAAGGACAATATGTATCACATGAAGCTATCTCTCTGCTATTGTTCCCCTTTTATCTCTAGTCACTTTCTCATTGGACAAAATAATTCCTTTTCTGCCCATGAGCCAATGAATCATTAACAAGCTCTTTTTGCTTAATAGGGTGCTGAGAAAAATGATATGCTGCCATTAGCTAAGTGCTAAGCCACCTACCATTAGCAAGTCTGCAAGAGGACTTAGAAGTCAATGAAGAACAGTTATGCTGGACACTAGGCAATGTACAAAGTTTAGGTAAAACTCAGTTCCTTGCCCTCCTACACTTTATAGGCTGGCAGGGAGACAAAAACAAACAGATAATTATAAACCAATATTGTATGGAGGTAAAAAGCATAACAGAGGGTAATAGCAAATTAACATGTAAGGTCTAAAAAGGACAGTCTTTAGTGACTGGGGAGCAGAGTGGGTATCCCTCCATTAAAATACAATTTCCTAGAGAACAATGACTATATTTCTCTTTGTCTTTGGATCCTTGACATCAAGAAGTGATTTGTAAACAATAGGTGCTTTAGAAATTTTTGTGGAATTTAAAAGAATTGGATGGGTAAGACTTTCATAGACAAATGGATGGGGCAAATGGGGCTACATCTTCCATGTTAGATCTAATATCTTCCTTCCTTGTGTTATGTTTGTGTTTCTCAGACGAGCCATAAAGAGATATGCAAAAAGACTAGCTAAAGAGATATTAGAAAAACCCAACTCCACTCTAACCCCAACAGGAATAAGAATTCAGAAAATCTATGCTGGTACAATATTGGTTTTTAATCTGGTTCAACCATGTTGGTTCTGAGCCCATTTGTGCTTGACTGTGACCCCCAAAACCTGTTTATCATTTGATTCTTGGCTGTGTTAATTCTCATGGTTCTGGCTCACTATAAACTATTAGGTAAACTATTATTAGGTTAAGAGTAATTATTAATGGAGCCTCAGCACCTGCCAAACCAAAGAAGGCAAAGTTCATTTTCAGGTCTTATTTCCTATCCCTCAGTCCTATTCCAATATTCAGTTAAATGGGGTTTGATAACCAATTAAACCATTTCTCTCTGAAGACAATTTACAATTTAATGTAATGCTCTTAGAGAATGAAAAGTCATTAAGATTCAATTGGGAGATCTGCATTTTATAAAGTATTATCCCTGTTCTTGACACACTCAGTGACCTTGGACAAGTTATTTCTCCCCTCTAGGCCTCAGTTTCTATATAAAATTAGAATAATAGACTTAGAGCTGGAATTACTTAAAGGTAATCTATTCTAATCATTTCATTTTTCAGTTGCAGAAACAGAGGTCTAGAAAGGTTAAACAAGTTACCTGAGGCCATACAGGTAGTAGAAGACAGAGCCAAGATTTCTAAATCCAGGTCATTTTCTACTATGCCATATGGACTGGATATCTTAACTTTCTTTCTAGCTCTGAGGTTTGAAAAATAATTTTTAAAGTATTTCACAATTACATGAAAAAAATTTAGCAATCATTTTATTTTATTTTTTTAGTTCCAAATACTTTCTCTCCTACCCCTACCCACTCCTTGAAAAGTCAAGCAATTTGACTTCAATCATACATGTGAGGTTACACAAAACATATTTCCATATTAGCCACGGTGCAAAAGAAAACACAAAGTAGAACAATAAAATTGAAGTGAAAAAAGTATGCTTTATTCTGTATTCAGTGTTCATGATTTCTCTCTCTGGAGATGGATAGCATTTTTTACCAGTAGAACTCCTTCTTTATCTATTTTTTCAAATAGTCCATACAGCATTGGGATTAATTCTTCTTTAAATGTTTGGCAAGATTCATTTGTGAATCCAGCAGGCCCTGAAGACTTTTTTTTTAGAAAGTTCATTTCTTAGGAAGTTCATTAGGAAATTGAATTTCTTTTTCTAAGATTTCTAAGTTTTCTATTTCCTCTGTTAATCTGAGCAATTTATATTTTTGTAAATATTCATCCATTTTGCTTAGACTGTCAGTGTTTTTGGAATATAATTGAATGAAATAGCAAAATATTGCTTAAATTGAATGTGCTTCATTACTTTAATTTTCTCTTCATTTGGGAATTCACCCTTTCAATTTTTGACACTGGCAATTTGGTTTTCTTCTTTCTTTTTAAAAATCAAATTAATCAATGGGTTTACCTATTTTATTGTTTTTCCCATAAAACCAACTCCTAGTTTGTTTTATTAGTTAAATATTTGTTGTTGTTGTTATTTTACTTTTAATTTTATTAATCTATTTTTTGATGATCAGGATTTTCATTTTGGCATTTAATTGGAGATTTTTAATTTGCTCTTTTTCTCATTTTTTTTAGTTGCATGTCCGATTCATTGATTTACTTTTTTCTCTTTTTTATTTGTGTATGTATATAGATATATAAATATTTTCCTAAGTACTGCTTTGGCTACATTCCACAAATTTTGGAATGCTGTCTTATTGTTGTAATTCTCTATAATGAAATTATTGAATGTTTATATGATTTGTTCTTTGACTCACAGGTTCTTTAGAACTATTGTTTCCGTTTATCTATTAATCTATGCTTCCATGGTTTTAATTAAATGCAATTTTATAGCATTATGGGTTAGCAATGGTTCATTTAATGCTTTCCTGCATTTGTTTTTAGGTTTTTATGCTCTCCTACATGGTAAATTTTTGTAAAGGTGCCATGTGTACCTGAGAAAAAGGTATACTTTTTTATTTCCATTGAGTTTTCTCTAGAGGTCTGTTATATCTAACTTTTCTAAGATTCTTATCATCTCCTTGACTTCTTATTTTTTGTGGTTAAATTTATATAGCTCTGAGAAGGGAAAACTAAGATCCTCCACTAGTATAGTTTTACTGTCTTTTCCTCCTGTAATTCATTTAAGTTTTCCTTAGAAATTTTGGATGCTATGCCATTTGATGTATATAGTTAGTATTGATATTATTTCATTGGATACCTTTAAGTAACATGTAATTTTCCTGCTTATCCTCTTTAATTAGGTCTAGATCTGTTTTTGCTTTGTCTGAAATCATGCTTGCTACCCCTGCTTTCCTTTTTTTTTTAATCTCAGCTGAAGCATAATAGATTCTGCTCCAGCCCCTTATTTTAACTTTGTATGCATGTGTCTCTATTTCCAGTATATTTCTTGCAAACAACATATTGTTGGATGGTGGTTTCTAATACATTCTGCTTTCCACTTCCATTTTATGAGTGAATTCATCCCATTCACATTCACAGTTATGATCACTAACTTCATTTCTCTCCATTTAATTTTCTTCTGTTAATCTTTTTCTCTCTTTTTGTTCTGTTCCTCCTCTAAAGTCTGTTTTGCTTCTCATGACTGCATTCTTTTATCTGTTCACTCTTTGTTCATCTCCCAACCCCTTCTTCCTTAACTTCATTGTTGGATAAGATAGATTTCTATTACCAATTGAGTATATAGATACATATAAATAGGTTTATCTCATTGAACCAATTTACATGTGAGTTTAAAGTATCACTTACTCCTACCAATTATCTTCCCCTCTACTATAAAATTTTTCCTTGAGTGTTGCTTTTATATGGTATATTTTTTCATCATTCTTCCTCTCTCTTTCTCATTCTCCCATGGTATTATTCTTTTCACCTAGCCATTTTTTTTCATGACCCCAAGAGAATTGACTGATTCCTGCACCCTCCCTTCTATGTGAAATCCTCCTAACAGCCCTTATAATGATAGAAATCTTAGATCTTTAGCTTATCTACCCATAAACAAAAGTAAACACTTTAGCCCTTTTTAATCCCTTTTGATTTCTCTTTCATGTTTACCTTTTAATATTTCTCTTGAGTCTTGTATCTGAGAGCCAAATTTACTATTCAGCTCTGCTTTTTTTTCATCAGAAATGCTTGAAAGTCCTCTCTTTCATTAAATACCCATTTTTCCCCTTGCATTTTTTCCCCCTTTCCCTAGACTCAGTTTTTCTGGGTAGGTTATTCTTGGTTGTAATCCCAGTGCTTTTGCCATCTGAAATATCAAAATCCAAGCCTTACACTTCTTTGATGTGATAGCTGCTAAATTTTGTGTGAGCCTGAATGTGGCCCCCTGGTATTTTCATGGTTTCTTTTTGCCTGCATGAAGTATTTTCTTTTTGACCTGGGAGCTCTTGAATTTGGCTATAATATTCCAGGGAGTTTTCATTTTGGGATCTCTTTCAGATGATAGAAGCTTGTTTTTTTTTTTTTTAATTTCTGGGCTATGGATTGGTAGTCCCAGGAGTATTTGCTGTCCTGGACAGGAGCCCTACATTTGGTTCTTACCTTGCTCTTTCCAGTCCCAGCCCTTTGGTGAAAGGCCTGGTAGTGGCCCTTGTGGTTGGTGGGACGACTTGCCCCCCTTGTTGGTCAGGCCTCCTTCCAGCCTATCCTGCCCCATTGCTTCCCATCCTGCCCCTGTTTTGATTGTTTCTTTTACCTTTCTTATTTTGAAAATGTAATAAAATACAATTTCTGCTCCAGAAATTCTTGTTTGGCTTATGTCCAATTCACATTTTTTTCTTTGAAGATTGCTTATAGCTCTTTTGACTTCATTCTCTTCTTCTGAGTGTGTGTCTTGATCTTTATTACCACAGTAGATTTTTGTGGTTTTGTTCTCTTTGTTGTTGTTTGCACATTCTTTTCACCTTATTTCTTAATGTGGAACCTTATGTTAATGTTGGGCTCTGTTCCTAGTGTTGTGGGTTAGGGTTGGAGGGAGGCTTTGATATTTTTCTCACTGCAATTTTCAAAGCTAATTCTGGGGGTTTTGAATTTTTTAGTGATTCCAAGATGATGGAATGGGAGAGGTATGGTCACTGTTCTCCTTGTCTGCACTCTGGTCCTTACCCAGGAAGGGCCACTGATTCATTGGAATTGCAATTAATACTTCTCTTCAATGCCCCTCCTCCCTTGGGATCAGAATTTATACTGTTCTTCAGGGTCCTTGATCCCTTGGGGCCAGAAATGATACTGTCCCGCAAAGCTTCTACTCCCTCTTCACTGAAAGTGTGCCTCTCTGCCCTTGAACTATGACCCCAAAGTGTGTATAGCTAATGGAGTTGTCAAGATGTCTGGCCCTTTGATTAGTGCTAGCTCAAGAGTACCCTGAAATTTCTTTCTTACCAGTTCCCAAGTTCCTTTACCATCTTTGGCTTTAAAGCTTCTGAAGCTGCTGCTGCTTCTGTTGCCACCACCTTGTCCACTGCTGGTATTTCATCTACATTGCCTCCAAGGGCAGCCTGACCCCCATGTCACAGATCTCTCTTTTCTGACTGCCTATGTTGTTTCGAGCTAGAAGAATGTCTCTGAACTCTTGTTGGCTTTGCCACTCCAGAATTCAATTCAAGTCATTATTTTTAAATTGTTTGGAGGTGAATGTTGGGAGAGCTCTGCTGAATGCTTCTCCACTCCAGCATCTTGTCTCTGCCCCCAAGTCACCTTCTGAGTCTTTAATCTCTGAGTTTTGATAATCTCTAAGTAGAACACCAGAACCAAAAAATGGGATGTTCTGGGAATAGGGCAGTCTCTGTCAGATGAGTACATACATGAACATGGTTGAAAATAGAGATTGCTACCTTATGAAAGCCCCCATTGACTGGAGTAGAATGAGGAATAAATTATTTAAATCTCATTTTAAGAGAGATGAAGCATTAGAGATGAATTGGTTCCTAATAAGAAGGAGCATGGTTCTGTGAAAAAGAGCTCTGGACTTAGAGCCAGAAGGTCTGGATTCAAAATCTGACTTTGCTATTAATTAATGTTGTGACCTTGGGTGATTCATGTCCCCTTTTTAGGCTCCATTTTTCTCATTTGTAAGTAAGCTTTGCTGATTTCTTTTTTTTAGGGACAATCAAGGTTAAGAGACTTGCCCAGAATCACACAGCTTATAAGTGTCAAGTGTCTGAGGCTGGATTTGAACCCAGGTTCTTCGGACTCTAAAACCTGTGCTCTATTCAGTGTGCCTCCCAGCTGCCCCACATTTGATGATTTCTAAGGTCCTTCTCACAAATCTGAGGCTTCCTCGTCCAATGAAAGTTATCCGCTGTCGAGAAGAGGAACTAGACAGAAAAGACAAAATTGGGATGCTGGCCATTGGGGCCTCAGTAACATACAAATCAGAAATGATATGTTCATATTCTATGCCATCTAAGGCAGGAGAGGTTACATCAGAACAAAGTCTTGAAGGATAAGTGACTATTTCATTTGAAATAATTTAAGATAGGGAGGACATTCATGATTTAGGGAATAGTAGCAGTTTGATGTTAACTGTTGGTTGAATAAATAATCTCTTTTGATATGGTAAGGGAGGCAAAGAAAGTATTATTATTGCCTCTGGGCTGATGGAAACAAATGAAACCCACAGATGGCAAGGCACTTATATAAGGTTTTTGAATCAATAAATGACTGAACTTTTATCAAACTCCAGATTCTCCTGGTTACTCACCTTGGGTCTTTTCAAACACATTGGGGTATCTCTTTACAATAATGAGGGGGCTATCAGAAAGTATGATACAGGTTCCTCACACACATACACACACATATACACTCCTGTCTGTCTCAGCAAAGGAAGAGTCCATCCTGTGGACTATGTGACCATTGGTAATACTGACTTAGGCGTTGTGATACAAGAGAGGATTCCTAGTGCCTCCTTCCCCAGTGAGTTGTGAAATTCAGGTAAGATGATTCAACAAGAATTTATTACCAATTTAGCAATCGGACACTCCCTAAACCAGTCTTCCCAACTTCTTTGTGTTGAAATCCTACCTATATTTCAAATTTTAGGCCAAATTACCAGCCAGTCCTTCCAAGGAGGCTCCCTCAATCTGCCCAGGTGGAAGAAATTTCCAGTTCCCTGATTAGGTAGATTCTCCAACTTTATGTTTGATGTTCTGTATTCCATAGTACTTGAAAAGAAAGTAAGAGTTGATCATGTACTGAAGAGAAAGGACGAACAAGGATAGCCAATGTGTTTTATCAGCATTCTCCTAAGGTCAAGGAATGTAGAGAGAGGTATCAGCATGGTGGTTATGCCCTCACCATCAGGCAAAACAGGACATAAGTCAAAGTTGATGAGTATGACAGGCATGGGTGGGTTGAAATCTGGATCCCTGGGAAGCATATGCCCATGTTGATATCACAGATATATCAAAGCATCAATCTTAAATGAGAACAACAGCCAAAAGCAAGGGTTCTTAAACTGGCACCACCTCCCCCCATGGGGTCCATGGATAGATTTCAGGAGGTTCATTAGTTTAGATGGGAAAAATTACATTTTTATTTTTAATTAAATTGGTTTCTTTTGTAATCTTATGTATTTAAAAAAAATTTTTTGAGAAGACACCCAAAGACTTCAAGACTTCTTGGTACTGCAAAAAAAATTCATAGCCAAAAAAAGTAAACCCCTAATCTAGAGGAAAACACACTTTAATTGTTGAAGTTAGAAGAGCTATATTCAAAGCCTGTCTCTGCTGCTTACCAGCCCGGAGACCTTAGGAAATCTAAGGACTCAGTTTCCACCTTGGTAAAAAGAGAGCTATGCAATATTATCTCTGAGGTCCCTTCTAGGTGAGTATATGTTAGTACCATCAGCAATGGGACCATGTCCCTTTTCCTTTCTCAGACCCTAATACTGGCCTGGACCTCTTCATAGGAATGAATCACTATTGAATGTATTAAATGTGTCAAGTTTACAGGTTCTAAAGCTTTGGAAATGGACTTTATTGGAGATCTCATTGCCCATTATAGCAGTGATTTGCTTTTAGGACTGAGATCTACTCTTCAGTCACAGAATGAAAAGTGCAGGGTAAACCTGCCAGTGTAGTTCTCTAAAGGGAAGCAGGTGTCCAGAGTTTGCGTTGGCTAGTCTTGACAGTCCTTGGGTTTGCTTGGTCCCTTTGACAGTGAGTATGAAGATGAGGGAGTTTCTAAAAGATCTTGCTACTGTAGCCTGCCACCTCCCTCTGTTTATTAAAGATCCAGGGATACCATAGCCTTCCATAGTGTGGCACTCATTACTTGGCCCTTTAAGAACAGGTCTACCTGTGGTCTTCCCTCTCTCTTGTCCTTAATTGTGTGTGTAACAATAGGGTTTTGGAGGGGAAATCCTGTTACCCAGCAACATGAGTTGAGTATATGTCTGTTTCCTAGGAGATAAAAGTCGCTTCAGTCAAGGGCTCCCAGGGCAGCTCAGTTCAGATTTCTCTCTGATCCCTGCCTTAAGTGGAGCCGTCTTTATCAGACATTATGTCACAGACTGGCATTCTGGTAACCCAGGAACCTGCCCCGCAGTCTGTGCAGGTCTGTGATCTTCCCCACAAGACCTATGAGATTGACCGGAATACAGGGCCATATAGCTCTTCAGGGCTGGCCACAGCTGGATTCCGGTCAGCCAAGTACCTACAAGAGGAGTGGTATCAAAACAACTATACCTGCTACCAAGAGGCCTTTGCTAACCGTGACTTCTCAGAGTGCAACCGGAATGAGTGCAAGAATCTGGCATCTGAAACAGAGGCCCTGTGCCAGCGCACACAGGAGGACTCCAACAGGAAGATAGGGGAGAGACTACAAGACATACATTTTTGGAAGTCAGAGCTACAGAGGGAAATTGAGGACCTTGTGGCCGAGACAGATTTACTGATTGATCAGAAACGGAGGCTGGAAAGGGCTCTGGATGCCACTGAAATACCATTCAGCATTGCCAGGGACAACCTGCAATGTCGGGAGAGAAGACAGCCTCCAGACCTGGTTAGGGATGCCGTGGGAACAGAGCTGCTGAAGGTGCTTAGTCCCCTTATCCCTTGGAGGGGGCTGGGGCAGGGGAGGCGGGGGAGGGCAGCAGGGGGATGGGCCACACTTTCCCACTTCTGAAGCAGCTGCCAATTAACTTTTCCTAACCATGGCCTGTCTCAGTATGGAATGCCAATGACTGTGATGAATGAGGGTCCCAGGGTCATGTATCAGTAGACCAGTCTGTGTAAGGGTATCCATGCCCTCTCATCTGCCATTAGAATTTCATTACTTTTGGAGGTAACATTGCCACCTTGTGAAATGCAAACCTATTAGGAGGAGGGTTCCTCTTACCCACAACATGCTTCTCCCTGACAGAAGGGGCCAGGCTTGAGGTTTTATTTATGACTTTGGAAGTAACAGAGGTGGAGGGAATAGAGGGTCTGAAAGGATAAGTCCAGAACATGAAAGCAGAATTTGTAGAAGATGAGACCCAAAAGATTGCCTAGTCCAACCCTTTCATTTAACAGATGAAGAAATTTAGGCCTGGAAAGGAGAAAGGACCTGCCCCAAAGTCACATTGGTAGCATATGATTTTCCCAATTTTTACACTGATTTTTGTCAACACAAGGTAGGACCAGAATTAGTCTACTGAATTTTCTGTTAGGTTCAGATGCACAGTTAGTCATGTCTCTCCTGGATGCATGGAGAGGGGTGTGGAAAAATGAAAAGAGAATGTGGTCAGAATATGGGGCTGACAAATGGTCGAGACAGACCTTTTAAAGGGACAGACAGTCTAGAGGTCATTATTAAGTCCAAGTTACTTTTCACAGAGGAGGAGCCTGGAAAGCTAAATGGCCTATAATCATGCATAAGCAGAAGTAAGATTAGAACATTTTCACTGAACAATGCAGATCCTGGGTCTTTTGGGTTCCCATGTGTCATTTTTTAACACATTGCTTCCATCTGATACCAGGCTTCTAGCCCCTGGTTTGGCTGCTGTCTTCCTGTGATGAAACAAGTGACTTCTCCCTACTGGACTACAGTTTCCCCATGAGGGTTTATAAACAAGAATTTCCAATGTTCCTTTCAACTCTCCCTATATCTATAACATGCATGTAAACTACATGAGATTCAGGGTCTCTCTCTGGTCAGGCTGGGCTTCGACTCTGTCCATTCTTAGTTATGTCTATCCCACTAGGGTGAATGGGGAGGAGGAGATGTGGACACAATTGACAAATTCATGACTCATTCTACTGTTAAAATCCAGGTTCTTTTCCAGGGTCACCTATGAGCAATATCATATGAAATTTGATTTCTTTCCCCCAATGCCTCTTTTCCTCCATTTGGTGTGTCCTAACCCTCATTTACCTAGTGCTCTCACCCAAACACCACCCATCCATTCCACCAGTTTCATTTTGGGGAATGAAGAAATACACTTCCCCTTAGTAGAAGACATGGGTTTAAATTCCTGATCCTCAGCTTACTCCCTGTGTGACCTTAGGCAAACCCCTTAACCGCACAGCCTCAGTCTGTTCAATGTTAAATGAGATTGTTAGACTAGGTGACTGCTAAGATCTCTTCCATCTCTTTTTGTCATTGAGTCATTTTCCAGTTGTGTCCTACTATGTGTGACTCCATTTGAGCTTTTCTTGGCAGAGATACTGGAGTGGTTTGCCATGTCCTTCTCCAGCTCATTTTACAGATGGGGAAACTGAGGCAAACAGGGTTAAGTGACTTGCCCAGGATCACACAACTAGAAAGTGTCCGAGGTCAGATTTGAACTTACAAAGAGGAGTCTTCCTGACTCTAGACCCAACACTCCACACACTGTGCCACCTAGTTTCTATCCTCAAATATATGTTAAGACTAATTGTCACTGCAACTTTGGGCAAGTCACTTCCAATTCTGTTCCTCAGTTCCCTATTCTTTAAAATACTGCTTTTATGTTGAAAAACACATTTTTTCCAGTCGATCTGAATGAATATTGAGGAAAGAAACATGGCATGGTAAAGAAAATGAGAGAATTGAATTTTGGAGATTTGGGCTTCAGTCCTGATTCTAACATTCATTGTACAATTTGATTCAGGATAAGCTGGTTTAACCTTCTTCTGAGGACTATGAAATGATCTCTAAAGGTCTGTCATATGATGGAAAGAATAACACAAGTAACAAAGGGGCTCCCTTGTGTGCCTAGCCTTGTGCTCAGCTATGCTGTTGGGAGAGAGAGATGAAAAGCAGACCTGAAAGGCAAAGCTGCATACTCAGGAAGCTTACAGTTTGGGGTTAGATGACATTTACACCCAGAGACCAGTTAAAGGACAGCAAATAACACTTTATGCTAGATGTTCAAAGGAGGGAAAACAAGGCATTACTTAGAATCTTCTTAATTCATAGACTGTCAGAGCTGGGAGGAACCTTCAATGTCATCTACTTCAACCTTTTCATCATATGATGGAAGAAACTGAGGTCTGAGTCGAAAGGAAGTGTACAAATTCATAGTCAATTTCTGACTAAAAGGGTTTTGAAACCTAGTGTCCCAGCTCCCATCCCAAAGTTCTTGTCACTTTGGTTAAAAGAACAGAAATGGTGTTTAAAATGTTTTTCTGCCCTATACTTTTCTGTCATTCATCTGACAGTATTTGTCACCATGCTCTTGGCCCACAGAGAGTGTATTTCCTGGAAATCCTCTTCACTGTATAATTTAGGATGCTCATAGATTTGATTGGACCATGGTTTCCAGGGTAACAGAATCCACAACCACTATCTGCTACCCATTCCAGTTTACGCAATTTAGGCTTGGTCCTTCCCCTGGCCCCATTGCACCACCAAGGCAGCTTCCTCATTTCTATCCTCAGTCTAAGAGATGAATTATAAGGGTCCCTGGGGCTGGAGAACCTGAATGCTTCAGCCACTGTGATGCTGTAGGGGACTAAAACAGTCAGAGGTTCTGTAGCAAGTAAAGAGGAAACCCTCTCTCCATTACACTCCTGGAGTATGTACTTGTCAGGATCAGGCCCACTTCCAACAGAGGATCCTGAACTTGGGAGCTTAGTCTATCATCAGAAGCTCTGGCTTCCCAAAGTAAATCAACAGGGTTAGCCTGTGCCTGAAATAATGAACTATGACACAGAGCAGAGCTTGTCTTTGGTGGCTGATAAGGTTTTAGGTGTTCTCTCTCCCAAAGGTATCTAATTTCTTTAGGAACCAAAGACCAGAAAGTCTAATGGCAAAATTGCAGTTACCAAGATAGTAGTAAGGGAAGGGAAAGGAAAGGAATAAAGAAAAGGGCAAACTAAAGGAAAAAAGGAAAGGGAAAGAAAGGAAAAGGGGAAAGGAAAGGAAAAGAGAAAAGAGAAAAGGGAAAAGGGAAGAGGAGGGGAGGCTATGGGAGGGAAGGGAAAGAAGGGACATTTATTAAGGTTTTACTATATGCCATACAGTTTACAAATATCTTATTTGATGAGACAACATCATCTCATCAGATGTTAGGAAGTTATAGAGTGAAAAGTCAAGAGGGGGAAAGGGTTTCATCTTTAGTCATCTTATCTATTTGACACTTCTGTTTATATTTTCCACAGTTAAGGGTATCCCTCATCATAGATACTGGTTCATGAATGTCATCCCAATGCCATGCAAAGTGAACTGAATTAGAATTTCATGTTCTAGCCTTGGCCAAGTCACTTAAAGAAACCTGAACTTCAGTTGCCTCATATATAAAATGAGTGGGGTGGTTTAGATGATCTCTTAGTTCCATTCCAGCACTGCTATTTTATGACTCATTATTCTCCCTAAGTCAGGAAAGTATCCAAGGATGTGCCAGTCATGTTCCATCCTTGAAGATTCCATGCCTCTCCTACAGCAAAGCTTCTCTCAGTCTTCCTCACCTCCTAGGCAAACCCAGGGAGTGTTGTCCTCTGCTAAAATCAAGCAAACTAATCAATCCAATTCAACATTTAGTAATTAAATACCTAGTATGAGGAGTACTGTATTAGTCAGAGGAATAAATAGGAAGTTCGGATCAAAGATGTTCCCTATCCTTATAGAGACTCTGGTACTAGAGATTTAAAAAAGATTATTGGGATCATCTTTTTACATCTTTCTCATATCCCAGTGATTCCTCCTCCCCATGACCTCCAGCTTAATAGAACAATTAAATACAGTCAGACAAAGCAAATGAACACATTGACCATATCTGAAGATGTATGCCTCATTTGAAATCTATGATCTGCTACCTTTTGGCCTATAGGTCACATATTCATCATCAGTCTTCTCGAGTCATGATTGGACACTGCTTATCAGAGTCACAGAGAACTTTGGCACCTTGATCCATCCACAAATTACATCAACATGAGTTATTTTCTACATTGAAGAATATCTTAAATCCTACCTTCTGATCTTAAGAGTTTCTTGTTCATGTCTTTCCATAAATCCCCAATGGAGGGTCCACCCAAGGTTCTGGAAGCATTTCCTTGGTTCTTTTTAATATCTGGAAGGCAGAAATGTTCCATTAAGGCCATCTATCTGTTGGTGTCAATTCTTGTCATGTAACCAGAGCATCTTCTTTTCTTTTTTTTTTTTGCTTTTTAAAATTTTTTTACTTTAGTTTTCAACATTCGTTTCCACAAGATTTTAAGGTACAAAATTTATCCCCATCTTTCCCCTACTCCCACCCCAAAATAGCGACCCTACTGAATACCCCTTCCCCCAATATGCTGTCTTACATCCTCCCCTATACCCGCTCTAACTTTCTTGTAGGGCAAGATGTATTTCTATACCCCAGTGCCTGAATATCTTATTTCCCAGTTGCATGGAAAAATTACATATATACACACACACACACACACACACACGCACACACATATTTTAACATTTGATTTGATATTTTTTGCATTTTTAATTTTGTTTATTTTTAGTTTACAACTTTCATTTCTGAAAGATTTTGACTTACAAATTTTCTCCCCATCTTTCCTCTACCCACCACCCCCAAAACAGCAATCCCACTGAATATCTCTTTACCCAATCTGCTCTCTCCTATATCGTCCCCCATTGCCCCTCCAACCTTCTGGTAGGGCAAGATATATCTCCATACCCCAGTGCCTGTATATCTTATTTCTAAGCTGCATGTAAAATAATAATAATGATGATGATGAAAATAATTTTTTAAACATTTCAATTTAAAACTTTGAATTCCAGATTCTTTCCCTTCTTCCCTTGTCACCCACCCTTACTGGGAAGATAAGCATTTCAGTATAGTTTGTACATGTGTAGTTACACAAAGCATTTCCATAATAGATATATTGTGAAAGATTGACTATATTTTCCTCCATTCTATCCCACCCCGCACTTGTTCTATTTTCTACTTTGACCCTGTCCCTTTTCAAAAGTGTGTGCTTCTAACAATCCTTCCCCCCAATCAGCCCTCCCTTCTATCATCCTCTCATCTGTCTTCCCCCCCCCCCCTCTCATCCCCTTCCGTCCTACTTTCCTGTAGGGAAAGATACCCAATTTAGTGTGTATGTTATTCCCTCCTTCAGCCAAATTCAATGAGAGTAAGGTTGACCCATTCCCTTTTGCCTTCCTGTTTTTCCCCTCCATTGTAACAGTTTTCCCTTGCCTCTTTTATGTGAGATAGTTTACCCTATTCTGTCTCTCCCTATCTCCTCTCATTATATTCCTCTCTCACCTCTTAATTTTATTTTTAAATATCATCCCTTCCTATTCAATTGATTCTGTGCTCTCAGTCTATTTATACCTGAACACATATATACACACACTCACATATGTATTCATACGCACATACATATGTGTGTGTATATATACATTTATATTCCCTTCAACTAATCTCATACTGAGAAAAGTTTCATAAGTTACAATGATCGTTTTTCCATGTAGGAATATAAATAGTTCAACTTTGTTAAGTTCCTTATTTCTTTTCCCTCTTTACCATCTCATGCTTCTCTTCTTGTATCTGAATGTCAAATTTTCTATTCAACTCTTTTTTTTCATCAAGAATGCTTAAAAGTCCTCTATTTCATTTTCTCCTGAAACATTATATTCAGTTTTTCCAGGTAGGTGATTCTTGGTTTTAATCCCAGCTCCTTTGACCTCCAGACTATCATATTCCAAAAGCTTTGATCCCTTAAAGCTTCTAGATGTTGTGTTATCCTGATTGAGTTTCCACAATATTCAAATTGTTCCTTCCTAGCTGGTTGTAATATTTTCTCCTTGACCTGGGAACTCTGGAGTTTGGCTATGATATTCCTAGGAGTTTTCTTTCTGGGATCTTTTTCAAGAGGTAATTGGTGAATTATTTCTATTTCTATTTTGCTCTCTAGTTTTATAAATATATGAGCAATTTTCCTTGAGAATTTCTTGAAGGATGATTTCTAGGTTCTTTTTTTGATCATGACTTTCAGGTAGTGCAATAATTCTTAAACGATCTCTCCTGGACCTATTTTCCAGGTCAGTGGTTTTTCCAATGAGATATTTCACATTGCCTTCTTTTTTTTTCTTCTGAAAACCAGTTTTATTTAAATAAGAGTTTAAATACATTACATAACATTTAAACTTAAAAAATAAACCCCAAACCAAACCAGTCTGTTACTTCACATGGCATTGGGTAGCTGTTGCTAGTAAATTGCAAGCTCCGAAGTTACTACATTGACTGTTTTGATACATTCGTTCAAAATTTGTTCCCTTGTCAAAAGTTAATTCAGGTCAAGTTGGCCTCACAGTACAGTGTTTTCTCCACTTGTTCATCTCCCAGAGGTAGGGCACTATTACTACTAAAAAAAGTCTTGTCAGACAACATTGGACCTTGGTGTGATGTTAAGAAGGAAAATGTCCTGCCATTGCCCCCAAATGAAACTCCTTCCTGCTCAGGTGGTGCAAGTCACCAGGGGGATCCTGTCCTGCTACCAAAGGCTAACTCTTTCATCTTGGGGGTATCTGGACTGGATGGTGGCGACCTCAACTTACTTTTCTGAGCATCACCAAAGCCAGCTCAGAGAGTAGTAATGCTCTCTTAAATGGACAGGGAACTCTGAAGAGGGAGCACCAAGGAGCCTCTGGACAGACAGACATGGTCTCGGATGCTACTAGGGCTTTGGACTTGACTGAAACATTCTATTATTTGTGTTTCAGGCTGGGCACTGCCAGGCTTTACACCTCTGTTTAAATGAGGGACTTCAAGACTAGACAGCATGGCTCTTTTCAGTTTATTACATGAATGAGTTACACTAGTCCAAGTTAAACAGCGGACCCCAAATGGTTACATTATACAAGCTGTGAGGTTTTTAAACTTGTGACAAGGGACAGAAGGGAATTTTTCTATTCATTGCAAGGAAATCCTCACTTAAGCTTCAGTGAGCCACGA
The DNA here is from genome assembly GCF_028583685.1 of Petaurus breviceps papuanus. Lineage (NCBI taxonomy): Eukaryota > Metazoa > Chordata > Mammalia > Diprotodontia > Petauridae > Petaurus > Petaurus breviceps. The sequence continues at coordinate 26,119,399 of NW_027185694.1, read as the reverse complement.
GCACTTAAAACCCATGAACCTTCATCTGGTTGTCCTTAGCCAGTCCAATCTCAATGAGGAACTGGCATATGTTCTTGCGCTGGTAGCTGAATTACGTCTCCATGTTCTGGATGCTCAATTACAGTACCATTGCAGGCAAATTTCTTCTTGAATGCCTTCACTAGTTTCTTTTTATCATAATCATCAGTGATCTCCTGGACAGTAGCGAGGGTCTTCCTGCTGTTTCTCTGTTGAATTCTTATATGGATATAATCCTCAGTCCCAGCAGGAAGCAGGTCATCACCCTTACTTGCATCAGCAAAGGGGTCAAAAGAGTGGAGGTTCTAGATAGCAGACATATGATACGATTCCTTTTCCTCGGTGGAAATGGCCTGGGGAAGGTGGTGGTGGGAGAAGGCGGGCGGGTGGGGGGGGGCGGTACGGAGTGTTGGGAAGTGAGGGAGCTCGAGGGGGAGGCTGCTGAGTCCTCAGTGGCGGCTCAGTGACTGGGACCTTCACATTGCCTTCTATTTTTTTTTCATTTGTTTGGATCTGTTTAATAGTATCTTGATTTCTCACAAAGTAATTAGCTTCCATTTGCTCCAATCTAATTCTGAAGGAATTGTTCTCTTCAGTGAGCTTTTGAAATTCCTTTTCCATCTGGAAAATTTGGCTTTTTAAGGCATTCTTTTCCTTATTGGCTTTTTGGACTTCTTTTGCCATTTGAGTTAGTGTATTTTTAAGGTGTTATTTTCTTCAGTCAGGTTGTTGACTCCCTTTTCATGATTTTCTTACATCATTCTAATTTGTCTTCCCAATTTTTCCTCCAATGCTATTACTTGATTTTCAAAGTCCCTCTTGAGCTCCTCCATGGCCTGTAACCATATCATATTTTTCTTGGAAGCTTTTGATGCAGGAGACTGACTTTGTTGTCTTCTTCCCATTCCATGCTTTGATCCTTTTTGTCCCCAAAAAGGAATTCAATGGTCTGTTTGTGTTTCCTCTGCTTGTTCATATAGCCAGTCAATTATTTGACATTTGAGCTCTTTGCCACAGTAGAACTCTGCTTCCAGAGAGGAGATCTTTGTCCCAAATTGCTGCAGTTTTTGCAAATGTTGTCAGCAGGTTGAGGAGGGCACTCTCTCTACAGACACCACAGTATCAAACTGTCGTTTCTCACCCCAGGACCACTGCTCAAGGAAACAACCCAGATCCAAGCAGGTCAAAGCAAGAGTGATTACCCTCTGAATGGTTGCTTAGTTCCCCCATTATCTGTAGGCCAGGGGCTCTTGAGGCAGCCATGTGGAAAACACTGCAGCCACAGCCAATTGTGCCTCTGTCACCTCTCATCCTGGGGGCAGGGGCAAGACCATGCCCTTCCTTTCCAACAGAGTTCAGACTGACCTTTTACTTTATTTCTGGCATTTATGAGTTGAAAAGTCTGGAAACTGCCACAGCTGCTGGTGATTCACCCTCATGAAGTCTGCTTCAGCCTGCTGGTTGGGGCTGCCCTGGGGCCAAAACCCCATGGCTCACAGGGGGTCTGTGTTCAGCTGCCAGCACTCTGTGATGAATCCTTGCTGTCCACCTGCCAGGCTGCCTTCAGGGGGAGATTTATTTCTCTCTGTCACTTTGTGGGTTCAGTAGCTCTAAAATTTGTTTAGAGTCATATTTCATAGGTATTTGAGGTGGTTATGGGGGGAGGTCATAGAATTTCCTACCATCTTGGCTATGCCCCCCCCCCTTTTTTTTTTTGCTTTTTGGAGGAGGGAAGGGATGGCAATTGGGGTTAGGTGACATGGCTAGAAGGTTTTTAAATGTTTGAGGCCGGATTTGAACTCAGGTCCTCCTGACTCCAGAGCTGGTGCTCTATTATATGAGCCACCTAGCCACCCCAGCATCTTCTTTTCAATCTATACATGCTGTTTAAACCTTTAAACATTTCTTGCGTGCAACCCATTAATTATAATCGGATTCATCGAATTTATTCCCCCCATGCATCTTTCTCTTATCGTTAGGGTTACTAGTAATATTGATTTTTCTTAGATTATGGAATGATTTTTAGTTGTGTAATATCACTGGGAGAATACTGGCACTTAAGAGATAGAGCTGGGCTTTTTCTGCGGTGAGCAGTTTGGGATTATTCAAAAGGCTGCACTGTTTCCCAGATAAGATCCCATTTAATCTCCTTCTTTTACTCAAGTATTGGCCCAGATCACAAACTTATTTACAGCACCTTGATAACATATATGTATATTCCCCTCCTCCAGCTATTAAAAGAAGCAAAGATAGAAAATCAAAAAAGTTTCTATTTTTTTTAAACTTTGTTTAAATAATGTATATATGTGCAAACCTGTATCCACAAATGTGGATTTTTATAAATGTGTATATGCATGTGTTTGATGGAATGATACCAATGGATACCAACCCTTGACTTATGTATGTCTCCACATACATAAAAATATGCCTATATAGATGTGTATTCAGTTGCTGGGGTGACCATAAATTTGCATTCCATTCAGGGATGGGGAACCTGTGACCTCGAGGCCACATGTGTCCTTCTAGGTCTTTGGGTACAGTATTTTGACTGAGTCCAAGTTTTACAAAACAAATCTTTTTATTAAGGAGATTTGTTCTAAGAAGTTTAGATTTAGTTAAAGGGCTGCACTTGAGGACCTAGAGGGACACATGTGACCTCAAAAGCTGTATGTTCACCACCCCTGGACTATAATAGGCATTTTTAATCCTCTTGATTTTTCCTGTCCATACCAGACTAATCTCCCTTATATTGCTACTCACTTCACTGAGGATATTTTGCAATGTTCTGGAGCTCAGTGCAATCAATATATTTTTATCTACAAGCAGAAATATTTGAAGAACATTTCTATTAATGGGGAACCTCTCTTCTGTTTGGATTATGCCCATAAGGATAGGGAACATCTTAGAGGAAAACTTACTAACCTGTCTTATATCTGGACTGAAAAAGATACTTTGCAGGTTATTGAACAGTTGTTTCTGTAGACACACATGTCATTCTGCAATTTTAACTTCCTCTTGGGAGAAACTTGGATGAGAATCTTCAAGGTTACATTTTGTTTTACCAAGTAAAAATTTTTTCCTTCTTCATGTTTGGAAAAAATAGGAATATTTTAATAGGAAATTGGCAGCTTACTATTATTATAGTTTTGATCTTGAAAATCCCATGAAAAGGTCTTAGGGACTGACCAGGGGTCTAAGGACCAAACTTTGAGAACCATCGTAACAGATAATTTCCACCAATAGTCCCTAGAAGGGTTCTTTTCTCATACCCATCAATATCTAAAATCCTTACTGTTCGTGGTTCATTTTTGGGGTTAATCATCACCATCTCTATCCTAACCTTCTCTAATAATAGTAATATAAGGCATTGCCCCCTTTCCATATCAGCCTTGATATAGAAAATAGGTGTAAGTGAAAACTTTCTAATAAAAAACAATCTAATCAATACACAGTGGAATCTTTCATTTTCTATACCTCTCAATTAATAGTATTGGCACCGATATCTTCAGTAAAATTGGTCAAAGCCTTCCTCATGTTTTCATCAGATACACCTTATACACACATAGACCATTCCCACAGTTTAGATAGATGAGAAAATAGACATGAGAATCAATAATTATTTGTAGCTTTTTGATTGCCTTTTGTGGAGTAGGGCAGCAAGAGAAAAGCTTCATCTCTATGTTATCCCATTTTGATGGAATATCTTTTCAATATCTCAAAAATCAACCCCCAAAACGTTTTTAAAACTAGCTTGCCTTGTGTACCTGGTGTTGTCTATCAGTCCTTCCTGGCCACCATCTAAGTACCTTCCCTATTTCCTTAAATGATATATTGGGTAATGAGACAGTAGTGCCCAAAAGTGATGGCTCCATCACCAAACCTGATAATACATTGTTAATACAAATGCCAGCAAATCTTCCATTCCATATTTATTGTCGTCCTCCCACTTTTATCCACAAATGATTTCTGAACAATGTGACTTAGCTGGATTTCACACTGAACTTCACTTACTTTCTCCTTGACTGTTTTTCAGTGGCTTATGAGGTAATGCTCACAGTCTCTTATCTCATCTTCTACCACAATGTTTTACAAATGAGCTTGGGAAATGGTGATTCTTTTGACTGCCTGATCTCACTGTTTGATAATCAAATTGAGTACTTGCTACTGAAGGGCTTTCTGACTTCTTTCCAGCTCCTCTTTTAGAATAGTAGAGGCAGCTAAGCAGTTCAATGGATAGACTACTGGGTCAGAAGGCTCATCTTCCTGAGTTCAAATATGGCCTCAGATGCTTACTAGTTGGGCAAGTCACTTAACTGCTGCCTACTCTATTTCCTCATCTGAAGAATGGGGATAATAGTATCACCTACCTCCCAGGGTTATTGTGAGATAATATTTGTAAAGGCACTTAGCAAGGTGCTTGCCACATAGGAGTCACTTAATAAATTCATATTTCCTTTCTTCCTGTTGTTTTAAACATCTTTAAGAATCAGTGATAGTAAGTCAATGTCTTTTCTTTTGTCCATTTCCTGTTTTCCCTATTGGAATAAGAGACTGGAGTATCAGAGGATTAAAGACTTGAAGGAGCTTTAGAAATTATTTAATTCATCTTCTTATTTTACAAATGACAAAGCTCAAGTCTAAATACTTTCCCAAGGTAATGAAAGTACTAAAGATGCAGGTCCAAGACTTGAACCTGGGTCTTTTTGCTCCAATTGCAGGACCCTTTTTCATTACCATACTGCCCCTGACTTGAATATGGTCTCTAAACAGCCTAATTAATGCAGGTCAGGAACTTCTCTGTTCCATGATGAATCACTATGTGTAAAGTCATTGACTGCAAATAGGAAATCTTTCAGCATCTGCAAAGTCCCCACCATTTAAAAGAATTAATGTTATATTTTCCCCAGTTACATATAAAAACAATTTTAACATTAGTTTTTAAAACTTTGAGTTCTAAATTCTCTCTTTTTCTCTCTCCACACACCCCTGAAGTCCATTATATAGGCAAATGAAGCTCGACTGTTAGTCTTTAGAGGCAAAATTTTGATAATAATTATGAAGTAACATCCTACCTTCTCTGGGAAAGAATTAGGAGGCAATACTAATCTTAATAATAAGTAGCATTTATCTAGTGCCTTAAAGTTTGCAAAACACATTCTATGACATCCAATTTAATTCTTACAACAGCTATATCAAACTTAATGATTTTTTTCCTAACTCAATAACTTTCCCCAAACTGGTTCCCCTTTACAACTACTATTTCACTATTAATATGCTATTACTTCTAGGGTAGAAGCCTCAGAGTCATATTTAATAAGTCCTCCTTCACTCCCTCTGTCTACCCTCTTCCCAAGACTAGTTCCTTTTTACTTCAAGACATTTCATATCTATTTGCCCCTCTTCATCCCCAGTGAACTCATCCTAGTTCAGGCCCTTATCACATTTCATCTTGACTATTTAAATTTTTTTATTTATTTTATTAAATATGCACCAATTAGATGTAAAATTTTAACAATTTTTTTCATCATGAGGTCTAAATTCTCTCCCACCCCTCTACCCTCCTTCAGAAGGCAAGCAGTTTGATTTCTATTATATATATGGGAGGGTCACACAAAACATATTTCTGTATTAGCCATGTTGCAAAAGAAAAAAACAAGCAAAATAAAACAATAAAAATAAAGAAAGTTTAAAGATACACTTCAACCTACATTCAGAATTCATCAGTTCTCTCTCTGGAGGTAGATAGCATTTTTCATCTTGGGTCCTTTGGCAGTCTTGGATCATCGTCTAAATCAGAATAGCTAGGTCTTTCACAGTTTATCATCCTTACAATATTTTTTTATCAAATGTTTTATTAACTTCTAGTTTACATAGTTCATTTCCACAAGATTTTGAGTTACAAATTTTCTCCCCATTTACCCCCTACCCACCACCCCAAAATAGTGATCCCACTAGATATATCCTTCTCCAATCTGCTCTCTTGCATATTTTCTCCCATACCACCTCCAACTTTTTAGTAGGGAACAGTGGATCTTTATACCCCACTGCCTGTATATCTTATTTCCCATTTACATGTAAAATAATATTAATAATAGTATATATATATATATACATATATATATATGTATAAAACATTTGATTTTAAAACTTTTAATTCCAGATTCACTCCCTTCCTCCCTTGTAAACCACCCTTAATGGGAAGACAAGCAATTCAATATAGGTTGTACATGTGTGGCTATGCAAAACATTTTCATAGTAGATATATTGTAAAAAATTGACTATATTTCCCTCCCTCCTATCCCACCTCCCACTTGTTCTATTCTCTACTTTGATCCTGTCCCTTTTCAAAAGTGTGTGCTTACAATTTCCATCTCCCCCAGCCTGCCCTCCCTTCCATCTTACCCCCTCTCATCCCCTTCACATCTCCTCTCCTGTAGGGTGAGATGCCCTATTTAGTGTGTATGTCATTCCCTCCCTAAGCCAAATTCAATGAGAATGAGTTTGACCCATTCCCTTTTGACTTCTGTTCTTCCCCTCCATTGTAACCATTTTCCCTTACCTCTTCTATATGAGATAGTTTAACCCAATCTCTCTCTCCACATCTTCTCTCATTATATTCCTCTCTCACCTCTTAATGTCACCTTTTAAGTATCATCCCTTCCCATTAAACTGGTCCTGTGCCCTTCTATCTATGTATACCTGTACACATATATACACACATTCACATATGTATTCAAATGCCCATATACCCTCCAATATAGACATATATATATGTATATGTGTATATATGTATATATTCATTTCTATTTCCTTCAATTATTCTCATATTGAGAAAAGTTTCATAAGTGACAATTATCATTTTTCCATGGAGGGATGTAAATAGTTCAAATTTGATAAGTTCCTTATGATCTCTTTTCCCTGTTTATCTTCTCATGCTTCTTTTGCTTCTTGTATCTGAATGTCAAATTTTCTATTCAATTCTGGTTTTCTCATCAAGAATGCTTGAAAGTCCTCTATTCCACTGAATGACCATATTTTCCCCTGAAACATGATACTCAGTTTTGCTGGGTAGGTGATTCTTGGTTTTAATCCCAGCTCCTTTGACCTCTGGAATATCATACCCCAAGCCCTTCTATCCCTTAGTGTAGAAGCTTCCAGATCCTGTCTTATCCTGATTGCATTTACAAGATAATCAAATTGTTTCTTCCTGGCTGCTTGTAATATTTTCTTCTTGATCTGGAAATTCAGGACCTGGCTATAATATTCCTAGGAATTTTCTTTTTGGTATCTTTTTCAGGAGGTGATCAGTGGATTCTTTCAACCTTTATTTTGCCCTCTTGTTCTAAAACATCAGGGCAATTTTCCTCAAGAATTTCTTGAAGGATGATTTCTAGGTTATTTTTTTGATCATGGCTTTCAGGTAGTCCAATAATTTTAAAATTATCTCTCCTGGATCCATTTTCCAAGTCAGTGGTTTTTTCCAATGAGATATTTCACATTGCCTTCTATTTTTTCATTTGTTTGGATCTGTTTAATAGTATATTGGTTTCTCATATAGTCACTAGCCTCCATTTGCTCCAGTCTATTTCTGAAGGAATGATTCTCTTCAGTGAGTTTTTGAGATTCTTTTTCCATCTGGCAAATTCGGCTTTTTAAGGCATTCTTCTCCTCATTGTCTTTTTTGAGCCTCTCTTGCCATTTGAGTTAGTCTATTTTTTTAAGGTGTTATTTTCTTCAGTCAGGTTGTTTACTCTCATTTCATAATTTTCTTGTATAGTTCTCATTTCTCTTCCCAGTTTTTCCTCCACTTCTCTTATTTGGTTTTCTAAATCCTTTCTAAACTCCTCTATGGCCAGTAACCAGCAAGTATTTTTCTTGGAAGCTTTTGTTGCAGGAGTTCTGACTTCACTGTCTTCCTCCTATTCAAGGCTTTGATCCTTTTTGTCCCCAAAATAGAAGTCTAATGTTGGATTCCTCTGTTTCCTTTGCTTCCCTCATTTACTCATGTTGCCATTCAATTACTTGAGTTTTGGGCTTTTTGCCACAGTAAGACTCTGCTACAAGACAGGAGAGCTTCTTACCAAATGCTGGGGTTTTCTCAGCTGCTGAAGGTATTAGTTGGGGGCCCTCTCTGAAGCCTCCACATGCTCTTGCAAGCTGGTCACACACCTCAGGACCTCTACCCTAGACTATAATCCAGATCCAAGCAGGTTAAAGCAAGAGCGATTACCCCTCAGACTGGTGCTTGGTCCCCCTACACTCTGCAGGCAAGGAGCTGAAGTTGCCACGTGGTGGCTGCTACATGGCTGTAGTGCCTCAGCAGCTTCTCCTTCCAGGGGATAAAGGCCTATGCCCTCCCAACTACTGGGTCCCAAAGTCCACATTGCACTAACCTCTCACGTTGTTCTTAGCATCTATGTGTGATTATTCTGGAAACCGCCACAGCTGCTGGTGATCTGAAGTCCCTCCAGCTGGTGGCTGGTCAGGCAGCCCTGGGGCTATAACCTCTGGCTCAGGAGCGGGGACTGGGCTAGGCTCCCAGAGAGCTGTGCTGGCTGGCTGCTCCCTGCCGGCCTGCTGGGCTGTCCTCAGTGGGAGGTTAGCTCCTCTGTGTCATTTTGTGGGTTCTGCAGCTCCAAAGTTTATTTAGAGTCACCTTTTACATGAATTGGAAGTGGTGGGAGTCATCCCTACAATATTACTATTACTGTGCATGATGTTCTCCTGGTTCTGCTCACTTGACTTTGCATGAGTTCATGTAAGTCTTCCCAGGTCTTTCTGAAACCATTCTGCTTCATCTTGACACACACTGCCAGGGCATTTATTAACACACAGCTCTGTGGTACTGTGGAAAGAGCCCTACACTAGAAGATAATGTTTATAAAGCAATTAGCACAGTGCCTGGCCCTTGTAATCCCTTAATGAATGTTATTCTCTCCCTTTTTCTTCTCTCGGCAGAGGGGCTTCTTTAAACGTTTTTCCTCTGATACATATTTTTGTGTGACATTAGACAAATCACTTAACTACTCTGGACATCAGTTTCCTTATCTGTAATCATGAAGGGGATTGGACTAGACGGCCTCTTAGGTCCCTCCTAGAATTATGGTCCTATGTTATTCTGCTATTCAAAATCCTTCAGTGATGCCATATGACTTATAGGAGAAAATGAAAAGGCCTCAGCCTTAGAATCAAAGTCATTTACATCTAAACTTCAATCCACCATTCTAACTTGATATCAAGTTGTTCCTCAGCATGTATCCTCAGGTCAAGTCAAGTCAATTTCCCCACCATCCTCTAGACATGCCCAGTTCGTTCTTCACATTATTCTCTAACATAAAATGCCCTTCCATTTCTTCTCCTCTTACCCAAATGCTACTGATTATTTTCTAGATTCAACTTTAGGAAGAGTTTTTCCAGGAAATCTCTTATAACTATCCCCAACCCATACCTTCCCTCTCTCTTTTGAATTTCTCTAGCTCACACTGTCTGTACTTAGCTATAGTCAGTATTGAATAAACAGTACTCAACTTAATTGCCCTTTGTGCATGAGTTTTGAGCCCTGGTAGTGCAAGAACCATATTTATAGTGGTGTCTTTATGCTACAAGAAGGGACAGTTTCTGGTTCTTCCTTTAATTCAGTCCAATAGCTAATGTAGTCATGACTCTTTGTGGAATCTTGCTGCTATAAAGTGAGGCTCCTAGTTTTTCCAAGGAGGCTCATTTTCCTTTGCTATAAAGTAGAGATAATCATAATTTTGTAAACTGGAAAGCACAATGAGAGTGAGTTATTGTCATTTTTATTTTTGTTTGAGAACTGACTGGAATTCTGAGATTCAGAGGGATAAGTCTTTCCTGAAAACCCTAAGAAAATTTAGAATATCGTGATCTTTGAGCTAGAAGGGCAGGGAGGACTAGAACTGCTCCCAGGAATTTTAAAAGACACACAGCCTGATAAAGAATAAACTAGAAGGGAGGAAAGGTCATATTCCCTTTCCTACCCACAAGTTACTAAGTCATACTGGAAAGAACCAGTGGCATAGGGACAACAATAGAGAGAAGTAACTAAGAGAAGAATGGGCTGTGGTAGAAAAGAAAAATAGAGTTGAGCGCTCAGGTCTCTCCAGGCACCTCAGACCAGAGGAGTTGGACTAACGCTACTCACCTTTTCAAGGGCTGAGGCAAGATAAAAAAAAAAAATAAAAGAAAGAAACGTCTCTTCTTTCCTCAATTTTCCCTCTTCATGCCTTTCTAGTAATAGATGCTTTAATATATTCTGCCTGATTCTTTTACATAAATATTTCCTGTTTATACTTTGCCTGAAATAGAAGCCAGAAATTAGCTGGAGATGAAAAAATCTTAATTCCATCAAAGATCCAAATCTCTTTCTGGATGTAGGAATTTGCTTAACTGGGGGCTCTGAGCTATTGTGTTTACACTACTTTTGTCTCCTATAAACTTTGCAAAGGAGAAGAAGACCACGTGGCCCTCTCAACCATAATATTAACCCTAAGCTTAAAATCAGGCTAATTGTTGCAACAAGCATGGCTTATTGAATCTCTAGATGAAAGAGGGAAGTGGTATGCTGGTAAATATTTAACAATTGGCTCTCTAAAAATGAATGCATATGTGTAAGTTTAACCTGTATTATTAACATTTTCTCTGTCATTTTCTTAATTCTAGACCAGAGCTGTCAAATTCACAAATAGCCAGCAAAACTCCCCCAAACAGTCCAAAACAGTTAAAATGTAATTGGGAAATGTTTTGTTTTGTTTTTTAGTGCAATGCAATATGGATAGTATTAAATTTTGGTTTTCAAAGTCAAAATGTGGCCTTCAGAGATCCATTTCTATTTGACTTTGACAAACCACAAAGCAATAAACCAATCCCTGATTTATAATGTTTGCTTATTTCCAAGATGTAAATATTCACAGTGAAAATTTAACAATCGCTTCTCTTGAGTCAGTTCAAACTGGCTCCAGAAAGTAGTATAGAGGAGAAAAGATCATACCCTAAATACCTCCCAAAGAAATAGGTAAGGCCTGGGGAGGATTCAGCTCTGTATAACCTAGCTGGAAAGAGAGAACAAAAAGGATTTAATACCAGTTGGCCAACTTGACACTCCATGATTATACCTACCAGTGTTACATTATAATATCATATTAATTATATTATTATTACTTCAGGACTACAAGAACAAAATTCCATTGGTGTGGGCACACCCACTACCCTATGTAATCATGATTTCTCCGTGCATTACTGAATATTCTCATAAAGAACTGTGGGAAAAGAGATTCATCAGCAAGAAGCTGATATTATTATTATTATAGGAATGTGAGCCACCATCATCATCACCATTAATAATCATCTGGAAAATGAGGGGACGAGCCTTCTTAAACTTTTTCTACTCATGACCCCTTCAGTGTTTCTTAAACTGTAGGTCTCAACCCCATATAGGTCTAGATGGATTCTGAGTTTCTTCCTGCTCTAAGCTATAATCCTATGAAAGTAATTTTTATTGAGATGCCATTTATCTCCCATGGGATTATGCTACATTTTGTAAAGGAAATGAGCTAAACAACTATAGATGGCCACTGAGGTGCCTTCTAACTCTGAAATCCTGTGATTCTATGAAATCCCTGGACTCCCTGTCTTTGAGACCAGAGGAGTACTTGTGGTCTCTACTGGAAGAATATAAACTAATTTCAACCAAGAGGCCAAATGTGTATGTGATTCTGGGCAAGTTGTTTTCTTTATGACCCTCCAGTCCCCTCATCTGTAAAATGGGAATGATAATACCAACCTGAAAAAAAAACACAGCATGAGCATGGAAAGGAGACATTATAAGTCCACCATCTATCTGATTCTCAGGATAGAAAAGTTGAAATCTCCTCCTTCTATGAGCATAAAACCTGCAAACTCTGGGAATGACATAATTTAATCTCCTTTAAGAGTCACAGGAAAACACAGCCCATAAATGTAAGCAAGTCACAAACATTTGGTCTTAAAAATGGAAAGGATATATCTGTTGGGTCTCCATAGCAGATTCATCAGTATAAAGCTGGCCTAGTGATAGAATTATGGCCTGTACTGGACCATCACGGGCAGCACCAGCCCTGCTGGTGTTGGAACTACACAGAGTTTTAAAAAGAAGTTACAGCCTCAGCCTTGAAATCTGAAACATTCATTACTTTCTCAATTGAGGGTTGCTTGTGACACTAATGAAGGCAATTATTATAATTATTAACTGGACAATCAGGTGAAAACTGACCAATTATGCTTCCAAGACCAAATATATATTTTTTTCTATCGGTGTATGGTTTGAGAAGATCTGCTTATGAGTACCTACTCTGTGCAAAGCCCCCTCCTGAAATAACTTTCCTGGCTGATAATGGTTTCTATTATCCTTACATAGACAAGACAGACACTTTATACTCTTCCAATTGCAGCCCCCAAAGTGGTCGGGAGAGACTTGCTATCATTCCCACTTCAAAGGAAGTAACATTGCATATCTGTGGAGGATCCCTGAAAACCCTAATGCAGAGACACAGTGGAATCACTGGCCACTCAACCAAGAAAAACCTGCTCCTGGACTTAGCACCTTCCACAGACAGGTGCAAGGTCTGAGGGTGGGAGGGGTATTAAAGGCACTCCCAGGGGCTACAGTGTGAAAGCACTACAACTGTGGTAGTGCAGAATTAGCTTAAACCAGTGCAATCCTAGACCTGTTCTTCCTAGACTGATCTCCAAGTGCCCCCCTTCCCAGGAATGTGCTGGTACACTGGTTCTCCAAATTGCAGGACACACTTTTAAGCTTAATCTGCTTCATTGACATTTTCTCCACCACTTTCTTGAGTCTAGACAATCAACAAAACAATAAATCAAGCCTTAATTTGTAGTTTTCGAACTTTTGAGGTGAAAATACTCAACATTGAAAATTTAACAATCAGTTCTCCGAGAGCCTTTCTGAACTGGCTATAGCATGGTAGATCATTAGAGTCAGAAAGGATCTCAGAGAGTCCAATTCCCTAGCTTTACACAGGGGGAAACTGAGACTCGGAGGAAAATGATTTACCAACTGTCAGAATAAAGTAGTTTCAGAGCAGAGATTTCCTCTGTGATAATTTTATAGAATCTAGTGCAACTCCCTTGTTTTATTGAAGTCCCTTCATTCTCTAGTGCTCTGAGGTGTGGAGACCAGTTTTTCTCATAATAGCCCTGTGAGATTGGTGATACAAGTACTATTCCCATTTTATAGATTGAGAAACTGAGGCTTAGAGGGGCTTGATCAAGGTAACATTTAGTAAGTATCAGAACTAGAACTTAAACTCACATCTTATAATTGATTATAAGGTCAGTGCTCTATCCATGAAGCTATACTGCCTTTTCAAAAATATCCACCAAAGTTAGTAATCCATCCTCAGCTTGAACGTTTCCAACGATAAAGAGTCCACTCCTTTGCAATGAAACAAATTCATTGCTCTGGTTGTTGGAAGTGCTTCCAATTACCCTAAATGTAGGGGGTGTTTTATGTGACTTCTTCCTTATTTAGTAAAGAGTTACAATTTGGGGGATTTTTTTCTTTTCTTTTTGTCAGTAATTACAGTAACCCCATTAAATTACAGGAAGTAATTTCTTTTTTACCAGGTTAAAATGGCAAGGGAAATCCCACATCCTCCAGTGGGCATAAGGAAAAATTTGTGGCAGTGATTGGTTTTATGTTGTGAGCAGAATACTAGGTCTCCAACACAAGTGTGTTGAAGACAGCTCATACTGCCTTTCAAGACCCAATTGTTAAATTTTTAGTGTGAGCATTTCCATCCCAGAAATCAGTAAATGTTGCAAATCAGGGATGAATTTATTGCTTTGTTTATCTAGAAAGTTAGCTGATTGTTCAGAAAATGATAGAGAAAATGTTAATGCAGATTAAATTGTAAAATGTGTCGTACATAAATTTTTTGAGTTGGTTGTTAAATATTTATTAGCGCACCCTTTGTTTACAATAACCCAGTTCATTTGTCCGATTCTCTTCTGTAGGAAGCGCCAATAGGACTATCAAGGAATGGCTCATAAAGCTGTAAGGGGAAAAATTCAGCATTAGAGTGAGAGTTGGAGGTCTTAAGGCCTCTCTGACTCTCGGGGAGCTGGCTACCTCTCTACTATTAGCTCTGTCCCTTTGTGAGTGGTAATGTTTGTCTCCTTAATATAAAGCAGAGTTTCTTAACCTGGAGTCAGCAGACAACTTGAATGGGGAAAAATGCATTTTTATTTCAATGTAATTGTTTTCCTATGTAACTCTATTTTATTCTATGCGTTCAAAATTTTCTTCTGAGAAGGGGTCCATAGGTTTCCCCAAAAATCTATGACATGCAAAAAGGACAATCAAGAATCCTTGATCTAAGGATTTAGTATGAGGATTTCCCCAATCACCTCATAACTCAGGCCTCATTTTACCTAAGGTCATTTTCCCTTCTCATTCTCAGTTGTGTGCTTCATTGATTCACCTCTACTCTAGGACATATTATAATCAGCATTTAATCAGAATAAATCGAAGGTTGCCTGGGTCACACAGTTGCAGATGAGATAAGATGTCTGCACTGGTGGAGGGAATTCCACACCAAGAAGCTTGCTATATGGAAAAAAAAAATATTCCAGGTCCCAGCCCTCCACCCCTCAAAAAAAAAGAAAAATATCAAAGGTAAAGCAAAGCAGAAGCATTAGTCACCATAATCAGAGAGACACAGATGATGCATTCCTTTAAATCCTCATACCCAGCTCCTTCCAACAAACGCTTTCAGGCCAATATCCATTCTTTCCTCTCACCTTATGCCAGTGTGGAGGTGACCCAGCAATAGTTTTCAGTTGCTTCCAGTAAGAACCTGAGTAAAAAAGATTGTTTGTTTTTTCCCCCATAATCAACCCATACGAAACCCTGTAAGTCAGTCCAGCATATTGATTCACATTAGGAAATTTAAGCCCTCTGATAGTCTCAATAGCAGAGCAGCAGCATGGCTTGAGCAAATGGGCCGCGCAGGGCCCTCATGTCAGTCCTGACTTTTCTATCCAGGCATGGTAATTACTACTTGGTATCAATGTCCCCTCCAAAGGAGAAGGCCCAAGAAGTGGGGGTGGAGGCAAAACCATCAAGCTTAGTCCTTTGCTACCTTTTCTCTCCTAATCTCCTTGAAAAACCCACAATTCTGTCATATCTCATGTAATGGTATGTACTGCTTAGACTGAGGAATAAAATGAGGCCCCGAAAAAGCTTCAGACAATATAGCTAGGAAATGATGATGATGGCATTCAGTAAGGACAATTGGCATTTATATTAGTACTTTAATTTTTGCAAAGTGCTATACATATATATATATATATATATATATATATATATATTGATGAGGAAACTAAGGTTCAGAATTACAGCTAATATTTGAAGCAGGATTTGAACTCATGTCTTCCTGACCCCAAATTCGTCATGTTTACCCATGATACCACACTTTGGAACCAGAATGAAAAGTTAAGGTCCTTTGACTACAGATACAATAATCTTCTCTTTACAATATGTTCTTTCTGTGCATTTCACACCATCGAAAAATTTCATAGTCAGAAGCAACTTCAAAGGCCATCTGATCCAAACTGGATTTGAGCAAAACATTCCTGACAAGTTTCTGGGCAATTGCTGCATGTGAGGGGAGACCTTGTGTATCTTGAGGAGATCCATTCCACTTTTAAGTAGCTCTGCTTATAAGAAAATTTCCCAATATCTGCCTTATACCCACCTCTTTATAGCTTCTGCCCATTACTCATACTTTTGTCTTCTGTGTCCAGTAGAATGAGACTCTTTTCATTTATAACCTTTCAAATATCTGAGAAGAGCTACAATGTCACTTCTCCTGGCTCAGGCCAGTCATGCTTCCTCTCCTCTAACCACCACCTTCCTGCTGGCAAACTGGACTCTCCCCATGGATCCTTAGTTCAAACAGGTTGGTTTTGACTTCTCTTTCTGGGGTCCAGACCCCCATGCCACTGAGGTAGACCACTCCTCGCCTCCTCCCCTTTAAGCATTGTCTTTCTGGATTAGAATATAAGGAACTTGAGGGCAGAGATCACCTCATTTGCTTGCATATGGTTCCCCAATGTTCAGTAGAGACTGATATGTAGCAAACACTTTATGAATGCTTGTTCTACCTGTCTGCTTCTCCAAGTTTTACTCTTCTCCACAGCCTTAATTCCTTCCATTGATCTTTATGATCTCATAGCTTTCCACTATTCTGGTGGCCCTCTTCTGAATATTCTCCAGTTGAGAACAAGCTGGATTGCCTCCAAAAAATGCAACCACCCCAAAAGGAACCCAAGGCTTCCAATGTAGTCTGACCAGAGCACAGAGGGACTATTAAATGTGCCCCTGTCATAACCACTAAGCCTCCTTATGCAGTCTAAGAACTTTCTTAGCTGCTGAATCAAACCAGTGACTCATATTGAACGTGCAACACCCTGAGATCCTTTATAAATAAATTGCTATCTAGACAGGCCTCTCCCATCCTGGATTCAGAGTTGGTTTGTGCCCAAATGTAAGACTTAACGTTTGGCTCTAGCTCACTTTATCCTTATTAGATGTAGCTTAATAAGGTAGATTGTCATGATTGTGTTTGATTCAATATGATAGCCAATTCTCTTAGCAAGTTTGATAAGGATATCTTCTATGCCATTATCTAAATAACTGATAAGAAGTGATAAGAAGCAAAGAACAAAGATCAGATCTTTAGGTCAGTCCTAAAAGACTGTCTTCTAAGTACTCATCAAACCATTAATGATTGTGCTTTGGACTCAGTCATTCTTTTCACAAGGATAGAATTAGAGACTTTCTCAATTTCTTCTCTGGCATCTGAGCTGACTTTTTACAACTACCCAGCCAAAAAAGGGAAATGAGGTTAGTCTGGCATTACCAGTTATTGATGAGAACACTGCTTTCTTTTCTGGATGTTCATTGACTTATCTCTTCAATAATGGATTCTAGAATTTTGCCAGGAATCAAAGCCAAGATCACTGGGCCTATAGAGTCTGCTTCCATTTATGAAATCTGGGGCAGCATTCATTCTACCTTCTCTAGGTCTATGCATGTCTCCTGTGTTGCACAGTCCTTTAAAGATCACTGATGGGGTTCAGTGACACATCTGCCACTTTTTAAGCACCCAAGGATATACAGGGAACACTTGAGGTTAGTGACTTCATTAATGCCAGCTCAGAACTCAATGTCCCCTATTTATCTTGTGTCTCAACACTGCCCCCTCCAAAATTAAGTCTTATTGTTGTTGTTAAGGTTTTCATTCAAGGCATATCCTTAGCAGAGAAAACAGAAGAACTAAAAAAGAATCGGGTAATCAGTGTTCTGACTGCTATCAACATGCATTGTCTTATCTACCCCCAACCAGCAGTCCTGTCCTTACTTTGATCTTCCTCTTGTCACTAATTTAACTTAAAAAACCCTTTGGGAGAGTTATCCTTCCTTTGTTGTCCCTGTCACTTTATCTTATCCTACCACTATGGGGCCACATGGGCAAGAACACACTTGCATCTGCATCATAATACAGTGCCTGACCCATGAGAGATGCTCACAAATGCTTGTTAACTGGTTCATTGAAGTGTGGATCATAGACTCACAGGATTTAGAGAGCAAAGAGTGCTATAGCTCTGGGATGCTTAACTTTGCATTTTTCAAACCAGAAAACTGAAAGCCAGAGAAGTTAGGCTACTTTCAGGAATGAATGGTAACAGGTGAAGAGGATTTATTGATGTGGGCACAATAAAGGTGATCGAGAATTTTGGATGAGAAGCAATGGACACTGTGGTGTGAGGTGGGAGAATGCTTGTAGGGGAGAGATTGGTTGAGGGGACATAGCAAGCAATAATATGAAGCGCATCCGTGGTATCAGTCGTGGGGCTTTTCCCCCTTTTATCAACACTGTGGTGTGAGAGATGCTCATAGGTATTTGCCTTCCTTGATTACTGAGCCCATAAACACAGCAGACACCAGTGTGGGAAACCAAGCAGTAAAGCCAAGATCTCAGATCCAGCCTCTTCCTACTTATTTGAATTGCACCAGCTGAGCTTGTTCTTGGTTCCCATCCCTAGAGAAGAGTGTCTGGCTCAAAGTTTAGAGCACATCTGACAACCTCAGCCATTAACCCCCTGCCATTGGAATGAGAAGGAGTCTGAGAAAGCATTTAGCACAATTATCATAGTAATGACCATTGATACAACACCTTAGGTTTTGCAAAGTATCTTTACAAATGTTAGCTCTACCCACTGCTCCACCTAGCTGCATAGCAAGGGACAGCTCCCTCAATCTTTGATAAATATATCCTAAAGCAAAGACATTTGCTCACATTTCTATAAGCTTTGCCATTTATAAAAACACTTGCTGACCAACGGCCCTGTGAGATAGTTCATTTTCTCTCACATTAAAAAAAATTTTTTTGATTGATATCATCTATTTTTCACCACTTTTCCCCTATATCCCCCTTCCCAAAGAGCCATCCTCTATAACAAAGATTTGTTTAAAAAAAGAGGAAGAGAATATCATAAAAAATCATTCAATATATCAAAAATCTAATACCAAATGCAATGTTCCATAGACATAGACCCACTACCTTTGAAAAGAAATTGGGAGAGGTATCTTTTTCCTATCTTTTCTTTGGGGCTCAGATTTCTTCTTTCTAGTTTCTCAACATTCATTTTAGATTGTTCTGTAGTTTGTTATTCCCACTATTTAGCTCAACGATTGGTGACTACCTTGATTCGCATTAATTACTACCACAAAAAGTGGTGTATAGAGAGCCTATTTTTTTTAATAGGTTCCTGAGGATATATGCATAGCGTATATCTGGATCAAAGCATATGGATATTTGACACAATTTGTATAGCTCCAAATTGTTCTCCAGAATGTTCTACTAATTCAGACCTTCAATAAAAAATACACTAGTGTGCCTGTATTTCTACAACCCTCCAACACTGACCATTCCTGGCTTTTGTCATCTTAGTCAATTTACAGTTTCTGAAGTAAACTTCAGGGTTGTTTCAATTTGCATTTTTCTCTGATTAGTGATTGAGAGGGCTCTCTCATATGGTTGTTATTAGCTTGCATTTCTTTGGAGAACTGTCTGTTAATATCCTTTGAATGCTTCTGTTTTGGTGTTTTGGCTTTATATATAGTTTTGTTACTTGCCTATATATCTTGGGCAGCTAGGTGGCACAGTGGATAGAGTCTTGCAAATGGAATCAGGAAGACCTCTTTTCATGAGTTCAAATCTATCCTCAGACACTTACTAATTGTGTGGTTCTGAGCCTTAGTTTCCTCATGTGTAAAGTGAATTAGAGAAGGAAAAGGCAAACCATTCTAGTTTTTCTGACAAGAAAAACCCAAATTGGGTCATGAAGAGTCAGACATGGCTGAAAACTGACTGAACAGCAACAACTATGTATCTTGGGCACCAAACCCTTATCAGAGATATTTGATACAAAACATTTTCCCAAATATGAGTGTGTGTGCGTGTGTATACACACACACACTCATAGATAGATAAATACATATATATATATGTGTGTGTGTGTGTGTATTTGTATATACTAGATGTATTCATTTTGCTTGTGTAGAAGCTTTCCTATTTCATGTAACCAAAATTATTTCTTTTCTCTTTTGCAATTGTCTTTACCCCTTGTTTGTTTAAGAATTCATTTCCTATAGAGCAAACATTATCATCACTATTCTACAGTTGAGAAACTGAGACTCAAAGGAAAGGATCTGGCCAAGTTCACATAGTAAGTTAGCAGAAACCTGGAGCTTGAACTCAAATATTTTGACTCCAAGTTCTGTGGTCATATCACTTTACAATTGTGCAGCAACCAATGCCAATTCATAGCAGGATTGTTTCTCTCCTCTTTAAAACACAAATCAGGAGACTAAACAGAGTATCAGGGATGAGTGACAATGATGCACAAAATAATAGCATCATAAACATAATGGTAATGACACATTAATGGTGAAAGAAGAATGGGCTTATTTAAAGCCTCCATTTCCCCCGACGTGTTTAACAAACTGATCATTTATGGCTCAATTTGCTGATCAGTGCCTATTGAATTGCTTTGCATTTTAATTATGCTTTAATAGTCTCAAGATATTCAACTTCAAATCTTTGAAGGGATTTTCTTGACATCATTCTTTGGAAAGGGAGGGAAATGATTCCTGATACAGGGGATAGAGTACTTCACAGGATGCTGTCCTATATGTTTGCCTTTCGTTCTTCTCTCTCTCCCTCCCCTTCTTCCCAAGTGTTAAAATGGGTGAAAGTAGTAGAAGGATCAATGGTTTTGGGGTCAGAGCACCTGGTTTGGAGCCTTGGCTCTGTTACTCCATGTATGACCTTTGGGAAGTCCCTGACACTTGCTTGGGCTTCTAATTTTTTGGTGTAAAATCAAAGGACTGGATTAGATAATCTCTATTTGTTTCTTGGTCATGTCCAATTCTACATGACTCAATTTGGGGTTTTCCTGGCATAGAGACAGGAGTGGTTTGTCCTTTCCTTCTCTAGCTCATTTTACAGATGAAGAAGCAGAAGTAAATATGGGTAAGTGACTTGCCCAGGGCCACACAGTTAGGAAATGTCTGAGGCTAGATTTGAACATATTTGAAGATGAGTCTTCCAGATTCAAAGCCCAATACTCTATCCATTCTTTCGTTTTTGTTTGTTTTTGTTTTTTTGCCTTTTGGAGGGCAATTGGGGTTAATTAACTTGCCCAAGGTTACACAGCTAGTTTTTTTGTGTGGGTGTTAAGTGTCTGAGTCCAGAACCAAACTCAGGTCCTTCTGCCTCCAGGGCCAGCGTTCTACTCACTGAACCACCTAGCCACCCCTGCTCTATCCATTCTGTCACCCAGCTGCCCCAATAATCTCTAAGATCCAGTATAAATTTTGTGATTTATAGAAACAAGAAGCTTGGGATCAGGAAGGATTGCAGTACTATGATTTATTGTTGTTGTTTTTTAAACTCAGGAAGCTGAACTCATTCGAAATATTCAAGAACTTCTAAAAAGGACTCTAATGCAAGCTATTAATCAGATAAGGTAAGTCACCTTCTTTCCAACATGCTTGTTTTACTAACCAATCCCTCAGAAGCAGTCTTGGGTCACTTGGAATTTTATCAGCCTTTCCTCAAAAGAAAGAACAGACACATTTCATGCATGTATCATCAAAGGGGGGTGTGTTATGTTGCAGACAGCTGGTACCAGATCCAAGAGCCAGTTGTTAAATTTTCAGTGTAAGCCTTTACCCCTCAGAAATAGGTACAGATCAGGGCATGCTTTATTGTCTAGTTGATTATCTAGTCTTAAGGAAGTTATGGAAAAAAATATTAAAAATTCAGAATAAATGTGAAAGTGTATTGTTCATACATTTAGGGGATAGGGAGCTGGTTGTTTATCAGTGGGTAAGTATAAAAAACTAGCCTCTTAATCTTTTTGGTGATTTAGAGAATACTCATAGGAAATTCAAAGTTGTGGTGGTTATAGTGACAGACTGAACAAAAGACATGGTGATCTTAGTGTATCACCACTACCCTCCCTACTGTAGTAGTCATAGAACACTGAAATTTTGCAACAACTTTGTCTGAAGACCTGTATTCAAATCCTGACTGCTTCTTCCTACCATTGTAACCTTGGGAAAATTATTTATCTTCTCTAGGTTTGTCTCCTTATTTATAAAATGAGGTAGTTTGACTGGATTTCTAAGGTCTTTTCCAAATTTAAATTTAAGGTTCTTATTAGACAAAAATGATTATTTCCATTTTACAGATGAGAAAACTAGACTTTAGAGAGAGAGGAAGGTCCTAGTGCTGGCAAGGAACAACAGAGCCAGATTTAATTTCAAATCTAATGCTTTTCCCTTTTCATCATGGTTTTCTCCCAAGTGGCCATGGACTGGCAATATCACCTATGTATCTCTCTCTCTCTCTCTCACACACACACACACACACACACACACACACACACACACACACACACACGCACACATCTCATATTTATATGCAAATAAAATTATATATAAAACACATATGTGGTCACATAGTGCATATTATACTGATCTATATGGTGACATACACACTCACTGAAATTTGAAGCAAACCCAGCATATCCAACAAAAATAGGAGAGGCCCTGTTCTTTTCATTTCTTGGTTGATACTGACACCTGGTGGACAATCAGAACTAGACTTCCCTTTGGAATGGTTCACATGACCAATATTTTCATAAAATCCTAGGATCTCAACTGGAACGGACCTCCAGAGGTCATCTAGTCCAAACTAATAACCCTAACTAAGCAAGAATCTCTTTTACACTGTCCCAGACTGGTGGGTGTCCAAACATCCACTGACTGGAGCTCAATGTTGCATTCACTGATGAAAGAATAATTACATTAATATTAATAATTCACATTAGTACTCCCAAGTTACAAAGCACTTTTAACTTCATGTCAAATAGATAATACTTATATCATTATTAATATTTATAGATGAGTAATCAGACTCAGAGAGTTTGACAAGTAATGGTCACACAGCTAGTAAATAGTCAGGAGAGTTAGGTACAAATTCCTAGACTTAAGTCAAATTTTTTTTTCTATGTACTATATTCTTCCACAAGGGACATAGTTATTTATTGCCATACCCAGAATTGGAATACTAGAACAGATGACTTCATTGGGTCTCTATTCTAACTCTAGGATTCTAGAACTAATGGCTCAGAACTGTAACTAGAGCAGGACAGTCAGGGGCTGATAATTGGGGGAAAGAGGACTTCCTCTCCTGGAAGGTATGCTTCCTTTCTATTTTGGTCCTGAGATCACTGTCCTTTTGCTTTGAGTCCTATGGCTCTCCATCAGGGTTATAAATGTCATAGTATAGTGTTGAAATTAGAGTGTAGGAGACCTTGGTTCAAATCTCACATCTGATATTTACTACCTTTGTGACATTGGGCAAGTCATTTAACTTCTATGAATGTCAGTTTCCTCAAATGTAAAATAAAGGGTATAGAGGAATGCTGATCCTTTCCAGTTCTGAAATTCTGTGATTCTTTGACCAGATGTCCTTGAAGGTCCCTTCTGGTTCTGAAATTATGATGCTATGTGGAGAGGTGAACTCTGGGTGATGGAGTGCAGTCAATTGCTGGTACAGGTTGGCAAGAGGAAAGGAAGAAAAGGATCTGTCTTCTCTGTCCCTGGGTCAATATGTCTTCTGTGTCACTGTTACACTCTCAACTCATTTTACCCCAGTTGAAAGAATACCTCATTTTAGGGGTGGCCAGGTAGCACAGCGTGTAAGAGCACCAGCTCCAGGGTCGGGATGACCTGGATCAAATCCGGGCTCAGATACTTAGCACCACACCCAGAAATAATTGGCCGTGTAACCTTGAGCAAGTTACTTAACCCCGACTGCTTAAAAAAAAAAAAAAAAGCATACCTCATTTTACCTTTGGCTCATGATTAGCACTTCAACCCTGGCCCTCAGTGATTTTTTTTTGTTTGTTTATTTTTAGTTTTCAACATTCATTTCCACAAGGTTTTGAGTTACAAATTTTCTCCCCATCTTTCCCCTACCCACCACCCTAAAATAGCAAACCTAGTGAATACACTTTCCTCCAATCTACTCTCTCTTATATCCTTCGCAATATCCCCTCTGACTTTCTAGTAGGGAAAGATGGATTTCTATACCAAAGTACCTGTATAACTTATTTCCCAGTTGCATGTAAAAAAAATTATAATTTTTTTTAACATTTGATTTTAAAACTTTGATTTCCAGATTCTTTCCCTTCTTTCCTTGTCCTCCACTCTCACTAGGGAGATAAGCAATTCAATATAGGTTGTATATGTGTAGTTACACAAAACATTTGCCTAGTACATATATTGTGAAAGACTGATTAGCCATAATCATATTCCAAGCCCTTTGATCTCTCAATGTAGAAGCTGCTAGATCTTGTGTTATCCTGATTGTGTTTACACAATAATAAAATTGTTCCTTCCTGACTGCTTAAGATATTTTCTCCTTGACCTAGGAACTCTGGAATTTGGCTATGATATTCCTAGGAGTTTTCTTTTGGGGATCTTTTTCAAGAGGTGATTGGTGAATTCTTTCAACTTCTATTTTTGCCCTCTGGTTCTAAAATATCAGGACAATTTTCCTTGAGAATTCTTTGAAGAATGATTTCTAGCCTCTTTTTTTGATCATGTACTTCAGGTAGACCAATAATTTTTGAATTATCTCTCCCGGATCTATTTTCCAAGTCAGTGGTTTTTCCAATGAGATATTTCACATCGCCTTCTATTTTTCATTTGTTTCGATCTGTTTAATAGTATCTTGATTTCTCAAAAAGTCATTAGCTTCCATTTGCTCCATTCTAATTCTGAAGGAATTGTTCTCTTCAGTGTGCTTTTGAAATTACTTTTCCATCTGGCAAATTCTACTTTTTAAGTCATTCTTCTCCTCATTGGCTTTTTGGGCCTCTTTTGCCATTTGAATTAGTCTATTTTTTAAGGTGTTACTTTTTTCAGTCAGGTTGCTGACTCTTTTTGCATGATTTTCTTTCATAGTTCTCATTTCTCTTCCCAATTTTTCTTCCACTTCTTTTACTTGATTTTCAAGGGCTTCTTGAGCTTCTCTGTGGCCTGTAACCAATTCATATTTTTCTTGGAAGCTTTTGATGCAGGAGTTTTGACTTTGTTGTCTTCCTCCCATTTCATGTTTGATTCCTTTTGTCCCCCAAAAGGGAATCGAAGGTTTGATTACTCTGCTTGCTTTGCTTCCTCTGCTTGTTCGTGTTGCCAGTCCATTACTTGACTTTTGAGCTCTTTGCCATGGTAGAACTCTGCTTCCAGAGAGGAGAACTTTGTCCTAAATCGCTGGAGTTTTTGCAGCTGCCGGAGCTATTAGCAGGGCACCCTCTCTGCAGCCCCCACAAACTCTGGCCCACTGGCCACACATGCCAGGACCCCCCCTCTCCCAGACAGTGTTTTAGATCCAAGCAGGTTAAAGCAAGAGCAATTGCCCTCTGAATGGTCGCTTCGTCCCCCTGTGATCTGCAGACCAGGAGCTCTGAAGGCATCCTTGTGGGGAAGCAGCTGCAGCTTCCATACATCCTCCACCTCTCACACCAGAGGCAGGGACTAGACCATGCTATTCCCTTCCAACAGAGTTCCTGACTGACCTTTTACTTGCTCTTTGGAATTTATGGGTTGAGGAGTCTGGAAACCACCATAGCTGCTGGTGATTCATCTCCTGAAGTCTGCCCAGCAGCTGCCGGTCAGGGCGGCCCTGGGATCAGAACCATGCAGCTCATGTGGAACTGTACTCTGTTCCCAGAGCACTGCAATGGATCCCTCCTATCAGCCTGATGGGCTGTCTTTAGTGGGAGATTTGTTTCTCTCTGTCACTTTGTAGGTTCTATCGCTCTAAAATTTGTTTAGAGTCATATTTTATAGGTATTTGATGTGGTTATTAGGGGAGCTCATGGAATTTCCTGCTTCTATGCCACCCCTTAAGTGATTTTATAATCTAGTATTGTGTACCTTCAGTCAAAGCCTCCAGTGTCAGGTATGGTGGTAGCCCTGGTTTCTCAAAAGGCCTGTCACTATAATGCAGATTCTTATCAGGGAAGAAAGGTTTTAAGTAGGAAACAGCAACAAGCTGTGTGCTCATTCTCCAAGGATCATACTGGCTAAGCACAGAGAAATTCATCACTAAGAAGGTCAGCCACTAGGTGGCGAACAATTTGGAAATAGGACATCATGATAGTTCTCTATATTGAAGGGCTCCAATCTGATTTATTTGGGGGAATATCTACCCTGGAGATAACAACAGCAATGGCAAAAAAAATGCACTCAGGTAATGTTAAAACCCACACTGCCTAAATTACACCAAGATACTTTAGAATTTTCATTGTCCTTTCTGTCTAGGGAGGTACATTTCCTGAGGGTAGAAGGGTAGAAGCCTGGAAACCCTTACACTCAGGAAGAATCATCATTCGTTCACTTGGTATAACTGGGAAGGGATCAGAGGTTGGAAATGGTAGGAGGGATGCTCCTTTATTTAAAAAGTGATCCTTGCAACTTGTTGGTTGGTAGCCAACCATCCATTCCACATAAATGTATAACCCCACATGTAAGAGGCTTGAGTATGAAAGCAATTTCAGTATCTCATTGGATCTATGCCACATACCTCAGTTCTGGGGGACCTCCATTTTCTCATCTATAAAATGAGCTGTTTTGGATTAAAATGTCTCCCAGATTCATTCAACTCTAACACCAGACAAATTTATAACCCGGTGAAGAAAGCCACAGAAATAGATGGAGAAACTAAGGTTCCCAAATAAAATGTCTTGTCTAATGTCATACATTTAGTTCTCCTAACTTACAGCTCATTGGTTTTATGCTATCTTATAGTTTTAAGCTGTTCTGGTCTCTGTAACCTATAAGTAAATGAAATGTCTAAAATCAAGTTTGAATGATAAAAAAAGAGAAATAGAGAATGTGAGGACTCTGGAGGAAGAAGTGCCCAGAATGGTGAGAATAGGATGTTACTGAAGACAAACTTCAATCTTCTCTGGGTTTAGAAGTTAGTGTAGTGGCTGGTGCATATTTGCTTTAGGGAGAAGGGATCCATAAAGTTACACAGTAAGGAAGCCATATAGCATGTAGCTATACTAGATACACAATTAGCTGATTTGGACTTGAATCATTTTCTTGACCACCCTACCAACCCATTTATGTAACAACCCATTAATGTAGAACCAAAGGAGGCCCATATAAGTGAGAAAACTCACCCAAGGCTGCACATTGAAACATTAGCATTTGCAGTTACCATTTGGTTATCTGGCTGCCAGGTGGGCCACTTTGGGCTCTGGTTTCCTATCAACAATTAACCACAGGATATCTTTGGCTGGTAAAGTACTAACACTTACGGGCTCTATATTGAACACTCTACCTGCCATTCTGAGATTTCGCAGAATAGCAAAACAACAGACCTACAAGAGATCTTTGAAATAGAATGTAGAGGGGTGGCTAGGTGGCACAGTGAATAAAGCACCGGCCCTGGAGTCAGGAGGACCTGAGTTCAAATCTGACCTCAGACACTTAACACAAAAACTAGCCATGTGACCTTGGGTAAGTCACTTAACCCCAATTGCCCTCCAGAAAGCAAAAAAAAAAAAAAAAGAAGGTTGTGATATGCCCTTTAGGGGCAGCCAGGTGGCTCAGCGAGTAAGAGCACGAGCCCCCAGTGTCAGGATGACTTGGGGGATCGAATCCGGGCTCAGATACTTAGCACCACACCCAGAAATAACTGGCCATGTAACCTTGAGCAAGTTATGTAACCCCAATTGCTTTAAAAAAATAGAATGTAGAATGTCTGAGCTGGAAGACCCTTGAAAGAATATCTAGTTCAAACTCATTCTTTTATAAATGTAGAAATTGAAGACCAGAGAGAAGCAAGTTACTCAAGGCTCGGTAGTTAATAAATTCCAGAGCCAGGTCTCGAGCCTGGACATGAGTTCAACATCCCAAGTTCAGCATTCTCTTCACTGCACTGCATCTGTTCTCTTGCAGCAATCTGGGATGGGGATCTTTGAGGTTCTTTCAGCCTCTTCCACTCAGGTTCTATGTGATAAATTTAAATTTTGGTAAATTTGTATTTCTTCTCACCAATGTTTCTCCTCCTTTCTTTTTAGACTGAACAGAGAACACAAGGAAATCTGTGAAATGGACTGGTCAGATAAAGTCGAGACCTATAACATCGATGAGACGTGCGCCCGTTATAACAACCAAAGCAGCAGCATTCAGTTCCACCCTTACTCATCCAAGTATGAAGACAGGTCAGGACCCTTTTGTTTATATGATACCTCATCTTCTGGACAGGCCTTGCGACCATCATTTTCTGTGAATGTTAATATATCAGGTACAATGGTACCAGTTTGCAAGCCTGGATGGCTATACATTTTATTCAGGCCAGTAGTGTAGGAAAATTCCTCGTACAACCTATCATTCTAATTTCTCTTCCCAATTTTCCCTCCACTTCTCTTACTTGATTTTCAAAATCCTTCTTGAGCTCCTCCATGGCCGGTAACCAGTTAATATTTTTCTTGGAAGCTCTTGATGCAGGAGTTTTGACTTTGTTGTATTCTTCTGTCCAAGTTTTGATCTTTTCTGTCCACAAAAAAGGATTCTATGGTATGATTTTGCTTGCTCTGCTTGCTCATCTTGCCAGACAATTACTTGACTTTTGAGCTCTTTGCCACAGTAGAACTCTGTTCTCAGAACAGAGACAGCTATGTCCCAAATCGCTGGGTTTTCTAAAATGTTGTTAGAAGTATGAGGAGGGTGCCCTCTCTACAGATACCTCAAGCTTAGCACACTGCCACACACCCCAGGACCACCACCTAGGGTTGGGACCATGTGGTTCACATGGGAGTGTGCTCAGCACCTAGCTAGTTTCAATAGACCCTTCCTGACAGCCTCTCAGGCTGCCTTCAGCAGGAGATTTGCTTCTCTCTGTCACTTTGTGGGTTTTGTAGCTCTAAAATTTGTTTAGAGTCATATTTTACAGGTATTGGAGGTTGGTGGAGCCAGAGTCAAGCAGAGTTCCTGTTTTTACTCCCTAGGATCCAAATTCTTAAAGGAGAAGTTAAGGGAGTTACAGGAAGAAATAGGAAGTAAAACTATACTAGTGAGAGACCTCAAGTGTCCCCTCTGAGAATTTGGTAAATATAACCAGAAAAGGAACTAATGAGGTAAATAGAATATTTAAAAAAGTTATCCATGACAGACCTTTGGAGAAAATTAATGGGAACAGAAAGGAATATGGCTTTTTCTCAGCAACACATGACAGCTACACAAAAATTAACCATGTAATAGGGCATAAAAATCTCAAAATCAAATGTAAAAGGACAGAAATAATAAATGTATTCTTTTCAGATCATAGTGAAATAAAAATTACTTTCAACAAAGAGAAATGGAAAGCTAGATTAAAAATTAGCTGGAAACTAAATAATCTAATCCTAAAGATTGAGTGAGTCACAGAGTAAATCATAGAAACCATCAATAATTTCATTACAGAGAATGGCAACAATGATACAACATACCAAAATTTATGTGATGCCTCAAAAGCAGTACTTAGGTGAAATTTTATTTCTTTAATATTTTGCATCAAATAATGTGAAAAGAGCAGATCAATGAACTGGGTGTGCAACTAAAATAAAACTAGAAAGAGAACAAATTAAAATTCACCAATTGAGCACCCAATTGGAAATCCTAAAAATCAAAGGTGAGATTAATAAGATTGAAAATTAAAAGAAAAACTATTGAGCAAATAAATAAATCTAGGACCTAGTTTTATGGGGGTAGGGTAGGGGAAGAGACAATGATAGAAGAGCCATTTGTTTATTTGATTTAAAAAAAGAAAGAAAATAACGAAATATCCAAGATCAAAAATTAAAAGGATGAAATCACCACTGATGAAGAAGAAATTAAGGCAATCATTAGAAAATATTTTTCCCAATTATATACCAATAAATCTTACAATCTAAGTGAAATGGATGAATGTTTACAAAAATAAAAATTACCTAGATTAACAGACCAGAAAACAGAATGCCTAAATAAGCCCACCTAAGAAAAAAATTGACAAGACAATCATGAACACCCCAGGAAAAAATCACCATGGCCAGATGGGTTCATGAGACAATTTTACCAAACATTAAAAGAACACTTAATTCTATTACTGTATAAATTATTTGGAAATATAGGCAGTGTCCCACAATACATTTTTATGACATGAAAATGGTGATACCTAAAACAGAAAGAGTTTTTGATGCAAAAATTTTGAGCAAAATACAAACAAGGTTATTACAGCAATATATCACAAGGATTATACATTATGAACAGGTAGGATCTATGCCAGGAATGCAGGGTTGGTTCAATAGTAAGAAGACTATCAATATAATTGATCATATCAATAGCAAAATTACAATAGATATGGAAAAAGCTTTTGACAAAATACAGGGGTGGAACCAAGATGGTAGAGTAAAAGTAGGACCTTGCTTGAGCTCCCATTCCCACCACATCCAATACCTGTAAAAAAAAATTACTCTAAACAAATTTTAGAGCTACAGAATCCACAAAGTGACAAAGAGAAACAAATCTGCTGAAAGCAGACTGGAAGGCTGACAGGAACAGTCTATTGTACCAGGCTGGGAGCTGAGCACAGTCCAGTGAGAGTCACGCTGGTCTAGACTAATGTCCCAGACCATCTGGAGCAGACATCAAGAGAGTGAATAACCAGCAGCTGTGGCAGTTTCCAGATTTCTCAACCAATAAACATCAAAGAGAAAGTAAAAGGTCAGTAGGAACTCTGTTGCAACTGGGTGAGAGAAGAAGGCAGTCCAGTCCCTGCCCCTGGGGCAACAGAAGTGGTGGCATCACTGCAGCTGTTGCCACATAGCTACCTCTGGAGCTCCTGGTCTACAGATTGCAGGCAGACCAAGCAACCATTCAGAGGGTAAATGATCTTGCTTTGACCTACTTGGATCTGGGTCATAGTCTTGGCTGGTGGTCCTAGTGTGAGGAACACTAGTGTGTCAGAGCTTGTGGTGGCTGTGGAGAGGGTGCCCTTCTCAGACATCTAACAACAACTCTGGCAGCAGCTACACAAACCCCAGGAATTTGGCACAAAGCTCTCTTCACTCTGGAAGCAGAGTTTTATTGTGGCAAAGAGTTCAAAAGTCAAGAAATTGGCTGGCAAGATAGGCAAGACGAGGAAGCACAATCAGACCATAGAATCCTTTTTTGGGGACAAAAAGGATCAAAACATGGAACTAGAAGAAGTCAACAAAGTCAAAACTACTGCATATAAAGCTTCCAAGAAAAATATGAACTTGTTACAGGCTATGAAGAAGCTCAAGAAGGATTTTGAAAATCAAGTAAAAAAAGTGGAGGAAAAATTGTGAAGAGAAATGAGAATGATGCAAGAAAATCACGAAAAGGAAGTCAACAGCTAGCTAAAGGTGACCCAAAAAAATACTGAAGAAAATAACACTATTTTATTATATTTATTATATATATATTATTATATATAAATATGTGTTATTATATATAATATATATTATTATATAATATATTTATTATATTTATATTAAAAATAGACTATCTCAAATGGCAAAAGCGGCCCAAATAGCCAGTGAGGAGAAGAATGCCTTAAAAAGTCAAATTGCCCAGATGGAAAAGGAATTTTAAAAACTCACTAAAGAGAATAATTCCTTCATAATTATACTGGAGCAAATGGAAGCTAATGACTTTTTGAGAAATCAAAATACTATAAAACAGATCCAAACAAATGAAAAAAAAAAGAAGGCAATGTGAAATATCTCATTGGGAAAAGCATTGACCTGGAAAATAGGTCCAGGAGAGATCATTTAAAAATTATTGTACTACCTGACAGCCATGATAAATAAAAGAACCTAGAAATCATTGTTCAAGAATTTTCAAAGAAATCATTGCCCTAGATATATTCTAGAACCAGAGGGCAAAATATAAATTGAAGGAATTCACCAATCACCTCTTGAAAAGTATCCCAAAAAGAAAACTCCTAGGAATATTACAGCCAAATTCTAGAGTAACTAGGTCAAGGAAAAAATATTACATGCACTCAGGAAGAAACAAGTTGAGTATTATGGAAGCACAATCAGGATAACAAAAAATCTAGCAGCTTCTACATTCAGGAATCGAAGGACTTGGAATATGCTATTCTGGAGGTCAAAGTAGCTAAGTTTAAAACCAAGAATCACCTACCCAGCAAAACCTGAGTTTAATGCTTCAGGGGAAAATATGGTCATTCAATGAAACAGAGGACTTTCAAGCATTCTTGATGAAAATAACAGAGCTGAGGAGGTGGAGCCAAGATGGTGGAATGGAAGCAGTAGCTTTTCTAAGCTCCTCTGTAAATCCCGTCACTAAACTTTAAGAAGTGAATCTGAGCAGATTTTGGAGTGTCGGAATTCACTGGGAGACAGTGTGGCAGAATCCAGCCCAAGAAAGTGCCTGGGTCCAGGCAGGGGGAGCACGAAGCAGGTAGGGGTTGCAGCAGCTTGGACTAGAGAGCAGACTACAACAGAAAGAGAAAGAGCCCCAGCCGGTGGACTCACCCACCCCAAGTGTGATTCGCAACTGTCTCACCAGCATCTCACCATGGGATGGGAGGATCCACTGGAGCCAGGTAAGAGAGGGCTCAGGGCCCCCATCGGAGACAGCAGCTTCTCCTGGGGCTATCACCCCCCAGCCTGGAAGTTTAGAAATTGCCTGCCTGTTTTTCCAGGGGCCAGAATGACAAAGTAAACACTGGCTGCTCCAAATCCCCCTCCCTGAGCTAGAAAAGCCAGAGATGAGTGTCCTGCCCAGAGTGAAATCCTGAGATAGTAAAAATAGCCTCAGTCTTGGGAGGCACTGAGAAGGGGTGTAACTGAGGCAGCAAGAAGTTGGAAGAGAAGAGGGGGAGGGGTCCTAACAAGCCCCACCTCACCTGACAAGCAAAAGCCTACCTGAGCAATATCCCAAGGGCATATAGGCAGAAATCTGAAGTGGCCAGACCACCCCTCCGCCACAGATTACTCTGTGAGCCTCAGTGTAACTCATGCAGAACACTGAGACTCCTGGCCTTGACCTCAATCTGGACACCCAGAGGCTACAACACACAAAGTCAACAACCAGGCCCTTAGCTCCCAGCCTGAGAAATTAGGAAATAAGAGATTACAATGGGAAGGAATGAAGCTGAAAAGAGTAGGGGAAGGCAAGAAAATAGATTAGAGCTTATAGTGATCAAGAATAACCAAATACAGAGGACAACATGGACTCTATATTCACAGCTGAGACCACAGAAGAAAATATGAACTGGTCTCAAGACCAAAAAGCACTCTTGGAGGAGCTCAAGAAAGATTTTAAAAGGCCAAATTAGGGAGGTAGAAGATAAATTTAAGTCTACAGTGACCAGATTGGAAAAAAAGTCTCACTGAAGAAAACAAATTCTTCAAAAGTAAAGTTAGTGAACTAATTGGAGAAAATACCTCCCTAAAAATGACCTTAAAAAACTAACTGAAGAGAATAATTCACTAAAAATTAGAATAAGTCAAATTGAACCTCAGGACTCTATGATGCACCAAGAGCCAATCAAACAAAACATGAAGATTGAAAAATTGGAAGAAAGTGTAAAATATCTCACTGGGAAAACAACTGACCTAGAGAACAGATCCAGGAGACATAACTTAAGAATTTTTGGTCTACTGGAAAGCCATGATGAAAAAAGCAGCCTGGACAACATCCTCCAGGAAATTGTCAAAGAAAACTGTCCTGAAGTCCTGGAATCAGAGGGCAAAATTGTTATCGAAAGAATTCACTGGACTCGGGGCACAGTCAAAATGGTGGAGTAAAAACAGGACCTCTGTGTGGCTCTGACTCCCACCACCTCCAATTCATGTAAAAGGGGACTGTAAAAAAACTTTAGACCTACAAAACTGACAAAATGACACAAAGAAGCTAACCTCCCGCTGAGGACAGCCTGGCAGACCGGCAGGAATCAGCCAGAGCAATTCTCTGGGAGCCAAACCCAGCCCCACACCAAGGTTTTGGCCCCTAGGTGGCATGACCAACCATAGGCTGGAGGGACTCCAGATCAACAGCAGCTGTGGCAATCTAGAATTATTAACACATGGATGCTAAGGACAAAGTCCTTAGAGCTCAGGGCAGTGTGGACATGGGGACCCAGTAGTTGGGAGTGCATCAACTTTTGCTCCTGGGTCAAGAAGCTGCTGAGGGCTGTGCTGTAGTCATTTGGAAGTTTCCTGGGGCCTGCATAGTGTAGGGGGACCAAGCGACCAATCTGAGGGGTAATCGCTCTTGTTTTAACCTGCTTGGATCTGGATTGCCATCTAGGGTGGAGGTCCAGGGGTGTGTTACCAGCTTGCCAGAGCATGTGGAGGCTTCAGAGAGGGCACCCAACTAATACCTCCAGCAGCTGAGAAAACCCCAAAATTTGGAACGAAGCTCCCCTGTCTGGTGGCAGAGTCCTACTGTGGTAAAAAGCCCAGGGGTCAAGTGACTGAGTGGCAACATGACCAGGCAAAGGAAGCAAACCAAGCAGAGCAATCTAACATTAGACTCCTATTTGGGGGACAAAAAGGATCAAAACATGAAACAGGAGGAAGACAGTGAAATCAGAACTCCTGCACTAAAAGGTTCCAAGAAAAAAATACGAGCTGCTTACAGGACATAGAAGACCTTAAGAAGCAGATAAGAGAAGTGGAGGAAAAACTGGGAAAAGAAATGAGAATGCTGAAAGAAAATTATGAAATGAGCATCAACAGCCTGACTTAGGAAAATAACACCTTAAAAAACAGACTAACTCAAATGGCAAAAGAGGCTCAAAAAGGCAATGAGGAGAAGAATGCCTTAAAAAGTCGAATTTGCCAGATGAAAAAAGAATCACAAAAGCTCACTGAGGAGAATCATTGCTTCACAATTAGGTTGCAGCAAATGGAAGGTAATGACTTTATGAGAAATCAAAATGATGTTAAATAGATCCAAACAAATGAAAGAATAGAAGGCAAGGTGAAATATCTCATTGGGAAAACCACTGACCTCAAAAATAGATCCAGAAGAGATAATTTAAAAATTATTGGATTACCTGAAAGTGATGATCAAAGAAATAACCTAGAACTCATCCTCCAAGAAATTCTGAAAGAAAACTTCCCTATGTTTTAGAGCAAGAGGGCAAAATAGAGGTTGAAAAAATCCACCAATCACCCCCTGAAAAAGATCCCAAAAGGAAAACTCCTAGGAATATTATAGCCAGGTTCCTGAATTCCCAGATCAAGGAGAGAATATTACAAGCAGCCAGAAAAAAATAATTTTAATATTGTGGAAACTCAATCAGGATAACTCAGTTTCTGGCAGCTTCTACACTGAGGTATTGAAGGGCTTGGAATGTGATATTCTGGAGGTCAAAGGAGCTGGGATTACAAGTAAGAATGACTGACCCAGCAAAACTGAGTATCATGTTTAAGGAGAAAATATGGTCATTCAGGAGAATAGGGGACTTTCAAGCATTCTTGATGAAAAAACCAGAATTGAATAGAAAATTTGACATTCAGATACAAGGAGCAAGAGAAGCATGAGAAGGTAAATAGGGAAAGGAATCATAAGGAACTTATCAAAGTTGAAATATTTATATTCCTGCATGGAAAAACGATAATTGTAACTGAAGAAACTTTTCTCAGTATGAAAATAGTTGAAGATAATATATATATATATATATATATATATATATATATGTATATATACATGTATATGTATATAAGTGTGTGTATGTATATTATTAATATATATATATGTCTATATCGGAGGGTATACAGGCATATGAATACATATGTGAATATGTGTATATATGTTTACAGGTATACATAGATAGAGGGCACAGGACCTATTTAATAGGAAGGGATGATACTTAAAAGGTAAAATCAAGAGGTGAGAGAAGAATATAATGAGAGGAGATGGGGAGAGACAGAATGGGGTAAACTATCTCATATAGAAGAGGCAAGGGAAAATGGTTACAATGGAGGGAAAGAATAGGAAGGCAAAAGGGAATTGGTCAACCTTATTCTCATTGAATTTGGCTCGGGGAGGGAATGACATACATACTAAATAGGGTATCTCACCCTACAAGAGAGTAGAGGGGAAGGGGATGAGAGTGAGGATGATGGAAAGGAGGGCAGGCTGTGGGGGGGAGGGAAGATGGAAACACCTACTTTTGAAAAGGTATAGGATCAAAGTAGAGAATAGAAGAAATGGGAGGTGGGATAAGAGGGCATGAAATATAGTCAGTCTTTTGCAATATATCTGCTATGGTAATGTTTTGCATCACCTACACATGTACAACCTATACTGAATTGCTTATCTTCCCAGTAAGGGTGGGTGACAAGGGAGGAAGGGAATGACTATGGAATTCAAAGTTTTAAAATCAAATGTTTAAAATATATATATATATATATATGTGTATATAAATACTATTATTAATACGATTTTACATGTAATTGGGAAATAAGTTATACAGGCAATGGGGCATAGAGATCCACTCTGCCCTACTGGAAAAATCAAAGGTAGTATGGGAGAAGATATGGGAGAGAGCAGATTGGAGGAGGAGATATCCTGTGGAAATGCTATTTTGGGGCAGTGGGCAGGGAAAAAACAGGGACAACATTTGGAACTCAAAATCTGACGGAAATGAATGATGTAAACCAGAAGTTAATAAAGTATTTGAAAAATGAAAAGAAAAGAAAAAGAAAAAAAAAATAATAATAAAAAGAATTCACCGGATTCCTCCTGAAAGAGATCCCAAATTGAAAACTTCAAGAAATATAGTAGCCAAATTCCAAAATTACAAGATTAAGGGGAAAATTCTGCAAGCAGCCAAAAAGAAACAATTCAAATATCATGGAACTACAGCAGGATCACACAGGACCCAGTAGCTTCTACATTAAAATATCGAAGGGAATGGAATTTTATATTTCACAAGACAAAAGAGCTAGGACTGCAACCAAGGATTAAGTACCCAGCAAAACTTGGCATAATCGTTCAGGCAAGGAAATGGTCATTTAATGAAATAAGGGACTTCCAGACTTTCCTGATGAAAAAGCCAGAGCTCAATGGAAAATTTGATCTCCAATTACAAAACTCAAGAAAGACATAAAAAGGTAAACAAGGAAAACACACACTCTCAATACATACATGCACATTCACGCACACATGCACAAAACTTGGGATTCAATAAGAGCAAAATGTTTACATCCCTATATGAGAAGCTGATAGCTGTCAATATAGACATTTATATGATTATCATGATCTTTAAAAAAGTTATACATATATAAAGGGTATGGGTGTGTGTATAAATGAACTAATCTGATGATTAAAAAAACCTTATTAAGGGTATCAAAGGGACTATAATAGGATAAAAGGAAAGGATGAGACAGAAAAAGGTAAATTATGACATAAAAGAGGCACAAAACACACTCTAGTAGAGGGGAAGGAAAGAGGGAGAGGAACATCATTTGATTCTAACATGAAAAGACACAAAAACTCATTAAATAGAGGGAAAGGAGGGAGAAGAGGAGCACTGTATGAAATTTTCTAATTGGTTTGGGGTAAAGGGGGAATAACATACCCTCCTAATGCCTATAGGACACAATAGACTTTTATTCTTATCAGAGTAAGGGTGGGATCAAAAGGCAGGCATTAGAGGGGAGGGAAATAGCAGTAAGGGGAGAGGGTAGGTAAAAAAGGGGGGTCACTGGGTGGGAACACTGAGGGAGTTGGTGGTCAAAAGGTAAAAGGCTGGAGTAGAATATATTATACCTCAGCTAAAGTAAAAAAAAATCAGTGCAGAAAGGCAGAAATATTAAATGCATCCTTCTCAGATCATGATGCAATAAAAATCATATGTAGTAAAGGGCCATGGAAAGATAGACTAAAAACTATTTGGAAACTAAACAATTTAATCCTAAAGAATGAGTGGGTCAAAAAAGAAATTATAGAAACAATCAGTAATTTCATTCAAGAGAATGACAATAATGAGACAACATACCAAAATTGGTGGAATGCATTAAAGGCAGTTCTTAGGGGAAGTTTTACATCCCTGAGTGTATACATGAATAAATTAGAGAAAACGGAGGTCACCGAATTGGGCATGCAATTGAAAAACCAAAAAAAAAAAGAACAAATTGAAAATCCTCAGTTAAATACTAAATAAGAAATACTGAAAACCAAAGGAGAGATTAATAAATTTGAAATTAAGAAAACGAAATATGAGTATCAAAAATGAAAAGGGTGAATTTACCTCCAGTGAAGAGAAATCAAAACAACAATTAGAAATTATTTTTCCCAATTGTGTGCATATATATTTGACAATATTAGTGAAATGGAAGAATATTTACAAAAACACAAGTTGTCCAGATTAATTGAAGAGGAAATAAATTACTGAAATAACCCCATCTCAGAAAAAGAACTCAAACAAGCCATTATTGATCGCCCTAGAAAAAATCTCCAGAGCCAGATGGATTTACTAGTGAATTCTATCAAACATTTAAAGAACAATTGATTCCAATACTCTACAAACTATTTGGGAAAATTAGTGAAGATGGAGTCCTACCAAATTATTTTTATTACACAAATATGGTACTGATACATAAATGAGGAAGAGATAAAAGAGAGAAAGAAAATTACAGACCAATTTCCCTCATGACTACAGATGCAAAAGTTTTAAATAAATTATTAACTAAAAGACTACAGCAAGTTATCACAAGAATAATACACTTTGATCAAGTAGGATTTATTCCAGGAATGCAAGGATGGTTGAATGTTAGGAAGACCATCAGTATAATTGGTCAGA
This sequence comes from Petaurus breviceps papuanus, assembly GCF_028583685.1. Lineage (NCBI taxonomy): Eukaryota > Metazoa > Chordata > Mammalia > Diprotodontia > Petauridae > Petaurus > Petaurus breviceps. The sequence goes on along the minus strand of NW_027185694.1, from coordinate 26,080,871 downwards.
TCAACAATAAAACTAGCAGAAACCACATGATTATCTCAATAGATGCAGAAAAGGCTTTTGACAAAATACAACACCCATTCCTATTAAAAACACCAGAAAGTATAGGAATGAATGGAGCCTTTCTTAAAATAATAGGTAGCATCTATTTAAACCATCAGCATGTATTATATGTAATGGGGATAAGCTAGAAGCATTTCCAATAAGATCAGGGGTGAAACAAGGATGTCCACTATCACCCCTCTTATTCAATCTGGTACTAGAAATGTTAGCAGTAGCTATTAGAGAAGAAAAAGAAATCAAAGGAATCTAATTAGGCAAAGAAGAGACCAAGTTATCACTTTTTCAGATGATTTGATGATATACTTAGAGAATCAGGTAAAAAACTACTTGAGACAATAAATAAATTTGGCAAAGTTGCAGGATATAAAATAAACCCACATATAAATCCTCAGCATTCCTGGATATTTCTAATGAAATTCATCAGCAAGAGATAGAAAGATAAAACCCATTTAAAGTTATTGTAAACATTATAAAATATTTGGGAATCTACCTGCCAAAACAAACCCAGGACCTATATGAACATAACTACAAAACACTTTACACACAAATAATGTCAGATGTAACTAATTGGAAAAATATCAATTTCTGATGTCTGGGTTGAGCTAATATTATGAAAATGACAATTTTACCTAAATTAAATTATATATTTAGTGCCATACCAATCAATTTTCCAAAAAAATACCTTATAGAACTTGAAAAAAGAGTAACAAAATTCATTTGGAAGAACAAATGGTCCAGAATATCAAGGGAATTAATGAAAAGAAATGCTAGGGAAGGTGGACTAGCTATACCAGATTTTAATCGGTATTATAAAGCAGCAGTCATCAAAACTACTTGCTACTGGCTGAGGAATAGAGGAGTGGATCAATGGAATAGATTGGGCACACGAGATTCAGCAGTCAACAACTATAGTAATCTATTTTTGATAAGCCCAAAGAACCCATCTTTTGGGATAAGAAAATTTGACAAAAACTGCTGGGAAAACTCGAATGTAGTACGGCAGAAACTGGGCATAGACCATTATCTAATACCATATACCAAAATCAAGTCTAAATGGGTCCATGATCTAGGAATAAAGGTTGATACTGTAAGCATTCTGGGAAAGCAAGTAATAGTTTACCTGTCAGATTTGTGGAGAGGGAAATACGTTATGACCAAAAAATAATTGGGAGCATTATAAAATGCAAAACAGATAATTTTGATTACATTAAATTGAAAAGTTTCTGTGCAAAGAAAGCCAATGTAACCAAGATTAAGAGGGAGGTAGGAAATTGGGAAAGAATTTTTACAACCTATGTCTCTGATAAAGGACTCATTTCTAAAATATACAGAGAATTGAGTCAAATCTATATAAATACAAGACATTCCCAATTGATAAATGGTCAAAAGATATGAACAGGCAGTGTTCAGAGGAAGAAATTAAAGATATCTATGTGTATATGAAGAAATACTCTAAATCACTATTGATTAGAGAAATGCAAATCAAAACAACCCTGAGGTACCACATCTCACCAGTCAGATTGGCTAAGATGACAAAACAGGAAAATGACAAAAGCTGGGGAGGATGTGTGTAAATTGGAACAATAATGCATTGCTGGTGGAGTTGTGAATGATCCAACTTTTCTGGAGAACAATCTGGAATTATGCCCAAAGGGCTATAAATAATTCCATACCCTTTGACCCAGCAATACCACTTCTAGGGTTGTATCCCAAAGAGATCATAGGAGTGGGAAAAAGACCCCTATACACAAAAATATTTATAGCAGCTCTTTTTGTGGTGGCAAAGAATTGGAAATTAAGGAGGTTCCCATCATTTGGGGGAATTGTTGAACAAGTTGTGGTATATTCATGTAATGAAATACTATTGTGCTATTAGAAATGAGGAGCAGATGGACTTCATATTTACCTGGAGAGGCTTATATGAACTGATGCTGCATGAGAAGAGTAGAACCAAGAGAAATTTGTACACAATTACAGACACAATGTGTGTGTGATGACCAACTTTGATAGACTGGACTCTTCTTAGCAATGCAGTGATATAAATCAATCCCAAAAGACTCATGATGGAGAGTAAGGTGTACACCCAGAGAGAGAACTAGAAAAAACTGAGTTTCAATCCAGATTGAAGCAAACTACCTGATCTTTTTCTTTTTAGGTTTTTTTTCCCCCTTTACCATTTTTCATTCCATCTGATACAATCCATCTTTATAACCTGACTAATGTCTAATGTAAATGTATTTGCAGATCCTATACTTGATTGTATCCGTCATGGGTGGTGGCTGGGGGGGAGGGAGAGAAAATTTGAAACTCAAGGAAATGTGGAATTGAATCTTGTAAACTAAAATTAAACAAATTAATAAACTCCAAAAAGAAAAAAAGGAAAAAAAAACAGAGCTGAACATAAAATTTGACTCTGAAATACAAGAAGCAAGAGAATCCTGAGAAGGTAAACTGGAAAAAGACATCATAAGAAACATAGTAAAGTTGAACTATTTACATACCTACATGGAAGAACAATAATTGTGAGTCATGAGACTTTTCTCAGTATGTGGATAGTTGAAGGGATATATATGTTTGCATATATATGTATATATGTATGTATCAGAAGTTGTATGTGTGTATAAATATATATGTGAGCTTGTATATATGTGGGTACATTTATACATAGACAGAAAGTACATGATCAGTCGAATATGAAGGGATGATATCTAAAAAACAAAATTAAGAGGTGAGAGGAATATATTTGGAGAAAGAGAAAGTGAGAGATGGAATTGGGTAAATTATCTCATATAAAAGGCAAGAAAAAACTGTTACAATGGAGGGGAAGAGCAGGAAGATGAAAGAGAATGGCTCAACCTTACTCTCATTGAATTTGACTTAAGGAGGGAATAACATACACCCTCAATTGGGTATCTTACCCTACAGAAAAGTAGGGAGGGGATGATAGAAGGGAAGGAAAATTGGGGGAAAGGGTTGTTAGAAGCAAACACTTTTGAAAAGGGACAGGGTCAAAATAGAAAATAGAATAATTGGGGGGCATGATAGGATGGAGGGAAATATAGTTTGCCTTTCATAATATAATAACATGGAAATGTTTTGTATAACTACACATGTAAAAACTATATTGAATTGCTTGTCTTCCCAGTGGGGTGAAGAGGAAAGAAGGGAAAGAATCTGGAAATCAAAATTTTAAAAACAAATATTAAAAAATTTATTTTTTACTTGAAACTTGGAAATAAGATATATAGGCAGTGGGGTTTAGAAATCCATCTTGTCCTACTAGAAAGTTGTGGGGGTGGTATGGGGGAGCCTATAAGAGAGAACAGATTGGTGGAAGGGGTATTCAGTAGGCTTGCTATCTTGGGGTGGGAGTAGGGAAATATGGGCAGAAAATTTGTAACTCAAAATGTTGTGGAAATGACTGTTGAAAACTAAAAATAAATAAATAAATTTGAAAAAATACAGCACCCATTCCTATTTAAAGAAAGAAAAACCTAGATGGAACAGGAATAAAGTGACTTTTTCAAAATGATAAACAGTACCTATCTAAAACTATTAGCAAGAATTATCTGTAATGAGGATGTTAGGAACCTTCCCAATAACAACAGGGGTATAGTAAGAATACCTGTTATCTTCACTATTATTTAATATATTACTAGAAATGCTACCCATATCAATAAAAGAAGAAAAATAAATCGAAGGAATTGGAATAGGCAATGTGGAAACAAAATGCACTCTTTGCAGATGATATAATGGTATACTTAGAGAACCCTAGAGCATAAACAAAATATTACTTGAAATAATTAACCACTTTAACAAAATTACAGGATATAAGATAAACCTGCATAAGCCATCAGCATTTCTTTATAAACTGAGGGGATGCCCATCAATTGGGGAATGTCTGAACAAGTTGTGGTATATGGATGTAATGGAATACTATTGTGCAATAAGAAATGATAAACAGATAAATTTCAGTAAATCCTGAAAAGACCTATACTAACTGATGCAAAGTGAAATGAACAGAATTAGAAAAACATTGTCCACAGTACCAGCAATCATGTGATGATCAACTATCAATGGCTCAGCTCTTCTCAACAACACAATGATCCAAGACCAATACAAAGGATTATTGTAGGAAAATACTATCCATATCCTGATAAAGAACTGATGCACTATGAATGCAGACTGAAACACTCTTTCCCCCCCATTTAAGTCTTGCTTGCATTTAAAAAAATATGTTTCTTCTTTCACAACTGTGACTAATATGGAAATTATTTTTTACATGATAGCACATGTATAAACTTTATCAAACTGCCTACCATTTTCAGAAGAAGTGGAGGGAGGGAGGGAGGAAGAAAATTTGGAACTTGAAATCTTGTAAAAATGAATGCTAAAAAAGGCTTTATTTTACTTGAAATGTAAGAGAAATGTATAATTAAAAAAGGCTAAATTCTCAAGTCTGGATCCAAGGTCCTCATTATTCTGGCCCCCCAAGCTTAGCTTCCCAGATTCATCAACACTACTTATTTCTACTTCTAGTCAAACTAGTTCACTGTCCAGGTTCACGTTGCATGCTTTCCTCCTCAAATGCCCTTGTTCATGTTTTCCTCTGTGCCTGGAATATATTTCCCTCCACATCTCCATCTATTGAAGGCCAGCCTTCTGTTTTTTTTTTTTTTTGTAAAAATATTTTTTCCAATTCCATGTGAAGAGAATTTTCAACATTCATTTTTATGAGATTGAATTCCAAATTTTTCTCCCTCCCCCTTGCTTCCCAAGAAGGCAAGCAATCTGATACAGATTATACATGTGTAATCATGTTAAACATATTTCCAGTCATGTTGTGAAAAAAGAAACAGAACAAAAGGAAAAAGCTATTTAAAAAACAAAAAGTAAAAATAAAAGTGAATATATTATGTTTCAATCTGCAGTCAGATTCAATAATTCTTTCTCTGGATGTGGATAACATTTTCCATAATGAGTTTTTTGGAATTGTCTTGAATTATTGTGTTACTGAGAAGAGCTAAGTCATTCATAGTTGATCATTGTACAATATTGTACAATGTTTTCCTGATTCTTCTCACTTCAGTCAGCATCAGTTCACATCTCTCCAGGTTTTTCTGAAATCTACCTGCTCATCATTTTTTGTACCACAATAATATTCCATTACATTCGTATATCACAACTTGCTCAGTAATTCCTCAATTGATGGACATTGCCTCGATTTCTAGTTCTTTAAGGGCAACCCTTCTTTCAAGGTCAAGCTGAGGTGCTGCCTCCTCCGGAAAGCTTTCCCATATCTCCACAGTCAAAAGTATCCTCTCCTAACTATGAATTCCTTTACCACTTTTTTTTTGTAACTTCCCATTTGGCATTTTTTCTTTCTGTCTTATGCTGTAGCTCAATTAAACAATCTTTTATTAAGGGCCCACCATAGATATGGCAACCTGTTAAGTATTGGGGATATAAAAAACAAAGACAAAAAAAAATCTCCTGTCTTCAAAGAACTATTTTTTTTAGAATTGTACTTAGCTCTTTAAAATTGTACTAATCTTAATTGTATTATACAATGCAATTGTATTGAGTTATGCAAGTCTGTGCCTTAGCTCCTACTAGCATAAAGATCCCTGAAGAAAGAGAGATCCCATCTCCTCTCTACTTTTGAATTCTTACTTTTTTTTGTACCTTACCCTCAGCCATCTGGTGCCAAGCAAAGGAGTCTTTGTAAATTGGATGTCAGTGATTATCTATTGACTGGGTAGCATATGGATTGGGTGAAGGAGGTTCCATTGGTAATAGCCCAAGGACTTAAAAGAAAGGCCCCAAAAAGGGAAATTTCCACATATTATAAATTCTATCATCATAACACATTCCCATGGAGCCCAAATTCTTACAAATTTCTTTCTCCTCAAAAACTTCATGAGGTATGAACAAGTATTACTAGATGAACAAACAGATTTGTAGAGATAAATTGATTTTCCAAGCGCTAACAGCTAATTAAAACTGTACTCAGATCTCTAGTGCTGAAAATGAACCTAATAAGTCCATTCCCCTCATTTTTAAGCCCCTTGAAAATATTTGCCTCGCCATAACCTTGAAAGGCACCTAAAAATAGTCCGAGTTTTATAAATATTTGTTGAATTGAATTCAAAGTCTTCTAAAATACGGTCCTTTCCTATCCTTTCCAGTTTTCTTATACCTTGATCACTGTCATTATACTCTGCACTCCAGTGACACTGCCTTCCTAACACAAAACATTATATTTCCCAACTCTGGGCATCTCATTCCCCATGTTGGGGGAATTGTGTATCAGCAAGCACCCTCGCATGCCCAGGATGGTAGCTAGCACAGGTTCTTTTATCTGCTCTTCTAAAGGAAAGCAACTCAAAAAGGGGTTAACCATCTTACTTTAATGAAACATATCATTTACCTAGTTTAGGGGGGAAAGTCAACACCCTGAACTTCAGATTATGCAAACAGAAGTTACAAGCAGACAAAAAATGCAGATAGAGAAAGAGACCAACAGGCAGGGCTTCCAGCTGTCTGACCATTACATCCATACCTAGTCAGTTACCAGAGGGGAAAGCATCAACATCTGGGTTTTCAAAGCCAGGGGGCTCAGTGGCTGCCCAGACTCTCATCTGGCCTAGGCACACAACTCTTTTCATGAGTGAGCCTCAAAGCAAAACCTCACATCAGTGTATATATAGCCTTCTCCAGGGTCAGCGAACATCACCACTCTTGTGACCCACTGTCCAATCATAAAGTAGCAAGGTGTGGGCATTCCTGAAAAAAGAAACCTTCCACCACAGGCTCCATGTGACCACATTCAGCCTATTAGGGGGCAAAGTATATTTTCAAATCAGGGAAGGTCCTCAAATTCACTTAAGCCTATAAAGGGGCCAAGGGGCAGGGAAGATCTTCAAAGTACCATTACCATTACTAATGTCTCTTCTCAGAAACACAATGATCCAAGATGATTCCAAAAGACTCATAATGGAAAATTATATCCACATCCAGAGAAAGAACTGTGGAATCTGAATGCAGGTTGAAGCATTCTATATTCACGTTTATTTTTACTTTTTGTGATTTTTACTAGCTTTTGACTTTTGTTCTCTTTCTTTTTTCACAACATGACGAATATGGAAACGTTTAACATGATTTCATATGTATAATCTATATCATATTGTTTGCTATCTTAGGGAAATGAGGGGAGGGAGAGAAAAATTTGGGATTCAATCTCTCAATCCTCACCTCTGCCTCCTGGTTTCTCTTTCAAGTCTCATCTAAGATCCTGTCTCTCCTGAGAAGCCTTTCCTGATCCTCCTTAATCTCCAATTTATCCTGGGTACATCTTGTTTGCACATAATTGTTTGTGTATTTTCTTCCTTTCTTAGGCTTCGAGCTCCTTGAGTGCAGGAACTATCTGCATTCCCTTGTATTTCCATAATTTAGCACAAGGTCTGGCATACAGCAGATGTTTAATAAGTGCTAATTGACTAAATGACTAACTATGAAGGAGGGAAATTAGGTTGAAGAAAGAAACTTGCCCCATCTCTCTAGCTAGTAAAAGTCTAGAACTCAGGTCTCCTGATGCCTCTCTAGGTCATTGCTCCTTTGGGTAGAATGCTGCTGTAACTCTTGCCCTTAGTCTCCTTGGATCAACCCCACGGTTCACAAATGACATATATTATCTTGTCTCTCAGAGAATCCATTTCCCCACCATTCTATTGCAATGAGAATTGGCAAACTGTGTAGTTTCTTCCAATGACCAACAGGTGGCAAACTACCACTACCATATGGGCTGCTTGCTCTGATTTCCCTAATTTATTCCAGAGAGGAGCTGGTTTATCTGAAGCCTTTTAATCCACACTAGGGGTCTGAGTGAAAAAATAGATTGTAGTATATTTTCCCCTCTCTTCATTGATGTAAAATGGTAAAGGTGACAATTTTGAAGGGATGCTGGTGAAGCCAGAAGACTGTAAGCCAGTCTTTTGGAAAAGAGTGAAATGTGATTGGGGGGGGGGGGGGGTGTGGAGAGAGATTCATAGGATTATAGATTCAGAGATAGGATTACAGAAACCATTCATTCCAACCCCATTATTTTACTTATGAGGGAACTGAGGCAGACAGAGGTCAAGTGACTTGACCAGAGACATACATCCAGCAAGTGTCTGAAGTAGTACTCAAACTCAGGTCTTGCTGACTCCATCTAGGACTATATTCAATATTCCTCTAGATTGCAGAGGTTCAAAAGAGTCTCCAAGGTTGCTATTCCTCAGTGTGTGGTTGTAGATAGAGAGAACTGGACAGAAGAAACTGTGAACTTGGCATTCTCAACCTCACCTGACATTACATAGAGCAGGGATTCTTAACCTAGGGTCCATGGTCTTTGGAGAGATGTCATGGGAGCTGTGTACTTGGACGAAAAAAAAGTTACATCCTTATTTTCACCAACTTTTAACTGAACTTTAATATTTCCTTAATTAAACAAAACATTATTTTGAGATGTTGATAGGTTTTACTAAATTGCTAAATGGGTTGATTAGACAAAAAGATGAAGAACTTCTGGTATAGAAGTTAAGTTTTTGACACCTGCCTCAGAAGAAATGAAATTGGGCCTATTTGTGGAGTAGCCAGAGAGAGTGTTGTGTGAATGGAGAAAGGGATCTAGGGTCATGGTTATGGGCTAGGTCTAAGCAGAAGACTAAGTGAGATTTATGGAGGGTATCAAATTTATTCTGATTAAGGAAACTTTATTTTTCTTTTGAGAACCCAGTAGGTATAATGAATGATAGATGCTCTTCTCCCACAAAAAAAGAAGGAATTATGAATGCCTTCAAAGGTCTTAATAAGCCAAAGTGACAGGAATCCAAGGCAGTGACCCTAAGTCCAAGTCAAAGCCAAGAAACTGAAGCCAGATGTTAGTTTCTGGCCCTGGGAATCACAACTGGTAGCCAAACCCACCAAGGGCTATAGAAAGGGAAAAGTAAATATTCTTCCTGGAAACTATTTCTCTCCTCTGCCATATGACCATAATGGGCCCATTCAAAGGCCTAATCTAAGGTACATTTATGTACTTTAGGCAGACACCAGGATCTTCTCTGGGTAGCCATGAGTTGTATTTTTGTGTTTGTTTGGTTTTTGTGTCAAAGGGTTTGTAGGGATTTCAATGAGGAGCTTAACACTTCTTTCTGGCCCCTAGAGCTAAGAGGCTGAAAGCTCTATACCACCCAGATTGTCCAGTATATCTTCCAGATTTAGAGCTGGAAAGAACCCTGAAAACCTTATAGTACAACTCAACCCCCTAGTTTCACAGAGCAAGGAACTGAAGCTCATAGAGGTCCAACTCTTTACACCAGGTTACGCAGGTAATAATGAACAATGAACGACAGGATATGAACAAAGGACCCTCTGACAACAAGGAAGGGTTCTTTCCACTAGATACCTCCCTGAGACTAAAAGCTGGGACCCTTACCTAGCTAGACCATTCTGTAAAAAGTCTAGCAGCCTAGCCAGAATGACGAAACCTCTTCCCCACAACTTACATATACTTGAACGTAAGAGGTCAACTAATATTCTCCTGTAAAAAATATCAAGGTAGAAATAGAGTAAAGGAAGCATGATTCCAGCAGTTAGATAGGAAAGGATTTCTTGGAGGAGGTGAACCTTGATCAAGTCCACCAGGGATGCCAAATTGTCACTATAAGGAAGGATCAGCAAGTTCATGAATTATCTTTCTAATTGTGGTTTTTATTTCCTCTGTTCTGGCAAGGAACATTCTACTATTTTCCCTAGGTCAGAGACCAAAGGTATTTTAGTTGGTGACTTCCCAAAGTCTCATAGATGTTATCTTCTTCTGCCTAACTTGAATCCTATATACCTTCTCCAATTTATCTCATATGGTTAACACTACCAGCTAATGATCTTTCTTATTTTCAGATTCCTACTTTTTTTCTTTGTCGGCCATTCAATAAGCATTTATTAAGAACATACTGTGTTCCAAGCTTTGTGATTCAGAAACTAAGGCAAAGGACAGTCCCTGCTCTCAAGTAATTCATGGTCTAAATAGGGAGACAACATGAAAACAATTATGAGTAAACAAACTACATATAGGATAAATTGGAGATAATCACAGAGGGAAGGTGCTAGCATAAAGAGAGATTAGAAAAGGGTTCTTATAGGAGTCAGGGTTTTAGTTAATACATAATGGAAACGCCAGAAGCCAGTAGGTAAAGGGGAAGAAGGAGAGAATTCCAGGTGTGGGCGACAGCCAATGAAAATATAAAGCCTGAGGGGGGAGGAGCCAAGATGGAGGAATGGAAACAATAACTTTTCTAAGCTCCTCTGTGAATCCCATCACTAAACTTTAAAAAGTGAATCTGAGCAGATTTTAGAGTATCAGAATCCACTGGGAGACAGAGCTGGGCAGAATCCAGCCCAGGAAGGTGTCCACGTGAGTCAGGGCAGGGGGAGCGTGGAGCAGGTAAGGGCTGCAGGAGCTTGGACTAGAGAGCAGACTATAGCAGAGAGAGAAGGAGCCCCAGCCAGGGGAACTCACCCACCCCAACCGCAATTCGCAGCTGTCTCACCAGCATCTCATCACAGGACAGGAGGATCCATAGGACCCAGGTAAGAGAGGGCTGAAGGCCCCCAGCAGAGACAGCAGCTTCTCTTGGGGCTATTACCCCCCAGCCTGGAAGTTTAGAAATCGCCTGCCTGATTTTCCAGGGGCAAGAATGTCAAAGTAAACTCTGGCTGCTCCAAATCCCCCTCCCTGACCTAGAAAACCCACAGATAAGTGTCCCACCCAGAATGAAATCCTGAGATAGTGGAAACAGCCTCATGCTTAGTAGTCACTGAGAAAGGGAATAACTGAGGCAGCAAGGAGTATGAATAGAAGAGGGGGAGGGGTCCCAACAAGCCCCACCTCACCTGACCAGCAAAAGCCTGCTTGAGTGGTAGCCCAGGGGCATATAGGAAGAAATCTGAAGTGGCCAGCCCACCCCTCCTCCACAGATTACTCTGTGAGCCTCAGTGTAACTCGGGGAACACTGAGACTCCTGGCCTTGACCTCTAACCTAGGCACCCAGAGGTTCCAACATACAAAGTCAACAACCAGGCCCTTAGCTCCCAGCCTGAGAAATTAGGAAATAGGAAATTACAATAGGAAGGAAGGAAGCTGAGAAGGAGAAGGGGAAGGCAAGAAAATCGATTAGAGCTTATCACAGCAATAAAGAACAACCAAATACAGAGGACAACATGGACTCTATATTCACAGCTGAGACCACAGAAGGAAATATGAACTGGTCTCAAGTCCAAAAAGCATTCTTGGAGGAGCTCAAGAAAGATTTTAAAGGCCAAATTAGGAAGGTAGAAGACAAATTTAAATCTCCAGTGACCGAATTGGAAAAAAGTATCATTGAAGAAAACAAATTTTTAAAAAGTAAAATTAGTGAACTAAATGGAGAAAATGCCTCATTAAAAAAGGGCATTCAAAAACTAACTGAAGAGAATAATTCATTAAAAATTAGCATCAGTCAAATTGAACCTCAGGACTCTATGATGCACTAAGAGTCAATCAAACAAAACATGAAGACTGAAAAATTGGAAGTGTAAAATATCTCACTGGGAAAACAACTGACCTAGAGAACAGATCCAGGAGAGATAACTTGAGAATTATAGGCCTACTGGAAAGGCATGATGAAAAAAGCAGCCTGGACAACATCCTCTAAGAGATTGTCAAAGAAAACTGCCCTTTAAGTCCTGGAATCAGAAGATAAAAAAGTTATGGAAAGAATTCACCGGACTCCTCCTGAAAGAGATCCCAAATTGAAAATTCCAAGAAATATCGTAGTCAAATTCCAGAATTACAAGATTAAGGAAAATATACTGCAAGCAGCCAAAAAGAAAGAATTCAAATGTAATGGAACTACAGTCAGGATCACCACAGGACCTAGCACCTTCAACATTAAAAGATCAGAGGGATTGGAATTTGATATTTCATAGGGCAAAAGAACTGCAACCAAGAATTAACCATTCTGCAAAACTGAGCATAATCTTTCAGGTGGGGAGATGGTCATTTAATGAAATAAGGGACTTCCAGACTTTCCTGATGAAAAAGCCAGAGCTCAATGGAAAATTTGATCTCCAATTACAAAACTCAAGAAAGACATAAAAAGGTAAACAAAGAAAATGCACACTCACAATACATACATGCACATTCACGCACACATGCACAAAACTTGGGCTGCAATAAGAGCAAAATGTTTACATCTCTATATGAGAAGCTGATAACTGGCAATATTGAAATTTTTATATTTATCATGACGTTTTAAAAGGTTATACATTGATACAGTGTGTGGGTATAAATGAACTAATCTGATGATTAAAATACCTTATTAAGGGGGTCAAAGGGACTGTAATGGGATAAAAGGAAAGGATGAGACAGAAAAAGGTAAATTATGCCATATGAAAAGGCATAAAAACACGCAATAGTAGAGAGGAAGGAAAGAGGGAGAGGAACATAATTTGAAAATCATTCTCATTAGTTCTGGTTCAAAGAGGGATCAACATGATCAGTTATGTTTAAGATTCTAATGTGAAAAGACATGAAAACTCATTAAATAGAGGGAAAGGAGGGAAGGAGAGGAGCACTGTATGAAATTTACTCTCATTGGTTTGGGGTCAAAGGGGGAATAACATACTCTGATAAGAATAAAAATCTATTGTGTTCTTTAGGTAGTATGAGGGTAAGGGGGAAAAAGGGGGTGATTAGAGGGGAGGGAAATCGTAGTAAGGGGAGAGGGTAGGTAAAGAACGGGAGGTCACTGGGAGGGAACACTGAGGGAGGTGGAGGTCAAAAGGAAAACTCCTAAGGAGGGGAAGGGAGAAGGAAGAAACAAAAACATAAGCAGGGGAGGGAATAGAATGGAGGGAAAGAGACAGATAGTTATCATTACTGTGAAGGTGAATGGGATGAACACTCCCATAAAACAGAGGCGGATAGCAAAATGGATTAAAAACCATAAATCTACAATATGTTGTCTATATTAAACACATTTGAAAAAAAGGGAAACCGACAGGGTAAAGGTAAAAGGCTGGAGTAGAATATATTATGCCTCAGCTAAAGTGAAAAAAAAAAAGGAGTAGCAATCCTTATCTTAGATAAAACAAAAGCAAAAATAAATCTAATTAATAGTGATGAGAAAGGAAACTATATCTTGCTAAAAGGCACCATTGAAAATGAAGCAATATCATTACTTAACACATATGCACTAAATGGTATAGCATCCAAATTCCTAGAGGAGAAATTAAGGGAATTAGAGAAAGGAATAGATAGCAAAACTATACTAGTGGGGGACCTTAATCTCCCCCTCTCTGAACTTGTTAAATCTAACCTCAAAATAAACAATAAAGAAGTTAAGGAGGTGAATAGAATTTTAGGGAGGCTAGATAAAATAGATCTCTGGAGAAAACTGAATGGGGATAAAAAGGAATATACTTTCTTCTCAGTGGTTCATGGCAAATACTCAAAAATCAACCATGTACTAAGGCATAAAAAACTCACAATTCAGTGCAGAAAGGCAGAAATATTAAATGCATCCTTCTCAGATCATGATGCAATAAAAATCATAAGCAGTAAAGGGCCATGGAAAGATAGACTAAAAACTCTTTCGAAACTAAACAATTTAATCCTAAAGAATGAGTGGGTCAACCAAGAAATTATAGAAACAATCAGTAATTTCATTCAAGAGAATGACAATAATGAGACAACATACCAAAATTTGTGGAATGCATGAAAGGCAGTTCTTAGGGGAAGTTTTACATCCCTGTGTGCATACATGAATAAATTAGAGAAAACGGAGGTCACTGAATTGGGAATGCAATTGAAAAACCAAGAAAAAGAACAAATTGAAAATTCTCAGTTAAATAGTAAATAAGAAATACTGAAAACCAAAGGAGAGATTAATGAAATTGAAATTAAGAAAACTATTGAATTAATAAATAAAACTAAGAGCTAGTTTTATGAAAAAAAAGCAATAAAAGTGATAGACCCTTAGTCAACATGATAAAAAAAAAAAGAAAACCAAATATGAGTATCAAAAATGAAAAAGGTGAATCTACCTCCAATGAAGAGGAAATCAAAACAATAATTAGAAATTATTTTTCCCAATTGTATGCATGTAAATTTGACAATCTTAGCGAAAAGGATGAATATTTACAAAAATACAAGTTGTGCAGATTAATTGAAGAGGAGGTAAATTATTGAAATAACCCCATCTCATAAAAGGAACTCAAGCCATTATTGGACCCCCTAGGAAAAAATCTCCAGGGCCAGATGGAGTTACTAGTGAATTCTATCAAACACTTAAAGAACAATTGATTCCAATTCTCTATAAACTATTTGGGAAAATTAGTGAAAAAGGAGTCCTACCAAATACTTTTTATGACACGAATATGGTACTGATACATAAATGAGGAAGAGATAAAACAGAGAAAGAAAATTATAGACCAATTTCCCTCATGAATATAGATGCAAAAATTTTAAATAAATTATTAACTAAAAGACTACAGCAAGTTATCACAAGAATAATACACTTTAATTAGGTAGGATTTATCCCAAGAATGCAAGGATGGTTGAATGTTTGGAAAACCATCAGTATAATTGGTAATATCAACAATAAAACTAGCAGAAACCACATGATTATCTCAATAGATGCAGAAAAGGCTTTTGACAAAATACAACATTCATTCCTATTAAAAACACTAGAAAGTATAGGAATAAATCGAGCCTTTCTTAAAATAATAGGTAGCATCTATTTAAACTATCAGAAAGTATTATATGTAATGGGGATAAGCTAGAAGCATTTCCAATAAGATCAGGGGTGAAACAAGGATGTCCACTATCACCCCTCTTATTCAATCTGGTACTAGAAATGTTAGCAGTAGCTATTAGAGAAGAAAAAGAAATCAAAGGAATCTAATTAGGCAAAGAAGAGACCAAGTTAACACTTTTTGCAGATGATATGATGATATACTTAGAGAATCCTAGAGAATCAAGTAAAAAACTACTTGAGACAATAAATAAATTTGGCAAAGTTGCAGGATAAAAAATAAACCCACAGAAATCCTCAGCATTCCTGGATATTTCTAATGAAATTCAACAGCAAGAGATAGAGAAATCCCATTTAAAGTTATTGTAGACATTATAAAACATTTGGGAATTTACCTACCAAAACAAACCCAGAACCTATATGAACACAACTACAAAACACTTTACACACAAATAATGTCAGATCTAACTAATTGGAAAAATATCAATTTCTCATGTCTGGGTCGAGCTAATATTATAAAAATGACAATTTAACCTAAATTAAATTATATGTTTAGTGGCATACCAATCAATTTTCCAAAAAACTACTTTATAGAACTTGAAAAAAAGAGTAACAAAATTCATTTGGAAGAACAAATGGTCCAGAATATCAAGGGAATTAATGAAAAGAAATGCTAGGGAAGGTGGACTAGCTATACCAGATTTTAATCTGTATTATAAAGCAGCAGTCATCAAAACTACTTGCTACTGGCTGAGGAATAAAGGAGTGGATCAATAGAATAGATTGGGCACACAAGACTCAGCTGTCAATGTCTATAATAATCTATTGTTTGATAAGCCCAAAGACCCCAGTTTTTGGGATCAGAACACATTATTTGACAAAAACTGCTGGGAAAACTGGAATATAGCATGGCAGAAACTGGGCATAGACCATTATCTAACACCATATACCAAAATCAAGTGTAAATGGGTCCATGATCTAGGTATAAAGGTTGATACTGTAAGCAATCTGGGAAAGCAAGGAATCATTTACCTGTCAGATTTGTGGAGAGGGAAAGACTTTATGACCAAACAAGTATTAGGGAGCATTATAAAAAATGTCAAATGTATATAATTTTGATTACATTACATTGAAAAGCTTCTGTACAAAGAAAGCCAATGTAACCAAGATTAAGAGGGAGGTGGGAAATTGGGAAAGAATTTTTACAACCTATGTCTCTGATAAAGGACTCATTTCTAAAATATACAGAGAATTGAGTCAAATCTATATGAATACAAGTCATTCCCAATTGATAAATGGACAAAGGGTGTGAACAGGCAGTTTTCAGAGGAAGAAATTAAAGATATCTATGTTTATATGAAGAAATGCTCTAAATCACTATTTTTTTTAAAGCAATCGGGGTTAGGTAACTTGCTCAAGGTTACACGGCCAGTTATTTCTGGGTGTGGTGCTGAATATCTGAGCTCAGATTTGATCCAGGTCATCCCGACACTGGAGTTGGTGCTCTTACTTGCTGAGCCACCTGGCCGCCCCTCTAAATCACTATTGATTAGAAAAATGCAAATCAAAACAACTCTGAGGTAGCACATCTCAACAGTCAGATTGGCTAAGATGTTAAAACAGGAAAATGACAAATGCTGGAGAGGATGTGGGCAAATTGGAACACTAATGCATTGCTGGTGGAGTTGTGAATGATCCAACCTTTCTGGAGAACAATCTGGAATTATGCCCAAAGGGCTATAAATAATTTCATAACCTTTGACCAAGCAATAACACTTTTGGATTATGTCCCAAAGAGATCATAGAAATGGGAGGAAGACCCATGTGTACAAAAATATTTATAGCATCTCTTTTTGTGGTGGCAAAAAATTGAAAATTAAGGGGGTGCCCATCAATTGGGGAGTGGCTGAACAAGTTGTGGTATATGCATGTAATGGAATACTATTGTTCTATAAGAAACGAGGAGCAGATGGACTTCATATTTACCTGGAGAGGCTTATACTAAAGTGATGCTGAGTGAGAAGAATAGAACCAGGAGAAACTTGTACACAATTACAGACACAATGTGTATGTGATGACCAACTTTTATAGACTGGACTCTTCTCAGCAATGCAGTGATATAAGTCAATCCCAAAAGATTCATAATGGAGAGAGATGTCTACTCCCAGAGAAATACCTAGAAATGATTGAGTTTGAATCCAGATTGAAGCAAATTACCTGATGTTTTTCTTTTTATTGTTTGGTTTTGTTTCTCCTTTACCATTTTTCATTCCATCTGATACAATCCACCTGTATGACCTGACTAATGTCTAATGTGAATGTATTTGCAGATTCTATACTTGCTTGTATGCCATCATGGGAGTGGGGGTGGTTGGGGTTTAGAGAGAGAAAACTTGAAACTCAAGGAAATGTGGAATTGAATATTGTAAACTAAAAGTAAACAAACAAATTAATAAAGACCAAGAAAAAAAGAATATGTAAAGGGTGGAGATGGAATATTATGTTTGAAGAACAAAAAGGAAGGCAGTGTCCTCATGGGCAGAGAGCAGCTGGATCAGATAGTACCTGAGGGGGTGTAAAGTGCAAGAAGATGTGAAAGGTAAGGATGGAGCAAGGTATGAAGGGCTTTGAATGCCAGAGGATTTTGTTCACGATCTGGAGGTAGTCACTGGAGTTTATTGAGTTGGGGTTTATCGAGTTGGTGTGTGTGTGTGTGTGTGTGTGACATGGTTGTGCTGTAGGAAGATCAGTTTCACAGCTTACTGCAGGATGGACTAGAAAGGGGAGAGACTTATGGTGAATGCCTGACAGTTGGTGTAGCCTGTGAAGACCTCCATCATTTTCCACTCCCTAAAATGTCCAGGTTTATTTCCTGTTGTGATCCCAACTTCCTTACAACTCTTTTCCTCTATGGGCTCTGAGAACCTGGAATATACTATACAAATTCTTGTCTGCATAAGTATATCACATTTCCTCAATTAGAATGGAAACTCCTTGGAGTCAGGAAACTTTTCTTCTCCTGACTCCAAGAACAAGTCCCTTCTTGTTCCATGACTCCTCAAACCCTGGGGGCAGGAAATACTGACTTCTTTTCCATCCTTTGACCCCTTTAGCGCTTCCTCTCCAGAAACATGGGGCAAGTTCAGCCACGACACCATCTACCGGGCTGAACGGGAGAAGATGGCATCCGTCAACCTGCGACATCTGATCGACAATATCCTCAGTGACACTGCCGAGGACCTCCGCCTACAGTGTGATACTGTCAACTTGGCCTTTGCCAAATGCTGTGAGGAATTAGAGGATGCCAAATATAAGCTGCAGAACCACCTGATTAAGGTGATAACCTCTAGCTGTGCCCCAACTCCTCCCCACCTCATCTCTCCCCATCTCAAAACCCTTGGGGGTACCAGAATTATACTGCTCCATTGGACCGACCCTTTCGTCAGGTGCACTGCCATGATTGGTGTCATAGCCCATGCTTTCAAATTCCAATTAGTCAATCAACAAGCATTTTTATTAAAGCACCTGACATGAGCTGGGCATGATGCTAAGTACTGCAGATTTTAAGAAAGGAAAAAGATAATTCTTGCTCTCAAGGGTTTACAAGTCTGATGGTAGAAGATAACATGCAATTATGTTGAAATAAGCTTCATATGGGAGAAATTAGACATGTTGTTGCTTGTCCTTTGCTTTGGAAGAGGACCAATGACAGCATGGGCTGAAGTCTTGACTGGTGAGTGAATTGGATTGAAGTGAGGTAGAGTTGTACAAAATCATCAACCTCATCCTTCCTTCCAGAGTCATTGAAGACCAAGGGCCTGAAAAAAGTCAGAATAACTAGAGATAGTCCAGAATGTAGTGGATGACTGACCAAGCTCTAAGTGCTCCATAGTTCCTACTTCAGTCCATTTCTGTAATGAATAAGAGATAATCAATAGAAGAAAAGCAATGGCATAAAGGGGGATCAGGAAATTCTTCTTGCATAGTGTGGTTTTAGATGAGATGTGAAGGAAGCCAGAAGGCAGATTTGAGGAGGGAGGGTATTACAGGCAAGGAGGACAGTCAGTACAAATGCCTGGAGTGAGGAGATGGATTATTTTATGTGAGGAACATTAAAGAAACTGGTGTTATTGGATCACAGAGTAAGTAAAGGGAGTATGGCTACGGAATCTAGAAAAGCAGGGAATGAAGCAGATAATGAATGGCTTTGGATTCCAAAGCCCTTTATTTTTGATCCTGCAGATAATAGGGAGGCACTGGAATTTATTTTAATAAGAGCGTATATAATCATAAATCACTAGGTGGCTCAGTGGGTAGAGTGCTAGGTCTGATGTCAGGAAGACTCATCTTCATGAGTTCGAATCCAGCCTCAGACACTTACCAGTTGTGTGTCCCTGGGCAAATCACTTAGCCCTGTTTGCCTCAGTTCCTCATCTGCAGAATGGGCTGCTGAAAGAGATGGTAGACCATTCTGGTATATTTCCCAAGAAAACTCTAAATGAGGACCTGACTCAAAAATGACTAAACATCACTGTAATCATATCTGCACTTTAGGAGGATCAGTTTGACAGCTGACTGGAGCATGGATTAGTGTGGAGAGAAACTTGTGGTAGGGAAAATAACCACTAGGCTATTATTATAGTCTAATAGTCTAGGTATGATAAGGGCCCATGTCAGAGCAACAGCAAATGTAAGATAAGAGAAAGAAGCGGGTATATGAGACATGTTCAGTCACAGAAAACTTCCCTTTATAGCTAGACAGAGCCTTAGAGGTAATCTAGTACAAAAACCCTTTACGTAGAACCCTGACTGGTTATCATCTAGGCCCTATTTGGAACGTTCCAGTGACCACTGGTTATAGCCTAAAATAGTTTGTGCTATAAGCTTTTCCTTGAATTGAACCACAAAGTACCTCCCTGTTATTTAGTGCCATATAATGACTGGGCTAGAAGAACTAGCTCATTTAGCTCAAACCCTGCATTTTATAAAACCAAAGCATGCATAGAGGTGAAATGTTTCATCCATAGTACTATAGTTGGGAAGTAGCCAAGCTGGTCCCCTAATGTAGATCTGCATCCAGGACCATAGCTCTTTCCATGCTTTCCAATTGCTGGTTCTACTTCTGTGAAATTTTTCTTTTCATTCCCTCCTGAGTAAACTCTATGGACCCTCCAAGACAGAATCATAGCTTAGTCTGGACCCCAAAGCTTCTGTTAGGAGAAGTCCACAAATCACCCTAATGTTCCTTATTCCAAACCCACAAGTCCCCAGAGACCATCAGTCACAGCTCCCCTCTGCCAGGACTTACAAAAATAAAAGTTGATCACAGGGGACTTCTCACCCAAGTCCTCACTTCCCCAGCAAGCCCCAAACTGGTTATTCTAAAAGCAGATCCCACTCAGCTGCTTCAAAATAATTTGACATTTGGGATAATTTGCTACAGTTATAAAGTGGGAGTGACTCATTGTAGGAAGGTCACATTCTAAGGGAGTTTTGGTGGGAATGAATGTAAGCGAATTTTGTTTTGTCAGCAGAGGCCTATCTGCTCAGAACTGGGAGGAGGGGATATCTCAGAAACCATCTGGTCCTATTCTTTTCAGGCTGGGAATGCCCTGTACAACATCCTTGACAGGCAGCCCTCTGAAAGACCTCCAGGGAGGTGGACTCATTACTACTCACCTGTGAAGTTTCCCTTTACAACAACTTGAAATCAACCTCTTAGTTGCTTCCTTGATTTGGTCTTAGCTTTGTACACTTCCTATGACTCAATTTTTTCATTGGTAAAATGAAGGGGTTGGACTAGTGAATAAGGCAGCCAGGACTTGGGTCCTAGGCCCCTCCCACTCTCTCACACTTTCTCCTTCTTCCTCTTTAGTTGAGTAAGAGCAGGCTCCCAGTTAAATTTGCTGTGCCTTGATTTCCTCATCTGTAAGATGATAAAGTTGTGCTCAATGACATCTAAGAAACTTAGATACATGATTCTGTGACACTTCTCTTGCCATAACCTCCCCCACCATACCCTAGCAGAGAGCTTTCAGGGTATATTAAGTGAACAGGAAACTTTGCCTTTTGGCTCAAGCAGCTCTTGGGAGCTTTTACTGCTTCTAATTTGGCAATGACTTGTTATGTTTCATTAAATTTGAGCTAGGGTTCCACTAGTAAATGGAAGGTACAGAACACCAAAAACTTCCTGCAGTCTACAACCACAGTCCTACACATATCTTATGACCCCTTTTCTCATTCCCTAGTTGTTTTGGCTCATGGAACTCTGAGACTAAGCCACAAACATGCCCTATCAGTACCATCTCCAAATGTCTCCTGTACTTGAGGGACAAATCTACTTTAGCCATTAGAATAACTCTCATATGCACTCAGAAGCAATATAATGCTTAGGCTTACAAAAAGGAAACATAGTTGAAGGGGACAAAATCCTGAGCCCTAAATTTGTGTGATGTGCTATTCAAATGCCTGAGTTGGGAACTCAGAGGGTTCACTCTCCCTCTGGTGTTGTAGGAAAGTAAATTTTTAAGATCTTCCCTGCCCTTAGGTTTAATGCACCTGAAGCCTGTGGTGGGAGGCTTGTTTTCAGGATTTCCCACACCTTGGTGCTTTGTGATTGGGCAATGGGTCAAGAGGGTTGTTACATTCTCTGACCCAGGAGAAGGTTACATAATCCCTGATGTGAGGCTTTGTTTTGGGGCTCACTTTGAGAAGTGTTGTATGATTTGACCATATGAGACTCTGGGCTACCGTTGAGAGCCCGCCGGCTTTGCAAAACCCAGATGTTGATGCTTCCCTCTCTGGTAACTGTGATTTGGTATGAATGTAATGGCTGGACTGTTTGGAGGCCTGTCTACTTGATATGTTTTTCTGTTTTCTTGTAACTTCTGTCCATATACTCTGAAGTTCGGGGTGCCGACTTTCCCCTGAACAAGGTAAATGATATGTTTGATTGATTAAAGTAAGCTTGTTAACCTATTTTTAGTTGTTTTCCTTTAGCAAATCAGCTCCAAGAACCTGTGTTGGCAGCCACCCTGGGGATGCTGGGGTGCTTGCTGCTACAAATGGCATCACGAACAAGATCTTCAGAGTAAAAGGAAAGTATAGTGGCTGGGATAATTGTTTATTTCCCAGTTGTGGTAGCTTTGACTCTGTGGAGCAATGAAACAGGAGAGAAGAATGGTTGACATGCTGACTTTGCTGAGCTGAGAGCAGGAATGGTGAACTGCCTGTATCAGCACCTGGGCAGAAGACAGGAGCAGCTGCCTCCTGCAGAAGAAGAAGGAACCCAGGAGTTCGGAATTCAGCCACAGGACAAGATAAGGACTGTGTGGCAAAGCAGGGGCACTGAATGTGTTTCCTTGCTGCATCCCACAGTTTGGGACCCAGGGGGAAGATGGACTTGTGTCTGTGGTGGGTGGGGTGAAGGGCCATGGACCCCCAAGGACCCCACCCTATTGGTTTTGTTGCCTGGTTGCCCCTCAGAACTTGTGAGCAGAGGCTGGAGCAGTGTGAGGGGAAGGACACCCCCTCCACTCTCCCCCCAAGGGAACTTTATTTGAACTCTTGTTTTGTATTGAGGTGATAATGCAATGTACTTTGTGTTTGTTTAAGGCCTTGTGGCCACTTTGGTAACTTTAGTTATGTATCTTGAAAATGTGACCTAAGAGATGTTTAGTGCTAGTTCAAATGTAAATTGTCTATGCTATGGGCATGAAAGATCTTGGGACTGAATTTTATAGGAATGTAAATTTTTAAGATCTTCCCTGCCCCTAGGTTAAGTGTACCTGAAGCCTGTGGTGGGAGGCTTGTTTTTCAGCAATGCCCACACCTTGGTGCTTTGTGATTGGGCAATAGGTCAAGAGGGTTGTTACATTCTCTGACCCAGGAAAAGGCTATATAATCCCTGATATGAGTCTTTGTTTGGGGGCTCACTTTGAGAAGTGTTGTGTGATTTGACTAGATGAGACTTTGGGCAGCCATTGAGAGCCCCCCGGCTTTGCAAAACCCATATGTTGATGCTTCTCTCTCTGGTAACTGTGATTTGGTATGAATGTAATGGTTGGACAGTTTGGAGGCCTATATCCTTGATATATTTTTCTGTTTTCTTGTAACTTCTGTCCATATACTCTGAAGTTCAGGGTGCTGACTTTCCCTTGAACAAGGTAAATGATATGTTTGATTGATTAAAGTAAGCTTGTTAACCCATTTTGAGTTGCTTTCTTTTAGCAAAGCAGCTCCAAGAACCCGTGTTGGCAGCCACCCTGGGCATGCTGGGGTGCTTGCTTCCATATCTGGTCAAGCTCAGAGAGCATAGTGAAAGATAGAATTCAGACAAGGTGCTTTAGAGAGTCATGTCTCCAGTCTTGTGCAGAGAAGAAAGAGAAGCTATTGTAGACTTGGGGCTCTGGGTTTAGTCATATGCATTCATCTCTGGTTCCATACCATCTACTGTTCCGGTTGAGCTCTGCCATTCTCTTGGGCACTTGTTGGAGGCACAGATCAGGTCTTTTTACCCTGCTACCTTCTCCCTAAGCTTCCTGGCTATCCATATATGTGGATGTAAACATAGATGTCCAATATCATGTGTCACTACTTTACTTCTTCCACAGACACTCCAAGAAATTTCTGACCAGGAAAATAACATTGCATCCCTTAAACAAGCCATAAAAGACAAAGAAACCCCCATGAAAGTCGCTCAGACAAGGCTTTATCAGCGAGCTCACAGGCCTAATATGGACCTCTGCAGGGATACAGCACAATTCAGGTAATGATGCTGGCCTGGCTTCACATAGCTTATGTTTCTGTACATATATAGAATCCCTTTAGCTAATCAGAGGATCATTGGGGTTGCTTTGGGATAATTCAGATAATAGCCTGAATCCCTATCTATTATTTTATTTCTAGGTCATTCTAGAGATGCATAGGACCATTAGCAAAAACATTTAATTAAGATATTAAATAAAGAGGAAATTAAATAGTTTAACATTCTCTGTGTCCATACACATAATATACTATACATCCAGAGGAGTTATAATCTAATTTCCCTTTAATGCCTTTTATGCCTAACATATTGAACATACCCAGACAAGATTTCTAGTCCTATAAGTCTATATTTAGAAAGCCTATCCTCTGAGTTGGAATATTTTTCCTAGGACTCCTTCAGGAGAGGTTAGAGAATAGCTAAAGTCTCTTACCTTGGCCCTGAAGTCATCTACATGTGGGTCTAGAGATTGGAGATGCCATGGCCATAAGTAAAGTAGTACTTTACTGGTTTTTTCAGCTATTAGCGTGTCTTTGAGTCTCACCTTTGATTGTGCCAAGTTTTTGTTGGAAACAGTATACATCTATGTTGCCCTTAATAGGCCTAAGAGAGTTTGGACACCTGCCCTGCCCTTAATAAGCCTAATGTCATCACATGGGAACAAGAAGGGTGGAACAGGAAGGAACAGAGCAGATGAAAGCTTGAGCACAAGCTGGAACCAAGTAGAACGGAGAGGGAGAATGCTTGCAATTTAGGCACTCTGTTAATCTGTGTTACTTTCTTAGAGGTAAGAGAGAGAGAATGTTTGTGATGTCGGCACTCTGTCTATTGCTCTGTCTGTTCTTCTGTGTGGGTGTTATTTTGTCAGACAGAAGCACTCTCTATTGATTTGTGTTACTTTTATCAGATAGAAGCATTCTCTCTGTTGATTTGTGTTACTTTGTTAGATGGAAGCATTCTGTCTGTTGATTTGTGTTAGTGTTACTTTGTCAGACAGAAGCACTCTGTTGATTTGTGTT
The DNA here is from genome assembly GCF_028583685.1 of Petaurus breviceps papuanus. Lineage (NCBI taxonomy): Eukaryota > Metazoa > Chordata > Mammalia > Diprotodontia > Petauridae > Petaurus > Petaurus breviceps. The sequence goes on along the minus strand of NW_027185694.1, from coordinate 26,056,191 downwards.
GATTTCTCAGATAGAAAGTGAATTGAGATGATAGTGCTGGCAAAGTGTGTAAATATTGTTGTAGCCCTGTTGAGTTTTGTTTTCCTAGAAACTGTGAAGAGGTTGGAGTGGAGCAGTCCCCTTGAGCTATGATATGGAACAGGAGGCAGAAAACTTCCTACCTGGGAATCCAGGTAAGAGTCAGGTGAATCCAAGAAAGAGCTGGGAGAGTTGCCTTCATGTGAATCCAGGGAAGAGTTGGGTGAATCTAGGCAAGAGCTGGGAGTGTGGAAGGGGAGTCATGGAGTTTGGAAGTCAGCTTCAAGTTAAGATGAAAGGAGATTTTACTTGGGTATTCAGTGCTGACTGATGATATTGCAACTTACTGTGACCTAGGGGTGGATGGTGTTTGTATTCTCTGTTACCCCTTAAGGATAGCTGGTTTAAGGATGGTTGGAAGTCAGCCTCAAGTCAAGATGAAAGGAGACTTTACTTGCATATTCTATATTGATTGAGGGGATTGTGACTTACTGAATACTATGCTTTGTTTAAGACTATGTGACCATTTTAGGGGTGGCAAGGTGGCTCAGTGAGTAAGAGCACCAGCTCCAGTGTCAGGATGACCTGGGGATCAAATCTGGGCTCAGATACTTAGCACCACACACAGAAATAACTGGCCGTGTAACCTTGAGCAAGTTACTTAACCCTGATTGCTTAAAAAAAAAAGACTATGTGACCATTTTAGCAATAAGCTGTTATGTTATATTGTTGTGAATGTTGTGCTTTAGTTTCTTGAATGTTTTACTTTAGTTTATTGCTGAATAAATAGAGAGTTCATTATACTATGTGTTTAGATCCTTAAAGTTATTCACAGCAACAGTCCTCAGAACTGCTTGTGATTGGCTTTACAAAATCCAAAATCTAATACTACCTTGCACATCTCCCAATGTTATTTTCTTTGTCTATAAAAGTATGGTTATTAAAAAAATCTTTATACTACCTACTTTGCAGTAGTATTGTAGGGCAAAATTGGGGTTTTTTAAACCTTAGGTGCATCTGGGACTCAGATTTCAATGGTGTAGAGAACTCCCAGTGAGAAAATGTCCTCTACTCATACAAACTTGCAAAGTTATAGTCATAAAGAGTTACCTGGGGGAATTGAGTGATAGAGTGATTTGTTCAGGATTATGAATGCAACCCGTATGTGTCAGAGACAGAACTAGAACACAGGGCTTATGCTTCTTTCCTCAACTGTTTAAATAGGGAAAATAACCCATACTAAGGGAGATAGTAAGATGAGCTTGCTTTGGCAAGTATATAGTATTGTATCAATAAAATAGCCTGTTATTATCATTACAAAGGTAGAATGGGGAGGTGGGGGAAAAGCAAGCTCTCCTGGTTGAAACAGAAAATGGTCAGAGGAAAGGAGATTCCAAACTTAGCCATCTCCTTTCCTAATGGCCATGGACAAATTGTTTCTCCTCTTGGTATAATTTTCCATATCTGTAAAATTAGGGGTAGGGTGGGGTAGGTAATATGATGCTCTATGAAAAGATCAATGGAACCTAGATTCTAGCTCTGTCTGGGCACCTCTCCATACTACCTTGCTGTGTAAGGGATCTCCATGTATACATATCCAATTGCAGCAGAACACTTATGTTTATTATTCAAAGAATATAAGGAAATATATTAGCTCCATGAGAGCACTCATTCCAACATAAGGATGATTTCCTCCTTTAATGTATCTCACAGGACAACTTCCACCTGAGCCTCTTTCAAACCAGAACTGAATTTAAATCACGATTGATTAAGGAAAATCCAAAGTAGAACAGCTTTGAGATACCACTTCATACCTATCAGATTGACTAACATGATAGAAAAAGAAAGGGAAAAATGCTGGAGGGGATGTGGAAAAAAATGAGACATTAATGCATTGTGAACTGGCTCAACCATTCTGGAGAACAATTTGAACTACGTGCAAAGGGCTATAAAACCATACATACCCTTTGACCTAGCAAATCTACAAATCTGCTTACTAGTTCTGTATCCCAAAAAGACCAAAGAGGAGAAAAAGAACATATATTTATATCTACATACATATATATCTATATATCTATCTCTATCTCTCCTTTATATGTATATTTATGTTTCTATATTTGTGATATATATTTATAGTACATTTATATATTATACATGAATGCTATATATATATATATATACACAAAAATATTTATAACATCTCTTTTTGTGGTGGCAAAGAATTGGAAAGTGAGGAGATGCCCATCTACAGGGGAATGGCTGAAGAAGTTGTGGTATATGATTGTAATGGAATAATACTGTACTATAAAAAATGCCAAGCAGAACGGTTTTGGAATCATCTGGGAAAACTTATATGAACTGATGTAAAATTAAGTGAACAGAACCAGGAGAAAATTGTACACAGTAACAATAATGTAGAAATAATGATCAGCTATGTCTTATCAATAAAATGATCCAAGAAAATTGGCTCCAAGACAAAAGGACTCATGATGAAAAATTCAACACACCTAGAGAGAGCAAATTGATAAAAGTCTGAGTGAAGATTGAAGCATACTTTTTTTCACTTTAGTTTTGGTAACATAGCTAATATGGAAATATGTTTTGCATTATTTCACACATATAATTAATTTTACATTGTTTGCCTTCTCAATGGATGGGGGAGGACTGGAAGGAAGGAAAGACTTCAGAACTTAAATTAAAAAAAATGTTAATAATAAGTAACAAATTAAAATAAAAACAAAACTGGAGCTGAAGATCACAGTCCTAAACCAGAGAGGTCCTTGTTAGAAATGTCAACAATATTTCCCAAGGAGTTAAGGCAGAGGCACTAGATCAGTCCTCTAAGGGAGGTTAAAAGGCTTGACTTCTAAAAGTCTTTGAATAATGATTAATTCAGCCCAGACAAGGAACCACTAAACATGTACTTATTAAACCTTGTGTGAGTTAAGCAAGAAGGACACAAGGAAAAAGCAGAAAAAGAAACTGAGGTCCAGAGAAAAGTGGCTTGGTGGAGATCATATAGTGAGACTATAGTTGTGTGGTGAAAAGGAAATTGGAATTGCAAGCAAAAGATTGAGCATCGAGTCTGGGTCTGCCACTGCCACTGGCCAAGGCACTTCTCCCCTCTGGATTTTGGTTTCTTAATCTACAAGATGAGGAATAGACCAAATGACCTCCAAGACCCCTTCCATCTCTAATATTCTAATAATAATCATTCTGAGTTTAGGGTGGAGTTGGGACTTGAACCCAGATTTACTGGCTCATCACCCAAGGCTCTGGAAATATCATCTACCTCCTCAATGTTCCCTGTGTGCTGTGTAGACCTAGTCTTAATATGTAGTAATGTTTACCTATGCACCAAGCTCATGGTGAATAAGGTTGTTAGTAATTATAACTATCATAATCTTCTTTGCATAGCACTTTAAGGCTTATGGCCACTGTATGAGATGGGCAATGCAAACACTATTATTCCCATTTTACGGATGAGGAAAATGAAGTCCCAGAAATAAGCTATCTCAAGTCCTATTGTTAGTAACTGATAGGAGTTGAACCCAGGTCTTTTAACTCCAAGACCATTGTCTGAGATCCACTATACCATGGTTCCTTTTATTCTTAGAAAGTAACATTGATCATATAAAATGAGGGAAGGATGGGGCGACCAGATGGCGCAGTGAGTAAAGCACTGGCCCCTGAGTCGAGAGGACCTGAGTTTGAGTCTGGCCTCAGACACTTAACACCCACACAAAAAAAAAACTAGCTGTGTAACCTTGGTTAAGTTACTTAACTCCAATTGCCCTACAAAAAGGCAAAAAATAAAATAAAATAAAATGAGGGAAGGAAAGACACATTTTGGGTTTATGCTTCTCCCCATTCACCTCATTACTCACCTGAACTTCTATATTGAACTCTGCCTTTGTTCATGGAACCCTTATTTCCTTATCTGTAAGATGAACTGGAGAAGGAAATGGCAAACCACTCCAGTATCTCTGCCGAGAAAACCCCAAATGGGATCATAGGCAGACATGACTGAAATGACTTAAAAGCAACTTGCTGAATCAAGGCTTACTGCTCTATCCACTGAGCCATCTAATTGTCCCATTTATACACACACACACACACACATATGTATATATTTATGGGTATATACACACAATATACATATATGTATATGCACGCATATATAAACATATGTTTATTGCATATATACACATAGAGATAAATATGTATATATACATATACACACATACATATGCTGATATGTACATATATCTCCATATATTGAAAATATTATATATATATATATATATATATATGTTGCTGTGTGACCCTGGGCAAGTCACTTAACGCTGCTATGTCCCAGACAATGCTAAGTGCTGGAGATGCAAATGAAGGCAAAGACAGAGTCCCTACCTTCAAAGATCTCACAGTATAATGGGGTGAGGAGAGAGAATAATATGCAAAATATGTAAAGAAAAAATTTAGGCAGATACAGAAATTTTCCCATTTACAGGCTCCAAACATCCATGAACTACAAAAGGTTTTGGGACTCCTGTGATTTTTCATGAAGCTAGCTCCTTTGAGGTTGGTCTAGAGAGTAGTTTTCTAATACCATTTTATTCATCTCATAATCCCTTAGAAGCATCAAGTCCTTTACAAGTTTATTAATTAAAATGTAATTTTATTTATTATTTTTATTAATTATTAATTAAATGTAAAAATACACATCTGGGAATATACTACTAATTCTACTGTTCATTCAAAGGAAAGACACAATCTCAAGGTCCACAGGGTGTGTCTACACTGATCATGTAACCAGAAGAATTTTGAGTCAGACTCATGTAAATGATGTCTCTATATTGGGATTCCCTATTGGCCTTCAAGTATGTCAAAGATGAAAGACTGCTTGACACACTGAGATTGATAGGACATCTACACACTTGTGAATCCAAACTAAAAGCCAATACCCAGGCCAAAGTACCGATGTACACCCACCTCTGAATTCTTTCCACATTTGAATATTTTTCCAGTTGATATGATTTTTTAAAATTTGTATTATTTCTCATTTGTCTGAATAGAACCCAGATAAGGTGGTTGTTCTGTCTAGGATCAGGAGTGGGGAACCTGCTGCCTCAAGGCCACATGTGAACCTCTAGGTCCTTGGGTGCAGCCTTTTGACTCAGTCAAAGTTTTACAGAACAAAACCTTTTATTAAGATTTGTTCTGTGAAGTTTGGATTCAGTCAAACGACTGCATTGGAGGATCTATAGGGCCACATGTGGCCTTGAAGCCATAGGTTCTCACCTCAATCTAGGTTATAGCCAATATTTCTATAGTATATTCAAATTTATAGAACACTTTATTCATGACAAACCTGTGTGGTAGGAGTATTGTTATTGTGGTTCAGCCATTTTCTAGTTGTGTCCAGCTCTCCGTGATCCCATTTGGGGTTTTCTTGGCAAAGATACTGGAATGGTTTGCAATTTCCTTCTCCAGCTCATTTTACAGATGAGGAAGCTGAGACAAATAGGGTTAAGTGACTTGCCTAGGGTCACACAGCAAGTGTCTGAGGTCAAATTTGAACTCTGGTCTTCCTGACTCCAGGCCTGGTGCTCTATCCATTGTGCCACCATTTAATAGACAAGCAATCTGTCCATATTTTGTCTATGCATATTTTGAATATTATTCTGTCTCCTCACCCACATTCCACTGTGAGATCTTTGAGGGTAGGGACTGTGTCGTTGCCTTCATTTGCCCCCCCGGCACTTAGCCTTGTGCCTGGGACATAGCAGGCCCTTAGCAAATGCTTGTCACAGGGAAAGTCAATAGCATAGACAGGTCACTAATAATGTCTGTGGCAATCCAGATAGGACAAATGTATGGACTGTGCCAAGTTTTGTCTAGCCTACAAACTTAACAACTCTGCTCATTCACCTTGGCCATCTATAAATCAGAGTCCAAGAAGTCAAATTAGATGTTTTCTGCCTAAGGTCTTCACATCATCTCTTCAGAGATAGATTGGGCTCACTTGCCTATCACACTGAATGATTGATCAGGTCAACTACCCTCTGATCAGAACCAGTGATTAAGGCCCTGTCCCATAGCATCATTATTACTTGGATGCTTTAAAAGATTCCTGATCGTGTCAGTGCAGGTTCTTTACCCACTGACAGAACACATATCTTTCATGACTCAGCAGACAGACTCATTACTTCCTAGGGTCAAAAAATTGTTAAAGTTAAAAAATGTTTAAAATCACTTGGATTCGTGGATTGTTAAAAGACATATAGGCGGGACACCTAGATGGGACACTGGATAGATAGCCAGGCCTGGAGTCCTGAAGACTCGTCTTCAAAAGTTCAAATCAGGCCTCAGATCCTTACTAGCAGTGTGACCCAGGGCAAGTCACTTGACCTTATTTACCTCAGTTTCCTCATCTGTAAAAGGGGCTGGAGGAGTAAATGACAAACCATGCCAGTATCTTTGTCAAGAAAACCCCAGATGGGTTCTCAGACAGGACGAAAATGACTCAACACAAAAAAAAAGTTGGGTAGGGCCTACAATGGGACTATGCTCCCTCCCTCCACCCCAATCCCCACCTCTTCTAACCTCTGGGAATCCAGAGTCATCTCTTTACAATAATAAGACTTCAGAGGAGATCTTTAGTCAAAGATTGTATCATTATCTGTGTTAACTGTGCGTTTGGCACTGGTAGTTTTCAAAGATTATCTGCATACATTATCTCACTTGCCCTGCATTAGAACTCCCAAGAGAACAGGGATTTTTAATGTTCATTTTATTGACCACGAATTGGGCTGGGATAAGGAAAGAGACTCAGCCAATGTCACACAACAAATCAGCGCTAGAGCAAGAGCTATAATAACCCAGGCTGGATTTTCCTAGTAAATGTTTAACAACCAGCTCTGGGGTAGGGAGTGAGAGTGGGAGTGGAATAAACACAACATATTTTTTAATTTAATTTGCATTGTTAACATTTTCTCTATCACTTTTTCAAAGCCTAAACAAGCAATTAAACAATAAATCAAGCCCTGATTTATAGAATTTATAAATTTCTGAAGAATTTATGTTTGCTTCTCACACTGAATATTTAACAATCAGCTCTAGATTATAGGAGCTGCCTCCAGCACACAACTGAACCCAGTTTTCCTGATTCCTGGTCCAGGATTATTTTCTTCTTGGCATACTACGTCTGCGCGCGCGCGCACACACACACACACACACACACACACACACACACACACACACAGTCTATTTTGATGGAATTCAACCCCCAAAATGTTTAATTTTGTCAAGTAGCCTTTTATTAAAGGAAGAAATCTATCTATTTGACAAGAATAAACATGTTTAATGGACTTTTCTATTCTTTATTGGCAGATAAACCTTCAAGAGGATGAATGTATAACACCCACACAACCCACCATTTTCCACTGTACACCTTCCTACATACCGTGTTTCCCCAATAATAAGACACTGTCTTATTAATTTTTTGGACAGAAAAACACCAGAGGGCTTATTTTCAGGGGAGGGCTTATTTTAATGAACATTGACAGCAATTTTAATAAACAGGTAAATGTGAACAAAAAAATGTTCCTTTATTCACTAAGCAAATCACTGGGGGAGAACAGGATGATGCGCTCACTGCTGCAGCTCTGATTGGATGCAGCTCGGAGCGCGTGTAGCGCAGGGAATCACCTTCACTACAGTAGCAATCTCAATAGGGCTTATTTTCGGGGGAGGGCTTATTTTCGGGGAAACATGGTAGGTACCCAAGGCCATTAAAAGAGACACCCCAACCAGAGGTCTGGTTTCCT